>NW_027288516.1:0-303222 GCF_037038585.1 Patagioenas fasciata
TCCGGCGCTATCTCCTTCTCTCCCCAGAGCTAGTCGCGCAAAGCAAGCCGCTAAGCGGCGACCGGCAAGAGAGCTACAACGAAGCATGCCGAACGGAGAAAATAGCAGCAGCTCATCTGTTCACACCTTGTTTCTGCCATGTGCTTGAACGCCAAGACGTTCGCGCTTCTGTGAGATGAAAGACGTCCTTCTGCATATGTGGTTGCTCACACCGGTGCACTTGTTAGTGTATCCATTCAGTCCTGGGCTGCGGGGCATTCAGAAGTGGCTCTGTGGAGACGTCTGCATAGAGGCAGCTGTCAGAACACGCACACTCGATTGTTCACCAAAACATATGCAGACGCGTCCTTAGCCTGTAGATTTGGATGCACAGAGTTCCCTGTGTTCGCAAGAGACAAGGGAATCGCGTCTGTGCGCACAGAAGCAATAGCGGACCGTTTCCCTCGGAGTGAACGCGAAAGAGCCGTCTATATACTCGCAGACACGCGAACGTGCCTCAATGCGGTCACAGAGGCAGCAGCTTTTGCACAGATGCTCCTGGTGATTCTGGCACTTTCCAGGCACACTCCTGAAAGTCGCGCACACTGCTGTTCACTCGCTAAACGACCTCTTGGGAAACACGTCTCCGGTCGACGGACCGCTCAGATTGCTTCTCGTGTAACTGTGAACTGTGTCAGCGCAGGGAATCCGTCTCTGTTGAGCAGATGTCAATCCTGCCTCGCTTTTGCTTTGTTGCCTCTACCAAGATGATTTCCCGTTTCTCTCTTCACTGGAGCAGGCAGACACAGCCAACGCACATCAAGTGTCAAGAGACACGCTCTGCTGAGCTCAACGCTTGTGCAGATGCACATGTGCGACGAAGTCAACACACGTGCTTGTGGAGAGAAAGAAAGGGACTCCCAGGCGTGTGGAGCGACGGGGAGAAAGAGCGGGCGCTGAGGAACACAGTTTCAAACAGACTGTCTCCACACAAACAGGCACCTGTCTGCAGGTATCCTAGATCTTGATTCTTGAACTTGAGGAAACACGCGTCTGAGCAAAACTCCCAAACGCTTCCAGGAAAGACACAGGCTCTCCCACAAGCACACAAGTGTTTGCCCTCAGCTATAGATCAGGGACAAGCCTGTGAAGAGCAACCAAAGAGCTCGTCCGTCTTTCTCTCAATAGATGGGAGTAGGCGCGCTTGCGGATGTGTGCGTGTGTGTGGCCACGCGTTTGCTTAGGCATCAGTGTGTGAAAAGGTAGGTGCTTTTCTCTAGCTGCGTGTGCGTGCACGTGGTGCTGGGTGCACATCCCTGGGTGCTCGTGGAAAGGTTTCTGCATGGTTTTCGCTGAGGAATCGTGTGTGTGCACATGGACAAAGAGAAGGCGCAGCAACCAGGTTCCAGCGCCGAAGAAGGCAAAAGGCGAGGTTTCCGGCGCTATCTCCTTCTCTCCCCAGAGCTAGTCGCGCAAAGCAAGCCGCTAAGCCGGCGACCGGCAAGAGAGCTACAACGAAGCATGCCGAACGGAGAAAATAGCAGCAGCTCATCTGTTCACACCTTGTTTCTGCCATGTGCTTGAACGCCAAGACGTTCGCGCTTCTGTGAGATGAAAGACGTCCTTCTGCATATGTGGTTGCTCACACCGGTGCACTTGTTAGTGTATCCATTCAGTCCTGGGCTGCGGGGCATTCAGAAGTGGCTCTGTGGAGACGTCTGCATAGAGGCAGCTGTCAGAACACGCACACTCGATTGTTCACCAAAACATATGCAGACGCGTCCTTAGCCTGTAGATTTGGATGCACAGAGTTCCCTGTGTTCGCAAGAGACAAGGGAATCGCGTCTGTGCGCACAGAAGCAATAGCGGACCGTTTCCCTCGGAGTGAACGCGAAAGAGCCGTCTATATACTCGCAGACACGCGAACGTGCCTCAATGCGGTCACAGAGGCAGCAGCTTTTGCACAGATGCTCCTGGTGATTCTGGCACTTTCCAGGCACACTCCTGAAAGTCGCGCACACTGCTGTTCACTCGCTAAACGACCTCTTGGGAAACACGTCTCCGGTCGACGGACCGCTCAGATTGCTTCTCGTGTAACTGTGAACTGTGTCAGCGCAGGGAATCCGTCTCTGTTGAGCAGATGTCAATCCTGCCTCGCTTTTGCTTTGTTGCCTCTACCAAGATGATTTCCCGTTTCTCTCTTCACTGGAGCAGGCAGACACAGCCAACGCACATCAAGTGTCAAGAGACACGCTCTGCTGAGCTCAACGCTTGTGCAGATGCACATGTGCGACGAAGTCAACACACGTGCTTGTGGAGAGAAAGAAAGGGACTCCCAGGCGTGTGGAGCGACGGGGAGAAAGAGCGGGCGCTGAGGAACACAGTTTCAAACAGACTGTCTCCACACAAACAGGCACCTGTCTGCAGGTATCCTAGATCTTGATTCTTGAACTTGAGGAAACACGCGTCTGAGCAAAACTCCCAAACGCTTCCAGGAAAGACACAGGCTCTCCCACAAGCACACAAGTGTTTGCCCTCAGCTATAGATCAGGGACAAGCCTGTGAAGAGCAACCAAAGAGCTCGTCCGTCTTTCTCTCAATAGATGGGAGTAGGCGCGCTTGCGGATGTGTGCGTGTGTGTGGCCACGCGTTTGCTTAGGCATCAGTGTGTGAAAAGGTAGGTGCTTTTCTCTAGCTGCGTGTGCGTGCACGTGGTGCTGGGTGCACATCCCTGGGTGCTCGTGGAAAGGTTTCTGCATGGTTTTCGCTGAGGAATCGTGTGTGTGCACATGGACAAAGAGAAGGCGCAGCAACCAGGTTCCAGCGCCGAAGAAGGCAAAAGGCGAGGTTTCCGGCGCTATCTCCTTCTCTCCCCAGAGCTAGTCGCGCAAAGCAAGCCGCTAAGCCGGCGACCGGCAAGAGAGCTACAACGAAGCATGCCGAACGGAGAAAATAGCAGCAGCTCATCTGTTCACACCTTGTTTCTGCCATGTGCTTGAACGCCAAGACGTTCGCGCTTCTGTGAGATGAAAGACGTCCTTCTGCATATGTGGTTGCTCACACCGGTGCACTTGTTAGTGTATCCATTCAGTCCTGGGCTGCGGGGCATTCAGAAGTGGCTCTGTGGAGACGTCTGCATAGAGGCAGCTGTCAGAACACGCACACTCGATTGTTCACCAAAACATATGCAGACGCGTCCTTAGCCTGTAGATTTGGATGCACAGAGTTCCCTGTGTTCGCAAGAGACAAGGGAATCGCGTCTGTGCGCACAGAAGCAATAGCGGACCGTTTCCCTCGGAGTGAACGCGAAAGAGCCGTCTATATACTCGCAGACACGCGAACGTGCCTCAATGCGGTCACAGAGGCAGCAGCTTTTGCACAGATGCTCCTGGTGATTCTGGCACTTTCCAGGCACACTCCTGAAAGTCGCGCACACTGCTGTTCACTCGCTAAACGACCTCTTGGGAAACACGTCTCCGGTCGACGGACCGCTCAGATTGCTTCTCGTGTAACTGTGAACTGTGTCAGCGCAGGGAATCCGTCTCTGTTGAGCAGATGTCAATCCTGCCTCGCTTTTGCTTTGTTGCCTCTACCAAGATGATTTCCCGTTTCTCTCTTCACTGGAGCAGGCAGACACAGCCAACGCACATCAAGTGTCAAGAGACACGCTCTGCTGAGCTCAACGCTTGTGCAGATGCACATGTGCGACGAAGTCAACACACGTGCTTGTGGAGAGAAAGAAAGGGACTCCAGGCGTGTGGAGCGACGGGGAGAAAGAGCGGGCGCTGAGGAACACAGTTTCAAACAGACTGTCTCCACACAAACAGGCACCTGTCTGCAGGTATCCTAGATCTTGATTCTTGAACTTGAGGAAACACGCGTCTGAGCAAAACTCCCAAACGCTTCCAGGAAAGACACAGGCTCTCCCACAAGCACACAAGTGTTTGCCCTCAGCTATAGATCAGGGACAAGCCTGTGAAGAGCAACCAAAGAGCTCGTCCGTCTTTCTCTCAATAGATGGGAGTAGGCGCGCTTGCGGATGTGTGCGTGTGTGTGGCCACGCGTTTGCTTAGGCATCAGTGTGTGAAAAGGTAGGTGCTTTTCTCTAGCTGCGTGTGCGTGCACGTGGTGCTGGGTGCACATCCCTGGGTGCTCGTGGAAAGGTTTCTGCATGGTTTTCGCTGAGGAATCGTGTGTGTGCACATGGACAAAGAGAAGGCGCAGCAACCAGGTTCCAGCGCCGAAGAAGGCAAAAGGCGAGGTTTCCGGCGCTATCTCCTTCTCTCCCCAGAGCTAGTCGCGCAAAGCAAGCCGCTAAGCCGGCGACCGGCAAGAGAGCTACAACGAAGCATGCCGAACGGAGAAAATAGCAGCAGCTCATCTGTTCACACCTTGTTTCTGCCATGTGCTTGAACGCCAAGACGTTCGCGCTTCTGTGAGATGAAAGACGTCCTTCTGCATATGTGGTTGCTCACACCGGTGCACTTGTTAGTGTATCCATTCAGTCCTGGGCTGCGGGGCATTCAGAAGTGGCTCTGTGGAGACGTCTGCATAGAGGCAGCTGTCAGAACACGCACACTCGATTGTTCACCAAAACATATGCAGACGCGTCCTTAGCCTGTAGATTTGGATGCACAGAGTTCCCTGTGTTCGCAAGAGACAAGGGAATCGCGTCTGTGCGCACAGAAGCAATAGCGGACCGTTTCCCTCGGAGTGAACGCGAAAGAGCCGTCTATATACTCGCAGACACGCGAACGTGCCTCAATGCGGTCACAGAGGCAGCAGCTTTTGCACAGATGCTCCTGGTGATTCTGGCACTTTCCAGGCACACTCCTGAAAGTCGCGCACACTGCTGTTCACTCGCTAAACGACCTCTTGGGAAACACGTCTCCGGTCGACGGACCGCTCAGATTGCTTCTCGTGTAACTGTGAACTGTGTCAGCGCAGGGAATCCGTCTCTGTTGAGCAGATGTCAATCCTGCCTCGCTTTTGCTTTGTTGCCTCTACCAAGATGATTTCCCGTTTCTCTCTTCACTGGAGCAGGCAGACACAGCCAACGCACATCAAGTGTCAAGAGACACGCTCTGCTGAGCTCAACGCTTGTGCAGATGCACATGTGCGACGAAGTCAACACACGTGCTTGTGGAGAGAAAGAAAGGGACTCCCAGGCGTGTGGAGCGACGGGGAGAAAGAGCGGGCGCTGAGGAACACAGTTTCAAACAGACTGTCTCCACACAAACAGGCACCTGTCTGCAGGTATCCTAGATCTTGATTCTTGAACTTGAGGAAACACGCGTCTGAGCAAAACTCCCAAACGCTTCCAGGAAAGACACAGGCTCTCCCACAAGCACACAAGTGTTTGCCCTCAGCTATAGATCAGGGACAAGCCTGTGAAGAGCAACCAAAGAGCTCGTCCGTCTTTCCCTCAATAGATGGGAGTAGGCGCGCTTGCGGATGTGTGCGTGTGTGTGGCCACGCGTTTGCTTAGGCATCAGTGTGTGAAAAGGTAGGTGCTTTTCTCTAGCTGCGTGTGCGTGCACGTGGTGCTGGGTGCACATCCCTGGGTGCTCGTGGAAAGGTTTCTGCATGGTTTTCGCTGAGGAATCGTGTGTGTGCACATGGACAAAGAGAAGGCGCAGCAACCAGGTTCCAGCGCCGAAGAAGGCAAAAGGCGAGGTTTCCGGCGCTATCTCCTTCTCTCCCCAGAGCTAGTCGCGCAAAGCAAGCCGCTAAGCCGGCGACCGGCAAGAGAGCTACAACGAAGCATGCCGAACGGAGAAAATAGCAGCAGCTCATCTGTTCACACCTTGTTTCTGCCATGTGCTTGAACGCCAAGACGTTCGCGCTTCTGTGAGATGAAAGACGTCCTTCTGCATATGTGGTTGCTCACACCGGTGCACTTGTTAGTGTATCCATTCAGTCCTGGGCTGCGGGGCATTCAGAAGTGGCTCTGTGGAGACGTCTGCATAGAGGCAGCTGTCAGAACACGCACACTCGATTGTTCACCAAAACATATGCAGACGCGTCCTTAGCCTGTAGATTTGGATGCACAGAGTTCCCTGTGTTCGCAAGAGACAAGGGAATCGCGTCTGTGCGCACAGAAGCAATAGCGGACCGTTTCCCTCGGAGTGAACGCGAAAGAGCCGTCTATATACTCGCAGACACGCGAACGTGCCTCAATGCGGTCACAGAGGCAGCAGCTTTTGCACAGATGCTCCTGGTGATTCTGGCACTTTCCAGGCACACTCCTGAAAGTCGCGCACACTGCTGTTCACTCGCTAAACGACCTCTTGGGAAACACGTCTCCGGTCGACGGACCGCTCAGATTGCTTCTCGTGTAACTGTGAACTGTGTCAGCGCAGGGAATCCGTCTCTGTTGAGCAGATGTCAATCCTGCCTCGCTTTTGCTTTGTTGCCTCTACCAAGATGATTTCCCGTTTCTCTCTTCACTGGAGCAGGCAGACACAGCCAACGCACATCAAGTGTCAAGAGACACGCTCTGCTGAGCTCAACGCTTGTGCAGATGCACATGTGCGACGAAGTCAACACACGTGCTTGTGGAGAGAAAGAAAGGGACTCCCAGGCGTGTGGAGCGACGGGGAGAAAGAGCGGGCGCTGAGGAACACAGTTTCAAACAGACTGTCTCCACACAAACAGGCACCTGTCTGCAGGTATCCTAGATCTTGATTCTTGAACTTGAGGAAACACGCGTCTGAGCAAAACTCCCAAACGCTTCCAGGAAAGACACAGGCTCTCCCACAAGCACACAAGTGTTTGCCCTCAGCTATAGATCAGGGACAAGCCTGTGAAGAGCAACCAAAGAGCTCGTCCGTCTTTCCCTCAATAGATGGGAGTAGGCGCGCTTGCGGATGTGTGCGTGTGTGTGGCCACGCGTTTGCTTAGGCATCAGTGTGTGAAAAGGTAGGTGCTTTTCTCTAGCTGCGTGTGCGTGCACGTGGTGCTGGGGTGCACATCCCTGGGTGCTCGTGGAAAGGTTTCTGCATGGTTTTCGCTGAGGAATCGTGTGTGTGCACATGGACAAAGAGAAGGCGCAGCAACCAGGTTCCAGCGCCGAAGAAGGCAAAAGGCGAGGTTTCCGGCGCTATCTCCTTCTCTCCCCAGAGCTAGTCGCGCAAAGCAAGCCGCTAAGCCGGCGACCGGCAAGAGAGCTACAACGAAGCATGCCGAACGGAGAAAATAGCAGCAGCTCATCTGTTCACACCTTGTTTCTGCCATGTGCTTGAACGCCAAGACGTTCGCGCTTCTGTGAGATGAAAGACGTCCTTCTGCATATGTGGTTGCTCACACCGGTGCACTTGTTAGTGTATCCATTCAGTCCTGGGCTGCGGGGCATTCAGAAGTGGCTCTGTGGAGACGTCTGCATAGAGGCAGCTGTCAGAACACGCACACTCGATTGTTCACCAAAACATATGCAGACGCGTCCTTAGCCTGTAGATTTGGATGCACAGAGTTCCCTGTGTTCGCAAGAGACAAGGGAATCGCGTCTGTGCGCACAGAAGCAATAGCGGACCGTTTCCCTCGGAGTGAACGCGAAAGAGCCGTCTATATACTCGCAGACACGCGAACGTGCCTCAATGCGGTCACAGAGGCAGCAGCTTTTGCACAGATGCTCCTGGTGATTCTGGCACTTTCCAGGCACACTCCTGAAAGTCGCGCACACTGCTGTTCACTCGCTAAACGACCTCTTGGGAAACACGTCTCCGGTCGACGGACCGCTCAGATTGCTTCTCGTGTAACTGTGAACTGTGTCAGCGCAGGGAATCCGTCTCTGTTGAGCAGATGTCAATCCTGCCTCGCTTTTGCTTTGTTGCCTCTACCAAGATGATTTCCCGTTTCTCTCTTCACTGGAGCAGGCAGACACAGCCAACGCACATCAAGTGTCAAGAGACACGCTCTGCTGAGCTCAACGCTTGTGCAGATGCACATGTGCGACGAAGTCAACACACGTGCTTGTGGAGAGAAAGAAAGGGACTCCCAGGCGTGTGGAGCGACGGGGAGAAAGAGCGGGCGCTGAGGAACACAGTTTCAAACAGACTGTCTCCACACAAACAGGCACCTGTCTGCAGGTATCCTAGATCTTGATTCTTGAACTTGAGGAAACACGCGTCTGAGCAAAACTCCCAAACGCTTCCAGGAAAGACACAGGCCTCTCCCACAAGCACACAAGTGTTTGCCCTCAGCTATAGATCAGGGACAAGCCTGTGAAGAGCAACCAAAGAGCTCGTCCGTCTTTCCCTCAATAGATGGGAGTAGGCGCGCTTGCGGATGTGTGCGTGTGTGTGGCCACGCGTTTGCTTAGGCATCAGTGTGTGAAAAGGTAGGTGCTTTTCTCTAGCTGCGTGTGCGTGCACGTGGTGCTGGGTGCACATCCCTGGGTGCTCGTGGAAAGGTTTCTGCATGGTTTTCGCTGAGGAATCGTGTGTGTGCACATGGACAAAGAGAAGGCGCAGCAACCAGGTTCCAGCGCCGAAGAAGGCAAAAGGCGAGGTTTCCGGCGCTATCTCCTTCTCTCCCCAGAGCTAGTCGCGCAAAGCAAGCCGCTAAGCCGGCGACCGGCAAGAGAGCTACAACGAAGCATGCCGAACGGAGAAAATAGCAGCAGCTCATCTGTTCACACCTTGTTTCTGCCATGTGCTTGAACGCCAAGACGTTCGCGCTTCTGTGAGATGAAAGACGTCCTTCTGCATATGTGGTTGCTCACACCGGTGCACTTGTTAGTGTATCCATTCAGTCCTGGGCTGCGGGGCATTCAGAAGTGGCTCTGTGGAGACGTCTGCATAGAGGCAGCTGTCAGAACACGCACACTCGATTGTTCACCAAAACATATGCAGACGCGTCCTTAGCCTGTAGATTTGGATGCACAGAGTTCCCTGTGTTCGCAAGAGACAAGGGAATCGCGTCTGTGCGCACAGAAGCAATAGCGGACCGTTTCCCTCGGAAGTGAACGCGAAAGAGCCGTCTATATACTCGCAGACACGCGAACGTGCCTCAATGCGGTCACAGAGGCAGCAGCTTTTGCACAGATGCTCCTGGTGATTCTGGCACTTTCCAGGCACACTCCTGAAAGTCGCGCACACTGCTGTTCACTCGCTAAACGACCTCTTGGGAAACACGTCTCCGGTCGACGGACCGCTCAGATTGCTTCTCGTGTAACTGTGAACTGTGTCAGCGCAGGGAATCCGTCTCTGTTGAGCAGATGTCAATCCTGCCTCGCTTTTGCTTTGTTGCCTCTACCAAGATGATTTCCCGTTTCTCTCTTCACTGGAGCAGGCAGACACAGCCAACGCACATCAAGTGTCAAGAGACACGCTCTGCTGAGCTCAACGCTTGTGCAGATGCACATGTGCGACGAAGTCAACACACGTGCTTGTGGAGAGAAAGAAAGGGACTCCCAGGCGTGTGGAGCGACGGGGAGAAAGAGCGGGCGCTGAGGAACACAGTTTCAAACAGACTGTCTCCACACAAACAGGCACCTGTCTGCAGGTATCCTAGATCTTGATTCTTGAACTTGAGGAAACACGCGTCTGAGCAAAACTCCCAAACGCTTCCAGGAAAGACACAGGCTCTCCCACAAGCACACAAGTGTTTGCCCTCAGCTATAGATCAGGGACAAGCCTGTGAAGAGCAACCAAAGAGCTCGTCCGTCTTTCCCTCAATAGATGGGAGTAGGCGCGCTTGCGGATGTGTGCGTGTGTGTGGCCACGCGTTTGCTTAGGCATCAGTGTGTGAAAAGGTAGGTGCTTTTCTCTAGCTGCGTGTGCGTGCACGTGGTGCTGGGTGCACATCCCTGGGTGCTCGTGGAAAGGTTTCTGCATGGTTTTCGCTGAGGAATCGTGTGTGTGCACATGGACAAAGAGAAGGCGCAGCAACCAGGTTCCAGCGCCGAAGAAGGCAAAAGGCGAGGTTTCCGGCGCTATCTCCTTCTCTCCCCAGAGCTAGTCGCGCAAAGCAAGCCGCTAAGCCGGCGACCGGCAAGAGAGCTACAACGAAGCATGCCGAACGGAGAAAATAGCAGCAGCTCATCTGTTCACACCTTGTTTCTGCCATGTGCTTGAACGCCAAGACGTTCGCGCTTCTGTGAGATGAAAGACGTCCTTCTGCATATGTGGTTGCTCACACCGGTGCACTTGTTAGTGTATCCATTCAGTCCTGGGCTGCGGGGCATTCAGAAGTGGCTCTGTGGAGACGTCTGCATAGAGGCAGCTGTCAGAACACGCACACTCGATTGTTCACCAAAACATATGCAGACGCGTCCTTAGCCTGTAGATTTGGATGCACAGAGTTCCCTGTGTTCGCAAGAGACAAGGGAATCGCGTCTGTGCGCACAGAAGCAATAGCGGACCGTTTCCCTCGGAGTGAACGCGAAAGAGCCGTCTATATACTCGCAGACACGCGAACGTGCCTCAATGCGGTCACAGAGGCAGCAGCTTTTGCACAGATGCTCCTGGTGATTCTGGCACTTTCCAGGCACACTCCTGAAAGTCGCGCACACTGCTGTTCACTCGCTAAACGACCTCTTGGGAAACACGTCTCCGGTCGACGGACCGCTCAGATTGCTTCTCGTGTAACTGTGAACTGTGTCAGCGCAGGGAATCCGTCTCTGTTGAGCAGATGTCAATCCTGCCTCGCTTTTGCTTTGTTGCCTCTACCAAGATGATTTCCCGTTTCTCTCTTCACTGGAGCAGGCAGACACAGCCAACGCACATCAAGTGTCAAGAGACACGCTCTGCTGAGCTCAACGCTTGTGCAGATGCACATGTGCGACGAAGTCAACACACGTGCTTGTGGAGAGAAAGAAAGGGACTCCCAGGCGTGTGGAGCGACGGGGAGAAAGAGCGGGCGCTGAGGAACACAGTTTCAAACAGACTGTCTCCACACAAACAGGCACCTGTCTGCAGGTATCCTAGATCTTGATTCTTGAACTTGAGGAAACACGCGTCTGAGCAAAACTCCCAAACGCTTCCAGGAAAGACACAGGCTCTCCCACAAGCACACAAGTGTTTGCCCTCAGCTATAGATCAGGGACAAGCCTGTGAAGAGCAACCAAAGAGCTCGTCCGTCTTTCCCTCAATAGATGGGAGTAGGCGCGCTTGCGGATGTGTGCGTGTGTGTGGCCACGCGTTTGCTTAGGCATCAGTGTGTGAAAAGGTAGGTGCTTTTCTCTAGCTGCGTGTGCGTGCACGTGGTGCTGGGTGCACATCCCTGGGTGCTCGTGGAAAGGTTTCTGCATGGTTTTCGCTGAGGAATCGTGTGTGTGCACATGGACAAAGAGAAGGCGCAGCAACCAGGTTCCAGCGCCGAAGAAGGCAAAAGGCGAGGTTTCCGGCGCTATCTCCTTCTCTCCCCAGAGCTAGTCGCGCAAAGCAAGCCGCTAAGCCGGCGACCGGCAAGAGAGCTACAACGAAGCATGCCGAACGGAGAAAATAGCAGCAGCTCATCTGTTCACACCTTGTTTCTGCCATGTGCTTGAACGCCAAGACGTTCGCGCTTCTGTGAGATGAAAGACGTCCTTCTGCATATGTGGTTGCTCACACCGGTGCACTTGTTAGTGTATCCATTCAGTCCTGGGCTGCGGGGCATTCAGAAGTGGCTCTGTGGAGACGTCTGCATAGAGGCAGCTGTCAGAACACGCACACTCGATTGTTCACCAAAACATATGCAGACGCGTCCTTAGCCTGTAGATTTGGATGCACAGAGTTCCCTGTGTTCGCAAGAGACAAGGGAATCGCGTCTGTGCGCACAGAAGCAATAGCGGACCGTTTCCCTCGGAGTGAACGCGAAAGAGCCGTCTATATACTCGCAGACACGCGAACGTGCCTCAATGCGGTCACAGAGGCAGCAGCTTTTGCACAGATGCTCCTGGTGATTCTGGCACTTTCCAGGCACACTCCTGAAAGTCGCGCACACTGCTGTTCACTCGCTAAACGACCTCTTGGGAAACACGTCTCCGGTCGACGGACCGCTCAGATTGCTTCTCGTGTAACTGTGAACTGTGTCAGCGCAGGGAATCCGTCTCTGTTGAGCAGATGTCAATCCTGCCTCGCTTTTGCTTTGTTGCCTCTACCAAGATGATTTCCCGTTTCTCTCTTCACTGGAGCAGGCAGACACAGCCAACGCACATCAAGTGTCAAGAGACACGCTCTGCTGAGCTCAACGCTTGTGCAGATGCACATGTGCGACGAAGTCAACACACGTGCTTGTGGAGAGAAAGAAAGGGACTCCCAGGCGTGTGGAGCGACGGGGAGAAAGAGCGGGCGCTGAGGAACACAGTTTCAAACAGACTGTCTCCACACAAACAGGCACCTGTCTGCAGGTATCCTAGATCTTGATTCTTGAACTTGAGGAAACACGCGTCTGAGCAAAACTCCCAAACGCTTCCAGGAAAGACACAGGCTCTCCCACAAGCACACAAGTGTTTGCCCTCAGCTATAGATCAGGGACAAGCCTGTGAAGA
Source organism: Patagioenas fasciata (assembly GCF_037038585.1). Taxonomy (NCBI): domain Eukaryota; kingdom Metazoa; phylum Chordata; class Aves; order Columbiformes; family Columbidae; genus Patagioenas; species Patagioenas fasciata. Next base: position 12,455 of record NW_027288516.1, read on the forward strand.
GCAACCAAAGAGCTCGTCCGTCTTTCTCTCAATAGATGGGAGTAGGCGCGCTTGCGGATGTGTGCGTGTGTGTGGCCACGCGTTTGCTTAGGCATCAGTGTGTGAAAAGGTAGGTGCTTTTCTCTAGCTGCGTGTGCGTGCACGTGGTGCTGGGTGCACATCCCTGGGTGCTCGTGGAAAGGTTTCTGCATGGTTTTCGCTGAGGAATCGTGTGTGTGCACATGGACAAAGAGAAGGCGCAGCAACCAGGTTCCAGCGCCGAAGAAGGCAAAAGGCGAGGTTTCCGGCGCTATCTCCTTCTCTCCCCAGAGCTAGTCGCGCAAAGCAAGCCGCTAAGCCGGCGACCGGCAAGAGAGCTACAACGAAGCATGCCGAACGGAGAAAATAGCAGCAGCTCATCTGTTCACACCTTGTTTCTGCCATGTGCTTGAACGCCAAGACGTTCGCGCTTCTGTGAGATGAAAGACGTCCTTCTGCATATGTGGTTGCTCACACCGGTGCACTTGTTAGTGTATCCATTCAGTCCTGGGCTGCGGGGCATTCAGAAGTGGCTCTGTGGAGACGTCTGCATAGAGGCAGCTGTCAGAACACGCACACTCGATTGTTCACCAAAACATATGCAGACGCGTCCTTAGCCTGTAGATTTGGATGCACAGAGTTCCCTGTGTTCGCAAGAGACAAGGGAATCGCGTCTGTGCGCACAGAAGCAATAGCGGACCGTTTCCCTCGGAGTGAACGCGAAAGAGCCGTCTATATACTCGCAGACACGCGAACGTGCCTCAATGCGGTCACAGAGGCAGCAGCTTTTGCACAGATGCTCCTGGTGATTCTGGCACTTTCCAGGCACACTCCTGAAAGTCGCGCACACTGCTGTTCACTCGCTAAACGACCTCTTGGGAAACACGTCTCCGGTCGACGGACCGCTCAGATTGCTTCTCGTGTAACTGTGAACTGTGTCAGCGCAGGGAATCCGTCTCTGTTGAGCAGATGTCAATCCTGCCTCGCTTTTGCTTTGTTGCCTCTACCAAGATGATTTCCCGTTTCTCTCTTCACTGGAGCAGGCAGACACAGCCAACGCACATCAAGTGTCAAGAGACACGCTCTGCTGAGCTCAACGCTTGTGCAGATGCACATGTGCGACGAAGTCAACACACGTGCTTGTGGAGAGAAAGAAAGGGACTCCCAGGCGTGTGGAGCGACGGGGAGAAAGAGCGGGCGCTGAGGAACACAGTTTCAAACAGACTGTCTCCACACAAACAGGCACCTGTCTGCAGGTATCCTAGATCTTGATTCTTGAACTTGAGGAAACACGCGTCTGAGCAAAACTCCCAAACGCTTCCAGGAAAGACACAGGCTCTCCCACAAGCACACAAGTGTTTGCCCTCAGCTATAGATCAGGGACAAGCCTGTGAAGAGCAACCAAAGAGCTCGTCCGTCTTTCTCTCAATAGATGGGAGTAGGCGCGCTTGCGGATGTGTGCGTGTGTGTGGCCACGCGTTTGCTTAGGCATCAGTGTGTGAAAAGGTAGGTGCTTTTCTCTAGCTGCGTGTGCGTGCACGTGGTGCTGGGTGCACATCCCTGGGTGCTCGTGGAAAGGTTTCTGCATGGTTTTCGCTGAGGAATCGTGTGTGTGCACATGGACAAAGAGAAGGCGCAGCAACCAGGTTCCAGCGCCGAAGAAGGCAAAAGGCGAGGTTTCCGGCGCTATCTCCTTCTCTCCCCAGAGCTAGTCGCGCAAAGCAAGCCGCTAAGCCGGCGACCGGCAAGAGAGCTACAACGAAGCATGCCGAACGGAGAAAATAGCAGCAGCTCATCTGTTCACACCTTGTTTCTGCCATGTGCTTGAACGCCAAGACGTTCGCGCTTCTGTGAGATGAAAGACGTCCTTCTGCATATGTGGTTGCTCACACCGGTGCACTTGTTAGTGTATCCATTCAGTCCTGGGCTGCGGGGCATTCAGAAGTGGCTCTGTGGAGACGTCTGCATAGAGGCAGCTGTCAGAACACGCACACTCGATTGTTCACCAAAACATATGCAGACGCGTCCTTAGCCTGTAGATTTGGATGCACAGAGTTCCCTGTGTTCGCAAGAGACAAGGGAATCGCGTCTGTGCGCACAGAAGCAATAGCGGACCGTTTCCCTCGGAGTGAACGCGAAAGAGCCGTCTATATACTCGCAGACACGCGAACGTGCCTCAATGCGGTCACAGAGGCAGCAGCTTTTGCACAGATGCTCCTGGTGATTCTGGCACTTTCCAGGCACACTCCTGAAAGTCGCGCACACTGCTGTTCACTCGCTAAACGACCTCTTGGGAAACACGTCTCCGGTCGACGGACCGCTCAGATTGCTTCTCGTGTAACTGTGAACTGTGTCAGCGCAGGGAATCCGTCTCTGTTGAGCAGATGTCAATCCTGCCTCGCTTTTGCTTTGTTGCCTCTACCAAGATGATTTCCCGTTTCTCTCTTCACTGGAGCAGGCAGACACAGCCAACGCACATCAAGTGTCAAGAGACACGCTCTGCTGAGCTCAACGCTTGTGCAGATGCACATGTGCGACGAAGTCAACACACGTGCTTGTGGAGAGAAAGAAAGGGACTCCCAGGCGTGTGGAGCGACGGGGAGAAAGAGCGGGCGCTGAGGAACACAGTTTCAAACAGACTGTCTCCACACAAACAGGCACCTGTCTGCAGGTATCCTAGATCTTGATTCTTGAACTTGAGGAAACACGCGTCTGAGCAAAACTCCCAAACGCTTCCAGGAAAGACACAGGCTCTCCCACCAGCACACAAGTGTTTGCCCTCAGCTATAGATCAGGGACAAGCCTGTGAAGAGCAACCAAAGAGCTCGTCCGTCTTTCTCTCAATAGATGGGAGTAGGCGCGCTTGCGGATGTGTGCGTGTGTGTGGCCACGCGTTTGCTTAGGCATCAGTGTGTGAAAAGGTAGGTGCTTTTCTCTAGCTGCGTGTGCGTGCACGTGGTGCTGGGTGCACATCCCTGGGTGCTCGTGGAAAGGTTTCTGCATGGTTTTCGCTGAGGAATCGTGTGTGTGCACATGGACAAAGAGAAGGCGCAGCAACCAGGTTCCAGCGCCGAAGAAGGCAAAAGGCGAGGTTTCCGGCGCTATCTCCTTCTCTCCCCAGAGCTAGTCGCGCAAAGCAAGCCGCTAAGCCGGCGACCGGCAAGAGAGCTACAACGAAGCATGCCGAACGGAGAAAATAGCAGCAGCTCATCTGTTCACACCTTGTTTCTGCCATGTGCTTGAACGCCAAGACGTTCGCGCTTCTGTGAGATGAAAGACGTCCTTCTGCATATGTGGTTGCTCACACCGGTGCACTTGTTAGTGTATCCATTCAGTCCTGGGCTGCGGGGCATTCAGAAGTGGCTCTGTGGAGACGTCTGCATAGAGGCAGCTGTCAGAACACGCACACTCGATTGTTCACCAAAACATATGCAGACGCGTCCTTAGCCTGTAGATTTGGATGCACAGAGTTCCCTGTGTTCGCAAGAGACAAGGGAATCGCGTCTGTGCGCACAGAAGCAATAGCGGACCGTTTCCCTCGGAGTGAACGCGAAAGAGCCGTCTATATACTCGCAGACACGCGAACGTGCCTCAATGCGGTCACAGAGGCAGCAGCTTTTGCACAGATGCTCCTGGTGATTCTGGCACTTTCCAGGCACACTCCTGAAAGTCGCGCACACTGCTGTTCACTCGCTAAACGACCTCTTGGGAAACACGTCTCCGGTCGACGGACCGCTCAGATTGCTTCTCGTGTAACTGTGAACTGTGTCAGCGCAGGGAATCCGTCTCTGTTGAGCAGATGTCAATCCTGCCTCGCTTTTGCTTTGTTGCCTCTACCAAGATGATTTCCCGTTTCTCTCTTCACTGGAGCAGGCAGACACAGCCAACGCACATCAAGTGTCAAGAGACACGCTCTGCTGAGCTCAACGCTTGTGCAGATGCACATGTGCGACGAAGTCAACACACGTGCTTGTGGAGAGAAAGAAAGGGACTCCCAGGCGTGTGGAGCGACGGGGAGAAAGAGCGGGCGCTGAGGAACACAGTTTCAAACAGACTGTCTCCACACAAACAGGCACCTGTCTGCAGGTATCCTAGATCTTGATTCTTGAACTTGAGGAAACACGCGTCTGAGCAAAACTCCCAAACGCTTCCAGGAAAGACACAGGCTCTCCCACAAGCACACAAGTGTTTGCCCTCAGCTATAGATCAGGGACAAGCCTGTGAAGAGCAACCAAAGAGCTCGTCCGTCTTTCCCTCAATAGATGGGAGTAGGCGCGCTTGCGGATGTGTGCGTGTGTGTGGCCACGCGTTTGCTTAGGCATCAGTGTGTGAAAAGGTAGGTGCTTTTCTCTAGCTGCGTGTGCGTGCACGTGGTGCTGGGTGCACATCCCTGGGTGCTCGTGGAAAGGTTTCTGCATGGTTTTCGCTGAGGAATCGTGTGTGTGCACATGGACAAAGAGAAGGCGCAGCAACCAGGTTCCAGCGCCGAAGAAGGCAAAAGGCGAGGTTTCCGGCGCTATCTCCTTCTCTCCCCAGAGCTAGTCGCGCAAAGCAAGCCGCTAAGCCGGCGACCGGCAAGAGAGCTACAACGAAGCATGCCGAACGGAGAAAATAGCAGCAGCTCATCTGTTCACACCTTGTTTCTGCCATGTGCTTGAACGCCAAGACGTTCGCGCTTCTGTGAGATGAAAGACGTCCTTCTGCATATGTGGTTGCTCACACCGGTGCACTTGTTAGTGTATCCATTCAGTCCTGGGCTGCGGGGCATTCAGAAGTGGCTCTGTGGAGACGTCTGCATAGAGGCAGCTGTCAGAACACGCACACTCGATTGTTCACCAAAACATATGCAGACGCGTCCTTAGCCTGTAGATTTGGATGCACAGAGTTCCCTGTGTTCGCAAGAGACAAGGGAATCGCGTCTGTGCGCACAGAAGCAATAGCGGACCGTTTCCCTCGGAGTGAACGCGAAAGAGCCGTCTATATACTCGCAGACACGCGAACGTGCCTCAATGCGGTCACAGAGGCAGCAGCTTTTGCACAGATGCTCCTGGTGATTCTGGCACTTTCCAGGCACACTCCTGAAAGTCGCGCACACTGCTGTTCACTCGCTAAACGACCTCTTGGGAAACACGTCTCCGGTCGACGGACCGCTCAGATTGCTTCTCGTGTAACTGTGAACTGTGTCAGCGCAGGGAATCCGTCTCTGTTGAGCAGATGTCAATCCTGCCTCGCTTTTGCTTTGTTGCCTCTACCAAGATGATTTCCCGTTTCTCTCTTCACTGGAGCAGGCAGACACAGCCAACGCACATCAAGTGTCAAGAGACACGCTCTGCTGAGCTCAACGCTTGTGCAGATGCACATGTGCGACGAAGTCAACACACGTGCTTGTGGAGAGAAAGAAAGGGACTCCCAGGCGTGTGGAGCGACGGGGAGAAAGAGCGGGCGCTGAGGAACACAGTTTCAAACAGACTGTCTCCACACAAACAGGCACCTGTCTGCAGGTATCCTAGATCTTGATTCTTGAACTTGAGGAAACACGCGTCTGAGCAAAACTCCCAAACGCTTCCAGGAAAGACACAGGCTCTCCCACAAGCACACAAGTGTTTGCCCTCAGCTATAGATCAGGGACAAGCCTGTGAAGAGCAACCAAAGAGCTCGTCCGTCTTTCTCTCAATAGATGGGAGTAGGCGCGCTTGCGGATGTGTGCGTGTGTGTGGCCACGCGTTTGCTTAGGCATCAGTGTGTGAAAAGGTAGGTGCTTTTCTCTAGCTGCGTGTGCGTGCACGTGGTGCTGGGTGCACATCCCTGGGTGCTCGTGGAAAGGTTTCTGCATGGTTTTCGCTGAGGAATCGTGTGTGTGCACATGGACAAAGAGAAGGCGCAGCAACCAGGTTCCAGCGCCGAAGAAGGCAAAAGGCGAGGTTTCCGGCGCTATCTCCTTCTCTCCCCAGAGCTAGTCGCGCAAAGCAAGCCGCTAAGCCGGCGACCGGCAAGAGAGCTACAACGAAGCATGCCGAACGGAGAAAATAGCAGCAGCTCATCTGTTCACACCTTGTTTCTGCCATGTGCTTGAACGCCAAGACGTTCGCGCTTCTGTGAGATGAAAGACGTCCTTCTGCATATGTGGTTGCTCACACCGGTGCACTTGTTAGTGTATCCATTCAGTCCTGGGCTGCGGGGCATTCAGAAGTGGCTCTGTGGAGACGTCTGCATAGAGGCAGCTGTCAGAACACGCACACTCGATTGTTCACCAAAACATATGCAGACGCGTCCTTAGCCTGTAGATTTGGATGCACAGAGTTCCCTGTGTTCGCAAGAGACAAGGGAATCGCGTCTGTGCGCACAGAAGCAATAGCGGACCGTTTCCCTCGGAGTGAACGCGAAAGAGCCGTCTATATACTCGCAGACACGCGAACGTGCCTCAATGCGGTCACAGAGGCAGCAGCTTTTGCACAGATGCTCCTGGTGATTCTGGCACTTTCCAGGCACACTCCTGAAAGTCGCGCACACTGCTGTTCACTCGCTAAACGACCTCTTGGGAAACACGTCTCCGGTCGACGGACCGCTCAGATTGCTTCTCGTGTAACTGTGAACTGTGTCAGCGCAGGGAATCCGTCTCTGTTGAGCAGATGTCAATCCTGCCTCGCTTTTGCTTTGTTGCCTCTACCAAGATGATTTCCCGTTTCTCTCTTCACTGGAGCAGGCAGACACAGCCAACGCACATCAAGTGTCAAGAGACACGCTCTGCTGAGCTCAACGCTTGTGCAGATGCACATGTGCGACGAAGTCAACACACGTGCTTGTGGAGAGAAAGAAAGGGACTCCCAGGCGTGTGGAGCGACGGGGAGAAAGAGCGGGCGCTGAGGAACACAGTTTCAAACAGACTGTCTCCACACAAACAGGCACCTGTCTGCAGGTATCCTAGATCTTGATTCTTGAACTTGAGGAAACACGCGTCTGAGCAAAACTCCCAAACGCTTCCAGGAAAGACACAGGCTCTCCCACAAGCACACAAGTGTTTGCCCTCAGCTATAGATCAGGGACAAGCCTGTGAAGAGCAACCAAAGAGCTCGTCCGTCTTTCTCTCAATAGATGGGAGTAGGCGCGCTTGCGGATGTGTGCGTGTGTGTGGCCACGCGTTTGCTTAGGCATCAGTGTGTGAAAAGGTAGGTGCTTTTCTCTAGCTGCGTGTGCGTGCACGTGGTGCTGGGTGCACATCCCTGGGTGCTCGTGGAAAGGTTTCTGCATGGTTTTCGCTGAGGAATCGTGTGTGTGCACATGGACAAAGAGAAGGCGCAGCAACCAGGTTCCAGCGCCGAAGAAGGCAAAAGGCGAGGTTTCCGGCGCTATCTCCTTCTCTCCCCAGAGCTAGTCGCGCAAAGCAAGCCGCTAAGCCGGCGACCGGCAAGAGAGCTACAACGAAGCATGCCGAACGGAGAAAATAGCAGCAGCTCATCTGTTCACACCTTGTTTCTGCCATGTGCTTGAACGCCAAGACGTTCGCGCTTCTGTGAGATGAAAGACGTCCTTCTGCATATGTGGTTGCTCACACCGGTGCACTTGTTAGTGTATCCATTCAGTCCTGGGCTGCGGGGCATTCAGAAGTGGCTCTGTGGAGACGTCTGCATAGAGGCAGCTGTCAGAACACGCACACTCGATTGTTCACCAAAACATATGCAGACGCGTCCTTAGCCTGTAGATTTGGATGCACAGAGTTCCCTGTGTTCGCAAGAGACAAGGGAATCGCGTCTGTGCGCACAGAAGCAATAGCGGACCGTTTCCCTCGGAGTGAACGCGAAAGAGCCGTCTATATACTCGCAGACACGCGAACGTGCCTCAATGCGGTCACAGAGGCAGCAGCTTTTGCACAGATGCTCCTGGTGATTCTGGCACTTTCCAGGCACACTCCTGAAAGTCGCGCACACTGCTGTTCACTCGCTAAACGACCTCTTGGGAAACACGTCTCCGGTCGACGGACCGCTCAGATTGCTTCTCGTGTAACTGTGAACTGTGTCAGCGCAGGGAATCCGTCTCTGTTGAGCAGATGTCAATCCTGCCTCGCTTTTGCTTTGTTGCCTCTACCAAGATGATTTCCCGTTTCTCTCTTCACTGGAGCAGGCAGACACAGCCAACGCACATCAAGTGTCAAGAGACACGCTCTGCTGAGCTCAACGCTTGTGCAGATGCACATGTGCGACGAAGTCAACACACGTGCTTGTGGAGAGAAAGAAAGGGACTCCCAGGCGTGTGGAGCGACGGGGAGAAAGAGCGGGCGCTGAGGAACACAGTTTCAAACAGACTGTCTCCACACAAACAGGCACCTGTCTGCAGGTATCCTAGATCTTGATTCTTGAACTTGAGGAAACACGCGTCTGAGCAAAACTCCCAAACGCTTCCAGGAAAGACACAGGCTCTCCCACCAGCACACAAGTGTTTGCCCTCAGCTATAGATCAGGGACAAGCCTGTGAAGAGCAACCAAAGAGCTCGTCCGTCTTTCTCTCAATAGATGGGAGTAGGCGCGCTTGCGGATGTGTGCGTGTGTGTGGCCACGCGTTTGCTTAGGCATCAGTGTGTGAAAAGGTAGGTGCTTTTCTCTAGCTGCGTGTGCGTGCACGTGGTGCTGGGTGCACATCCCTGGGTGCTCGTGGAAAGGTTTCTGCATGGTTTTCGCTGAGGAATCGTGTGTGTGCACATGGACAAAGAGAAGGCGCAGCAACCAGGTTCCAGCGCCGAAGAAGGCAAAAGGCGAGGTTTCCGGCGCTATCTCCTTCTCTCCCCAGAGCTAGTCGCGCAAAGCAAGCCGCTAAGCCGGCGACCGGCAAGAGAGCTACAACGAAGCATGCCGAACGGAGAAAATAGCAGCAGCTCATCTGTTCACACCTTGTTTCTGCCATGTGCTTGAACGCCAAGACGTTCGCGCTTCTGTGAGATGAAAGACGTCCTTCTGCATATGTGGTTGCTCACACCGGTGCACTTGTTAGTGTATCCATTCAGTCCTGGGCTGCGGGGCATTCAGAAGTGGCTCTGTGGAGACGTCTGCATAGAGGCAGCTGTCAGAACACGCACACTCGATTGTTCACCAAAACATATGCAGACGCGTCCTTAGCCTGTAGATTTGGATGCACAGAGTTCCCTGTGTTCGCAAGAGACAAGGGAATCGCGTCTGTGCGCACAGAAGCAATAGCGGACCGTTTCCCTCGGAGTGAACGCGAAAGAGCCGTCTATATACTCGCAGACACGCGAACGTGCCTCAATGCGGTCACAGAGGCAGCAGCTTTTGCACAGATGCTCCTCGTGATTCTGGCACTTTCCAGGCACACTCCTGAAAGTCGCGCACACTGCTGTTCACTCGCTAAACGACCTCTTGGGAAACACGTCTCCGGTCGACGGACCGCTCAGATTGCTTCTCGTGTAACTGTGAACTGTGTCAGCGCAGGGAATCCGTCTCTGTTGAGCAGATGTCAATCCTGCCTCGCTTTTGCTTTGTTGCCTCTACCAAGATGATTTCCCGTTTCTCTCTTCACTGGAGCAGGCAGACACAGCCAACGCACATCAAGTGTCAAGAGACACGCTCTGCTGAGCTCAACGCTTGTGCAGATGCACATGTGCGACGAAGTCAACACACGTGCTTGTGGAGAGAAAGAAAGGGACTCCCAGGCGTGTGGAGCGACGGGGAGAAAGAGCGGGCGCTGAGGAACACAGTTTCAAACAGACTGTCTCCACACAAACAGGCACCTGTCTGCAGGTATCCTAGATCTTGATTCTTGAACTTGAGGAAACACGCGTCTGAGCAAAACTCCCAAACGCTTCCAGGAAAGACACAGGCTCTCCCACAAGCACACAAGTGTTTGCCCTCAGCTATAGATCAGGGACAAGCCTGTGAAGAGCAACCAAAGAGCTCGTCCGTCTTTCTCTCAATAGATGGGAGTAGGCGCGCTTGCGGATGTGTGCGTGTGTGTGGCCACGCGTTTGCTTAGGCATCAGTGTGTGAAAAGGTAGGTGCTTTTCTCTAGCTGCGTGTGCGTGCACGTGGTGCTGGGTGCACATCCCTGGGTGCTCGTGGAAAGGTTTCTGCATGGTTTTCGCTGAGGAATCGTGTGTGTGCACATGGACAAAGAGAAGGCGCAGCAACCAGGTTCCAGCGCCGAAGAAGGCAAAAGGCGAGGTTTCCGGCGCTATCTCCTTCTCTCCCCAGAGCTAGTCGCGCAAAGCAAGCCGCTAAGCCGGCGACCGGCAAGAGAGCTACAACGAAGCATGCCGAACGGAGAAAATAGCAGCAGCTCATCTGTTCACACCTTGTTTCTGCCATGTGCTTGAACGCCAAGACGTTCGCGCTTCTGTGAGATGAAAGACGTCCTTCTGCATATGTGGTTGCTCACACCGGTGCACTTGTTAGTGTATCCATTCAGTCCTGGGCTGCGGGGCATTCAGAAGTGGCTCTGTGGAGACGTCTGCATAGAGGCAGCTGTCAGAACACGCACACTCGATTGTTCACCAAAACATATGCAGACGCGTCCTTAGCCTGTAGATTTGGATGCACAGAGTTCCCTGTGTTCGCAAGAGACAAGGGAATCGCGTCTGTGCGCACAGAAGCAATAGCGGACCGTTTCCCTCGGAGTGAACGCGAAAGAGCCGTCTATATACTCGCAGACACGCGAACGTGCCTCAATGCGGTCACAGAGGCAGCAGCTTTTGCACAGATGCTCCTGGTGATTCTGGCACTTTCCAGGCACACTCCTGAAAGTCGCGCACACTGCTGTTCACTCGCTAAACGACCTCTTGGGAAACACGTCTCCGGTCGACGGACCGCTCAGATTGCTTCTCGTGTAACTGTGAACTGTGTCAGCGCAGGGAATCCGTCTCTGTTGAGCAGATGTCAATCCTGCCTCGCTTTTGCTTTGTTGCCTCTACCAAGATGATTTCCCGTTTCTCTCTTCACTGGAGCAGGCAGACACAGCCAACGCACATCAAGTGTCAAGAGACACGCTCTGCTGAGCTCAACGCTTGTGCAGATGCACATGTGCGACGAAGTCAACACACGTGCTTGTGGAGAGAAAGAAAGGGACTCCCAGGCGTGTGGAGCGACGGGGAGAAAGAGCGGGCGCTGAGGAACACAGTTTCAAACAGACTGTCTCCACACAAACAGGCACCTGTCTGCAGGTATCCTAGATCTTGATTCTTGAACTTGAGGAAACACGCGTCTGAGCAAAACTCCCAAACGCTTCCAGGAAAGACACAGGCTCTCCCACAAGCACACAAGTGTTTGCCCTCAGCTATAGATCAGGGACAAGCCTGTGAAGAGCAACCAAAGAGCTCGTCCGTCTTTCCCTCAATAGATGGGAGTAGGCGCGCTTGCGGATGTGTGCGTGTGTGTGGCCACGCGTTTGCTTAGGCATCAGTGTGTGAAAAGGTAGGTGCTTTTCTCTAGCTGCGTGTGCGTGCACGTGGTGCTGGGTGCACATCCCTGGGTGCTCGTGGAAAGGTTTCTGCATGGTTTTCGCTGAGGAATCGTGTGTGTGCACATGGACAAAGAGAAGGCGCAGCAACCAGGTTCCAGCGCCGAAGAAGGCAAAAGGCGAGGTTTCCGGCGCTATCTCCTTCTCTCCCCAGAGCTAGTCGCGCAAAGCAAGCCGCTAAGCCGGCGACCGGCAAGAGAGCTACAACGAAGCATGCCGAACGGAGAAAATAGCAGCAGCTCATCTGTTCACACCTTGTTTCTGCCATGTGCTTGAACGCCAAGACGTTCGCGCTTCTGTGAGATGAAAGACGTCCTTCTGCATATGTGGTTGCTCACACCGGTGCACTTGTTAGTGTATCCATTCAGTCCTGGGCTGCGGGGCATTCAGAAGTGGCTCTGTGGAGACGTCTGCATAGAGGCAGCTGTCAGAACACGCACACTCGATTGTTCACCAAAACATATGCAGACGCGTCCTTAGCCTGTAGATTTGGATGCACAGAGTTCCCTGTGTTCGCAAGAGACAAGGGAATCGCGTCTGTGCGCACAGAAGCAATAGCGGACCGTTTCCCTCGGAGTGAACGCGAAAGAGCCGTCTATATACTCGCAGACACGCGAACGTGCCTCAATGCGGTCACAGAGGCAGCAGCTTTTGCACAGATGCTCCTGGTGATTCTGGCACTTTCCAGGCACACTCCTGAAAGTCGCGCACACTGCTGTTCACTCGCTAAACGACCTCTTGGGAAACACGTCTCCGGTCGACGGACCGCTCAGATTGCTTCTCGTGTAACTGTGAACTGTGTCAGCGCAGGGAATCCGTCTCTGTTGAGCAGATGTCAATCCTGCCTCGCTTTTGCTTTGTTGCCTCTACCAAGATGATTTCCCGTTTCTCTCTTCACTGGAGCAGGCAGACACAGCCAACGCACATCAAGTGTCAAGAGACACGCTCTGCTGAGCTCAACGCTTGTGCAGATGCACATGTGCGACGAAGTCAACACACGTGCTTGTGGAGAGAAAGAAAGGGACTCCCAGGCGTGTGGAGCGACGGGGAGAAAGAGCGGGCGCTGAGGAACACAGTTTCAAACAGACTGTCTCCACACAAACAGGCACCTGTCTGCAGGTATCCTAGATCTTGATTCTTGAACTTGAGGAAACACGCGTCTGAGCAAAACTCCCAAACGCTTCCAGGAAAGACACAGGCTCTCCCACAAGCACACAAGTGTTTGCCCTCAGCTATAGATCAGGGACAAGCCTGTGAAGAGCAACCAAAGAGCTCGTCCGTCTTTCTCTCAATAGATGGGAGTAGGCGCGCTTGCGGATGTGTGCGTGTGTGTGGCCACGCGTTTGCTTAGGCATCAGTGTGTGAAAAGGTAGGTGCTTTTCTCTAGCTGCGTGTGCGTGCACGTGGTGCTGGGTGCACATCCCTGGGTGCTCGTGGAAAGGTTTCTGCATGGTTTTCGCTGAGGAATCGTGTGTGTGCACATGGACAAAGAGAAGGCGCAGCAACCAGGTTCCAGCGCCGAAGAAGGCAAAAGGCGAGGTTTCCGGCGCTATCTCCTTCTCTCCCCAGAGCTAGTCGCGCAAAGCAAGCCGCTAAGCCGGCGACCGGCAAGAGAGCTACAACGAAGCATGCCGAACGGAGAAAATAGCAGCAGCTCATCTGTTCACACCTTGTTTCTGCCATGTGCTTGAACGCCAAGACGTTCGCGCTTCTGTGAGATGAAAGACGTCCTTCTGCATATGTGGTTGCTCACACCGGTGCACTTGTTAGTGTATCCATTCAGTCCTGGGCTGCGGGGCATTCAGAAGTGGCTCTGTGGAGACGTCTGCATAGAGGCAGCTGTCAGAACACGCACACTCGATTGTTCACCAAAACATATGCAGACGCGTCCTTAGCCTGTAGATTTGGATGCACAGAGTTCCCTGTGTTCGCAAGAGACAAGGGAATCGCGTCTGTGCGCACAGAAGCAATAGCGGACCGTTTCCCTCGGAGTGAACGCGAAAGAGCCGTCTATATACTCGCAGACACGCGAACGTGCCTCAATGCGGTCACAGAGGCAGCAGCTTTTGCACAGATGCTCCTGGTGATTCTGGCACTTTCCAGGCACACTCCTGAAAGTCGCGCACACTGCTGTTCACTCGCTAAACGACCTCTTGGGAAACACGTCTCCGGTCGACGGACCGCTCAGATTGCTTCTCGTGTAACTGTGAACTGTGTCAGCGCAGGGAATCCGTCTCTGTTGAGCAGATGTCAATCCTGCCTCGCTTTTGCTTTGTTGCCTCTACCAAGATGATTTCCCGTTTCTCTCTTCACTGGAGCAGGCAGACACAGCCAACGCACATCAAGTGTCAAGAGACACGCTCTGCTGAGCTCAACGCTTGTGCAGATGCACATGTGCGACGAAGTCAACACACGTGCTTGTGGAGAGAAAGAAAGGGACTCCCAGGCGTGTGGAGCGACGGGGAGAAAGAGCGGGCGCTGAGGAACACAGTTTCAAACAGACTGTCTCCACACAAACAGGCACCTGTCTGCAGGTATCCTAGATCTTGATTCTTGAACTTGAGGAAACACGCGTCTGAGCAAAACTCCCAAACGCTTCCAGGAAAGACACAGGCTCTCCCACAAGCACACAAGTGTTTGCCCTCAGCTATAGATCAGGGACAAGCCTGTGAAGAGCAACCAAAGAGCTCGTCCGTCTTTCCCTCAATAGATGGGAGTAGGCGCGCTTGCGGATGTGTGCGTGTGTGTGGCCACGCGTTTGCTTAGGCATCAGTGTGTGAAAAGGTAGGTGCTTTTCTCTAGCTGCGTGTTCGTGCACGTGGTGCTGGGTGCACATCCCTGGGTGCTCGTGGAAAGGTTTCTGCATGGTTTTCGCTGAGGAATCGTGTGTGTGCACATGGACAAAGAGAAGGCGCAGCAACCAGGTTCCAGCGCCGAAGAAGGCAAAAGGCGAGGTTTCCGGCGCTATCTCCTTCTCTCCCCAGAGCTAGTCGCGCAAAGCAAGCCGCTAAGCCGGCGACCGGCAAGAGAGCTACAACGAAGCATGCCGAACGGAGAAAATAGCAGCAGCTCATCTGTTCACACCTTGTTTCTGCCATGTGCTTGAACGCCAAGACGTTCGCGCTTCTGTGAGATGAAAGACGTCCTTCTGCATATGTGGTTGCTCACACCGGTGCACTTGTTAGTGTATCCATTCAGTCCTGGGCTGCGGGGCATTCAGAAATGGCTCTGTGGAGACGTCTGCATAGAGGCAGCTGTCAGAACACGCACACTCGATTGTTCACCAAAACATATGCAGACGCGTCCTTAGCCTGTAGATTTGGATGCACAGAGTTCCCTGTGTTCGCAAGAGACAAGGGAATCGCGTCTGTGCGCACAGAAGCAATAGCGGACCGTTTCCCTCGGAGTGAACGCGAAAGAGCCGTCTATATACTCGCAGACACGCGAACGTGCCTCAATGCGGTCACAGAGGCAGCAGCTTTTGCACAGATGCTCCTGGTGATTCTGGCACTTTCCAGGCACACTCCTGAAAGTCGCGCACACTGCTGTTCACTCGCTAAACGACCTCTTGGGAAACACGTCTCCGGTCGACGGACTGCTCAGATTGCTTCTCGTGTAACTGTGAACTGTGTCAGCGCAGGGAATCCGTCTCTGTTGAGCAGATGTCAATCCTGCCTCGCTTTTGCTTTGTTGCCTCTACCAAGATGATTTCCCGTTTCTCTCTTCACTGGAGCAGGCAGACACAGCCAACGCACATCAAGTGTCAAGAGACACGCTCTGCTGAGCTCAACGCTTGTGCAGATGCACATGTGCGACGAAGTCAACACACGTGCTTGTGGAGAGAAAGAAAGGGACTCCCAGGCGTGTGGAGCGACGGGGAGAAAGAGCGGGCGCTGAGGAACACAGTTTCAAACAGACTGTCTCCACACAAACAGGCACCTGTCTGCAGGTATCCTAGATCTTGATTCTTGAACTTGAGGAAACATGCGTCTGAGCAAAACTCCCAAACGCTTCCAGGAAAGACACAGGCTCTCCCACAAGCACACAAGTGTTTGCCCTCAGCTATAGATCAGGGACAAGCCTGTGAAGAGCAACCAAAGAGCTCGTCCGTCTTTCTCTCAATAGATGGGAGTAGGCGCGCTTGCGGATGTGTGCGTGTGTGTGGCCACGCGTTTGCTTAGGCATCAGTGTGTGAAAAGGTAGGTGCTTTTCTCTAGCTGCGTGTGCGTGCACGTGGTGCTGGGTGCACATCCCTGGGTGCTCGTGGAAAGGTTTCTGCATGGTTTTCGCTGAGGAATCGTGTGTGTGCACATGGACAAAGAGAAGGCGCAGCAACCAGGTTCCAGCGCCGAAGAAGGCAAAAGGCGAGGTTTCCGGCGCTATCTCCTTCTCTCCCCAGAGCTAGTCGCGCAAAGCAAGCCGCTAAGCCGGCGACCGGCAAGAGAGCTACAACGAAGCATGCCGAACGGAGAAAATAGCAGCAGCTCATCTGTTCACACCTTGTTTCTGCCATGTGCTTGAACGCCAAGACGTTCGCGCTTCTGTGAGATGAAAGACGTCCTTCTGCATATGTGGTTGCTCACACCGGTGCACTTGTTAGTGTATCCATTCAGTCCTGGGCTGCGGGGCATTCAGAAGTGGCTCTGTGGAGACGTCTGCATAGAGGCAGCTGTCAGAACACGCACACTCGATTGTTCACCAAAACATATGCAGACGCGTCCTTAGCCTGTAGATTTGGATGCACAGAGTTCCCTGTGTTCGCAAGAGACAAGGGAATCGCGTCTGTGCGCACAGAAGCAATAGCGGACCGTTTCCCTCGGAGTGAACGCGAAAGAGCCGTCTATATACTCGCAGACACGCGAACGTGCCTCAATGCGGTCACAGAGGCAGCAGCTTTTGCACAGATGCTCCTCGTGATTCTGGCACTTTCCAGGCACACTCCTGAAAGTCGCGCACACTGCTGTTCACTCGCTAAACGACCTCTTGGGAAACACGTCTCCGGTCGACGGACCGCTCAGATTGCTTCTCGTGTAACTGTGAACTGTGTCAGCGCAGGGAATCCGTCTCTGTTGAGCAGATGTCAATCCTGCCTCGCTTTTGCTTTGTTGCCTCTACCAAGATGATTTCCCGTTTCTCTCTTCACTGGAGCAGGCAGACACAGCCAACGCACATCAAGTGTCAAGAGACACGCTCTGCTGAGCTCAACGCTTGTGCAGATGCACATGTGCGACGAAGTCAACACACGTGCTTGTGGAGAGAAAGAAAGGGACTCCCAGGCGTGTGGAGCGACGGGGAGAAAGAGCGGGCGCTGAGGAACACAGTTTCAAACAGACTGTCTCCACACAAACAGGCACCTGTCTGCAGGTATCCTAGATCTTGATTCTTGAACTTGAGGAAACACGCGTCTGAGCAAAACTCCCAAACGCTTCCAGGAAAGACACAGGCTCTCCCACAAGCACACAAGTGTTTGCCCTCAGCTATAGATCAGGGACAAGCCTGTGAAGAGCAACCAAAGAGCTCGTCCGTCTTTCCCTCAATAGATGGGAGTAGGCGCGCTTGCGGATGTGTGCGTGTGTGTGGCCACGCGTTTGCTTAGGCATCAGTGTGTGAAAAGGTAGGTGCTTTTCTCTAGCTGCGTGTTCGTGCACGTGGTGCTGGGTGCACATCCCTGGGTGCTCGTGGAAAGGTTTCTGCATGGTTTTCGCTGAGGAATCGTGTGTGTGCACATGGACAAAGAGAAGGCGCAGCAACCAGGTTCCAGCGCCGAAGAAGGCAAAAGGCGAGGTTTCCGGCGCTATCTCCTTCTCTCCCCAGAGCTAGTCGCGCAAAGCAAGCCGCTAAGCCGGCGACCGGCAAGAGAGCTACAACGAAGCATGCCGAACGGAGAAAATAGCAGCAGCTCATCTGTTCACACCTTGTTTCTGCCATGTGCTTGAACGCCAAGACGTTCGCGCTTCTGTGAGATGAAAGACGTCCTTCTGCATATGTGGTTGCTCACACCGGTGCACTTGTTAGTGTATCCATTCAGTCCTGGGCTGCGGGGCATTCAGAAATGGCTCTGTGGAGACGTCTGCATAGAGGCAGCTGTCAGAACACGCACACTCGATTGTTCACCAAAACATATGCAGACGCGTCCTTAGCCTGTAGATTTGGATGCACAGAGTTCCCTGTGTTCGCAAGAGACAAGGGAATCGCGTCTGTGCGCACAGAAGCAATAGCGGACCGTTTCCCTCGGAGTGAACGCGAAAGAGCCGTCTATATACTCGCAGACACGCGAACGTGCCTCAATGCGGTCACAGAGGCAGCAGCTTTTGCACAGATGCTCCTGGTGATTCTGGCACTTTCCAGGCACACTCCTGAAAGTCGCGCACACTGCTGTTCACTCGCTAAACGACCTCTTGGGAAACACGTCTCCGGTCGACGGACCGCTCAGATTGCTTCTCGTGTAACTGTGAACTGTGTCAGCGCAGGGAATCCGTCTCTGTTGAGCAGATGTCAATCCTGCCTCGCTTTTGCTTTGTTGCCTCTACCAAGATGATTTCCCGTTTCTCTCTTCACTGGAGCAGGCAGACACAGCCAACGCACATCAAGTGTCAAGAGACACGCTCTGCTGAGCTCAACGCTTGTGCAGATGCACATGTGCGACGAAGTCAACACACGTGCTTGTGGAGAGAAAGAAAGGGACTCCCAGGCGTGTGGAGCGACGGGGAGAAAGAGCGGGCGCTGAGGAACACAGTTTCAAACAGACTGTCTCCACACAAACAGGCACCTGTCTGCAGGTATCCTAGATCTTGATTCTTGAACTTGAGGAAACACGCGTCTGAGCAAAACTCCCAAACGCTTCCAGGAAAGACACAGGCTCTCCCACAAGCACACAAGTGTTTGCCCTCAGCTATAGATCAGGGACAAGCCTGTGAAGAGCAACCAAAGAGCTCGTCCGTCTTTCCCTCAATAGATGGGAGTAGGCGCGCTTGCGGATGTGTGCGTGTGTGTGGCCACGCGTTTGCTTAGGCATCAGTGTGTGAAAAGGTAGGTGCTTTTCTCTAGCTGCGTGTTCGTGCACGTGGTGCTGGGTGCACATCCCTGGGTGCTCGTGGAAAGGTTTCTGCATGGTTTTCGCTGAGGAATCGTGTGTGTGCACATGGACAAAGAGAAGGCGCAGCAACCAGGTTCCAGCGCCGAAGAAGGCAAAAGGCGAGGTTTCCGGCGCTATCTCCTTCTCTCCCCAGAGCTAGTCGCGCAAAGCAAGCCGCTAAGCCGGCGACCGGCAAGAGAGCTACAACGAAGCATGCCGAACGGAGAAAATAGCAGCAGCTCATCTGTTCACACCTTGTTTCTGCCATGTGCTTGAACGCCAAGACGTTCGCGCTTCTGTGAGATGAAAGACGTCCTTCTGCATATGTGGTTGCTCACACCGGTGCACTTGTTAGTGTATCCATTCAGTCCTGGGCTGCGGGGCATTCAGAAATGGCTCTGTGGAGACGTCTGCATAGAGGCAGCTGTCAGAACACGCACACTCGATTGTTCACCAAAACATATGCAGACGCGTCCTTAGCCTGTAGATTTGGATGCACAGAGTTCCCTGTGTTCGCAAGAGACAAGGGAATCGCGTCTGTGCGCACAGAAGCAATAGCGGACCGTTTCCCTCGGAGTGAACGCGAAAGAGCCGTCTATATACTCGCAGACACGCGAACGTGCCTCAATGCGGTCACAGAGGCAGCAGCTTTTGCACAGATGCTCCTGGTGATTCTGGCACTTTCCAGGCACACTCCTGAAAGTCGCGCACACTGCTGTTCACTCGCTAAACGACCTCTTGGGAAACACGTCTCCGGTCGACGGACCGCTCAGATTGCTTCTCGTGTAACTGTGAACTGTGTCAGCGCAGGGAATCCGTCTCTGTTGAGCAGATGTCAATCCTGCCTCGCTTTTGCTTTGTTGCCTCTACCAAGATGATTTCCCGTTTCTCTCTTCACTGGAGCAGGCAGACACAGCCAACGCACATCAAGTGTCAAGAGACACGCTCTGCTGAGCTCAACGCTTGTGCAGATGCACATGTGCGACGAAGTCAACACACGTGCTTGTGGAGAGAAAGAAAGGGACTCCCAGGCGTGTGGAGCGACGGGGAGAAAGAGCGGGCGCTGAGGAACACAGTTTCAAACAGACTGTCTCCACACAAACAGGCACCTGTCTGCAGGTATCCTAGATCTTGATTCTTGAACTTGAGGAAACACGCGTCTGAGCAAAACTCCCAAACGCTTCCAGGAAAGACACAGGCTCTCCCACCAGCACACAAGTGTTTGCCCTCAGCTATAGATCAGGGACAAGCCTGTGAAGAGCAACCAAAGAGCTCGTCCGTCTTTCTCTCAATAGATGGGAGTAGGCGCGCTTGCGGATGTGTGCGTGTGTGTGGCCACGCGTTTGCTTAGGCATCAGTGTGTGAAAAGGTAGGTGCTTTTCTCTAGCTGCGTGTGCGTGCACGTGGTGCTGGGTGCACATCCCTGGGTGCTCGTGGAAAGGTTTCTGCATGGTTTTCGCTGAGGAATCGTGTGTGTGCACATGGACAAAGAGAAGGCGCAGCAACCAGGTTCCAGCGCCGAAGAAGGCAAAAGGCGAGGTTTCCGGCGCTATCTCCTTCTCTCCCCAGAGCTAGTCGCGCAAAGCAAGCCGCTAAGCCGGCGACCGGCAAGAGAGCTACAACGAAGCATGCCGAACGGAGAAAATAGCAGCAGCTCATCTGTTCACACCTTGTTTCTGCCATGTGCTTGAACGCCAAGACGTTCGCGCTTCTGTGAGATGAAAGACGTCCTTCTGCATATGTGGTTGCTCACACCGGTGCACTTGTTAGTGTATCCATTCAGTCCTGGGCTGCGGGGCATTCAGAAGTGGCTCTGTGGAGACGTCTGCATAGAGGCAGCTGTCAGAACACGCACACTCGATTGTTCACCAAAACATATGCAGACGCGTCCTTAGCCTGTAGATTTGGATGCACAGAGTTCCCTGTGTTCGCAAGAGACAAGGGAATCGCGTCTGTGCGCACAGAAGCAATAGCGGACCGTTTCCCTCGGAGTGAACGCGAAAGAGCCGTCTATATACTCGCAGACACGCGAACGTGCCTCAATGCGGTCACAGAGGCAGCAGCTTTTGCACAGATGCTCCTCGTGATTCTGGCACTTTCCAGGCACACTCCTGAAAGTCGCGCACACTGCTGTTCACTCGCTAAACGACCTCTTGGGAAACACGTCTCCGGTCGACGGACCGCTCAGATTGCTTCTCGTGTAACTGTGAACTGTGTCAGCGCAGGGAATCCGTCTCTGTTGAGCAGATGTCAATCCTGCCTCGCTTTTGCTTTGTTGCCTCTACCAAGATGATTTCCCGTTTCTCTCTTCACTGGAGCAGGCAGACACAGCCAACGCACATCAAGTGTCAAGAGACACGCTCTGCTGAGCTCAACGCTTGTGCAGATGCACATGTGCGACGAAGTCAACACACGTGCTTGTGGAGAGAAAGAAAGGGACTCCCAGGCGTGTGGAGCGACGGGGAGAAAGAGCGGGCGCTGAGGAACACAGTTTCAAACAGACTGTCTCCACACAAACAGGCACCTGTCTGCAGGTATCCTAGATCTTGATTCTTGAACTTGAGGAAACACGCGTCTGAGCAAAACTCCCAAACGCTTCCAGGAAAGACACAGGCTCTCCCACAAGCACACAAGTGTTTGCCCTCAGCTATAGATCAGGGACAAGCCTGTGAAGAGCAACCAAAGAGCTCGTCCGTCTTTCCCTCAATAGATGGGAGTAGGCGCGCTTGCGGATGTGTGCGTGTGTGTGGCCACGCGTTTGCTTAGGCATCAGTGTGTGAAAAGGTAGGTGCTTTTCTCTAGCTGCGTGTGCGTGCACGTGGTGCTGGGTGCACATCCCTGGGTGCTCGTGGAAAGGTTTCTGCATGGTTTTCGCTGAGGAATCGTGTGTGTGCACATGGACAAAGAGAAGGCGCAGCAACCAGGTTCCAGCGCCGAAGAAGGCAAAAGGCGAGGTTTCCGGCGCTATCTCCTTCTCTCCCCAGAGCTAGTCGCGCAAAGCAAGCCGCTAAGCCGGCGACCGGCAAGAGAGCTACAACGAAGCATGCCGAACGGAGAAAATAGCAGCAGCTCATCTGTTCACACCTTGTTTCTGCCATGTGCTTGAACGCCAAGACGTTCGCGCTTCTGTGAGATGAAAGACGTCCTTCTGCATATGTGGTTGCTCACACCGGTGCACTTGTTAGTGTATCCATTCAGTCCTGGGCTGCGGGGCATTCAGAAGTGGCTCTGTGGAGACGTCTGCATAGAGGCAGCTGTCAGAACACGCACACTCGATTGTTCACCAAAACATATGCAGACGCGTCCTTAGCCTGTAGATTTGGATGCACAGAGTTCCCTGTGTTCGCAAGAGACAAGGGAATCGCGTCTGTGCGCACAGAAGCAATAGCGGACCGTTTCCCTCGGAGTGAACGCGAAAGAGCCGTCTATATACTCGCAGACACGCGAACGTGCCTCAATGCGGTCACAGAGGCAGCAGCTTTTGCACAGATGCTCCTGGTGATTCTGGCACTTTCCAGGCACACTCCTGAAAGTCGCGCACACTGCTGTTCACTCGCTAAACGACCTCTTGGGAAACACGTCTCCGGTCGACGGACCGCTCAGATTGCTTCTCGTGTAACTGTGAACTGTGTCAGCGCAGGGAATCCGTCTCTGTTGAGCAGATGTCAATCCTGCCTCGCTTTTGCTTTGTTGCCTCTACCAAGATGATTTCCCGTTTCTCTCTTCACTGGAGCAGGCAGACACAGCCAACGCACATCAAGTGTCAAGAGACACGCTCTGCTGAGCTCAACGCTTGTGCAGATGCACATGTGCGACGAAGTCAACACACGTGCTTGTGGAGAGAAAGAAAGGGACTCCCAGGCGTGTGGAGCGACGGGGAGAAAGAGCGGGCGCTGAGGAACACAGTTTCAAACAGACTGTCTCCACACAAACAGGCACCTGTCTGCAGGTATCCTAGATCTTGATTCTTGAACTTGAGGAAACATGCGTCTGAGCAAAACTCCCAAACGCTTCCAGGAAAGACACAGGCTCTCCCACAAGCACACAAGTGTTTGCCCTCAGCTATAGATCAGGGACAAGCCTGTGAAGAGCAACCAAAGAGCTCGTCCGTCTTTCTCTCAATAGATGGGAGTAGGCGCGCTTGCGGATGTGTGCGTGTGTGTGGCCACGCGTTTGCTTAGGCATCAGTGTGTGAAAAGGTAGGTGCTTTTCTCTAGCTGCGTGTGCGTGCACGTGGTGCTGGGTGCACATCCCTGGGTGCTCGTGGAAAGGTTTCTGCATGGTTTTCGCTGAGGAATCGTGTGTGTGCACATGGACAAAGAGAAGGCGCAGCAACCAGGTTCCAGCGCCGAAGAAGGCAAAAGGCGAGGTTTCCGGCGCTATCTCCTTCTCTCCCCAGAGCTAGTCGCGCAAAGCAAGCCGCTAAGCCGGCGACCGGCAAGAGAGCTACAACGAAGCATGCCGAACGGAGAAAATAGCAGCAGCTCATCTGTTCACACCTTGTTTCTGCCATGTGCTTGAACGCCAAGACGTTCGCGCTTCTGTGAGATGAAAGACGTCCTTCTGCATATGTGGTTGCTCACACCGGTGCACTTGTTAGTGTATCCATTCAGTCCTGGGCTGCGGGGCATTCAGAAGTGGCTCTGTGGAGACGTCTGCATAGAGGCAGCTGTCAGAACACGCACACTCGATTGTTCACCAAAACATATGCAGACGCGTCCTTAGCCTGTAGATTTGGATGCACAGAGTTCCCTGTGTTCGCAAGAGACAAGGGAATCGCGTCTGTGCGCACAGAAGCAATAGCGGACCGTTTCCCTCGGAGTGAACGCGAAAGAGCCGTCTATATACTCGCAGACACGCGAACGTGCCTCAATGCGGTCACAGAGGCAGCAGCTTTTGCACAGATGCTCCTCGTGATTCTGGCACTTTCCAGGCACACTCCTGAAAGTCGCGCACACTGCTGTTCACTCGCTAAACGACCTCTTGGGAAACACGTCTCCGGTCGACGGACCGCTCAGATTGCTTCTCGTGTAACTGTGAACTGTGTCAGCGCAGGGAATCCGTCTCTGTTGAGCAGATGTCAATCCTGCCTCGCTTTTGCTTTGTTGCCTCTACCAAGATGATTTCCCGTTTCTCTCTTCACTGGAGCAGGCAGACACAGCCAACGCACATCAAGTGTCAAGAGACACGCTCTGCTGAGCTCAACGCTTGTGCAGATGCACATGTGCGACGAAGTCAACACACGTGCTTGTGGAGAGAAAGAAAGGGACTCCCAGGCGTGTGGAGCGACGGGGAGAAAGAGCGGGCGCTGAGGAACACAGTTTCAAACAGACTGTCTCCACACAAACAGGCACCTGTCTGCAGGTATCCTAGATCTTGATTCTTGAACTTGAGGAAACACGCGTCTGAGCAAAACTCCCAAACGCTTCCAGGAAAGACACAGGCTCTCCCACAAGCACACAAGTGTTTGCCCTCAGCTATAGATCAGGGACAAGCCTGTGAAGAGCAACCAAAGAGCTCGTCCGTCTTTCTCTCAATAGATGGGAGTAGGCGCGCTTGCGGATGTGTGCGTGTGTGTGGCCACGCGTTTGCTTAGGCATCAGTGTGTGAAAAGGTAGGTGCTTTTCTCTAGCTGCGTGTGCGTGCACGTGGTGCTGGGTGCACATCCCTGGGTGCTCGTGGAAAGGTTTCTGCATGGTTTTCGCTGAGGAATCGTGTGTGTGCACATGGACAAAGAGAAGGCGCAGCAACCAGGTTCCAGCGCCGAAGAAGGCAAAAGGCGAGGTTTCCGGCGCTATCTCCTTCTCTCCCCAGAGCTAGTCGCGCAAAGCAAGCCGCTAAGCCGGCGACCGGCAAGAGAGCTACAACGAAGCATGCCGAACGGAGAAAATAGCAGCAGCTCATCTGTTCACACCTTGTTTCTGCCATGTGCTTGAACGCCAAGACGTTCGCGCTTCTGTGAGATGAAAGACGTCCTTCTGCATATGTGGTTGCTCACACCGGTGCACTTGTTAGTGTATCCATTCAGTCCTGGGCTGCGGGGCATTCAGAAGTGGCTCTGTGGAGACGTCTGCATAGAGGCAGCTGTCAGAACACGCACACTCGATTGTTCACCAAAACATATGCAGACGCGTCCTTAGCCTGTAGATTTGGATGCACAGAGTTCCCTGTGTTCGCAAGAGACAAGGGAATCGCGTCTGTGCGCACAGAAGCAATAGCGGACCGTTTCCCTCGGAGTGAACGCGAAAGAGCCGTCTATATACTCGCAGACACGCGAACGTGCCTCAATGCGGTCACAGAGGCAGCAGCTTTTGCACAGATGCTCCTGGTGATTCTGGCACTTTCCAGGCACACTCCTGAAAGTCGCGCACACTGCTGTTCACTCGCTAAACGACCTCTTGGGAAACACGTCTCCGGTCGACGGACCGCTCAGATTGCTTCTCGTGTAACTGTGAACTGTGTCAGCGCAGGGAATCCGTCTCTGTTGAGCAGATGTCAATCCTGCCTCGCTTTTGCTTTGTTGCCTCTACCAAGATGATTTCCCGTTTCTCTCTTCACTGGAGCAGGCAGACACAGCCAACGCACATCAAGTGTCAAGAGACACGCTCTGCTGAGCTCAACGCTTGTGCAGATGCACATGTGCGACGAAGTCAACACACGTGCTTGTGGAGAGAAAGAAAGGGACTCCCAGGCGTGTGGAGCGACGGGGAGAAAGAGCGGGCGCTGAGGAACACAGTTTCAAACAGACTGTCTCCACACAAACAGGCACCTGTCTGCAGGTATCCTAGATCTTGATTCTTGAACTTGAGGAAACACGCGTCTGAGCAAAACTCCCAAACGCTTCCAGGAAAGACACAGGCTCTCCCACAAGCACACAAGTGTTTGCCCTCAGCTATAGATCAGGGACAAGCCTGTGAAGAGCAACCAAAGAGCTCGTCCGTCTTTCCCTCAATAGATGGGAGTAGGCGCGCTTGCGGATGTGTGCGTGTGTGTGGCCACGCGTTTGCTTAGGCATCAGTGTGTGAAAAGGTAGGTGCTTTTCTCTAGCTGCGTGTGCGTGCACGTGGTGCTGGGTGCACATCCCTGGGTGCTCGTGGAAAGGTTTCTGCATGGTTTTCGCTGAGGAATCGTGTGTGTGCACATGGACAAAGAGAAGGCGCAGCAACCAGGTTCCAGCGCCGAAGAAGGCAAAAGGCGAGGTTTCCGGCGCTATCTCCTTCTCTCCCCAGAGCTAGTCGCGCAAAGCAAGCCGCTAAGCCGGCGACCGGCAAGAGAGCTACAACGAAGCATGCCGAACGGAGAAAATAGCAGCAGCTCATCTGTTCACACCTTGTTTCTGCCATGTGCTTGAACGCCAAGACGTTCGCGCTTCTGTGAGATGAAAGACGTCCTTCTGCATATGTGGTTGCTCACACCGGTGCACTTGTTAGTGTATCCATTCAGTCCTGGGCTGCGGGGCATTCAGAAATGGCTCTGTGGAGACGTCTGCATAGAGGCAGCTGTCAGAACACGCACACTCGATTGTTCACCAAAACATATGCAGACGCGTCCTTAGCCTGTAGATTTGGATGCACAGAGTTCCCTGTGTTCGCAAGAGACAAGGGAATCGCGTCTGTGCGCACAGAAGCAATAGCGGACCGTTTCCCTCGGAGTGAACGCGAAAGAGCCGTCTATATACTCGCAGACACGCGAACGTGCCTCAATGCGGTCACAGAGGCAGCAGCTTTTGCACAGATGCTCCTGGTGATTCTGGCACTTTCCAGGCACACTCCTGAAAGTCGCGCACACTGCTGTTCACTCGCTAAACGACCTCTTGGGAAACACGTCTCCGGTCGACGGACTGCTCAGATTGCTTCTCGTGTAACTGTGAACTGTGTCAGCGCAGGGAATCCGTCTCTGTTGAGCAGATGTCAATCCTGCCTCGCTTTTGCTTTGTTGCCTCTACCAAGATGATTTCCCGTTTCTCTCTTCACTGGAGCAGGCAGACACAGCCAACGCACATCAAGTGTCAAGAGACACGCTCTGCTGAGCTCAACGCTTGTGCAGATGCACATGTGCGACGAAGTCAACACACGTGCTTGTGGAGAGAAAGAAAGGGACTCCCAGGCGTGTGGAGCGACGGGGAGAAAGAGCGGGCGCTGAGGAACACAGTTTCAAACAGACTGTCTCCACACAAACAGGCACCTGTCTGCAGGTATCCTAGATCTTGATTCTTGAACTTGAGGAAACACGCGTCTGAGCAAAACTCCCAAACGCTTCCAGGAAAGACACAGGCTCTCCCACAAGCACACAAGTGTTTGCCCTCAGCTATAGATCAGGGACAAGCCTGTGAAGAGCAACCAAAGAGCTCGTCCGTCTTTCTCTCAATAGATGGGAGTAGGCGCGCTTGCGGATGTGTGCGTGTGTGTGGCCACGCGTTTGCTTAGGCATCAGTGTGTGAAAAGGTAGGTGCTTTTCTCTAGCTGCGTGTGCGTGCACGTGGTGCTGGGTGCACATCCCTGGGTGCTCGTGGAAAGGTTTCTGCATGGTTTTCGCTGAGGAATCGTGTGTGTGCACATGGACAAAGAGAAGGCGCAGCAACCAGGTTCCAGCGCCGAAGAAGGCAAAAGGCGAGGTTTCCGGCGCTATCTCCTTCTCTCCCCAGAGCTAGTCGCGCAAAGCAAGCCGCTAAGCCGGCGACCGGCAAGAGAGCTACAACGAAGCATGCCGAACGGAGAAAATAGCAGCAGCTCATCTGTTCACACCTTGTTTCTGCCATGTGCTTGAACGCCAAGACGTTCGCGCTTCTGTGAGATGAAAGACGTCCTTCTGCATATGTGGTTGCTCACACCGGTGCACTTGTTAGTGTATCCATTCAGTCCTGGGCTGCGGGGCATTCAGAAGTGGCTCTGTGGAGACGTCTGCATAGAGGCAGCTGTCAGAACACGCACACTCGATTGTTCACCAAAACATATGCAGACGCGTCCTTAGCCTGTAGATTTGGATGCACAGAGTTCCCTGTGTTCGCAAGAGACAAGGGAATCGCGTCTGTGCGCACAGAAGCAATAGCGGACCGTTTCCCTCGGAGTGAACGCGAAAGAGCCGTCTATATACTCGCAGACACGCGAACGTGCCTCAATGCGGTCACAGAGGCAGCAGCTTTTGCACAGATGCTCCTGGTGATTCTGGCACTTTCCAGGCACACTCCTGAAAGTCGCGCACACTGCTGTTCACTCGCTAAACGACCTCTTGGGAAACACGTCTCCGGTCGACGGACCGCTCAGATTGCTTCTCGTGTAACTGTGAACTGTGTCAGCGCAGGGAATCCGTCTCTGTTGAGCAGATGTCAATCCTGCCTCGCTTTTGCTTTGTTGCCTCTACCAAGATGATTTCCCGTTTCTCTCTTCACTGGAGCAGGCAGACACAGCCAACGCACATCAAGTGTCAAGAGACACGCTCTGCTGAGCTCAACGCTTGTGCAGATGCACATGTGCGACGAAGTCAACACACGTGCTTGTGGAGAGAAAGAAAGGGACTCCCAGGCGTGTGGAGCGACGGGGAGAAAGAGCGGGCGCTGAGGAACACAGTTTCAAACAGACTGTCTCCACACAAACAGGCACCTGTCTGCAGGTATCCTAGATCTTGATTCTTGAACTTGAGGAAACACGCGTCTGAGCAAAACTCCCAAACGCTTCCAGGAAAGACACAGGCTCTCCCACCAGCACACAAGTGTTTGCCCTCAGCTATAGATCAGGGACAAGCCTGTGAAGAGCAACCAAAGAGCTCGTCCGTCTTTCTCTCAATAGATGGGAGTAGGCGCGCTTGCGGATGTGTGCGTGTGTGTGGCCACGCGTTTGCTTAGGCATCAGTGTGTGAAAAGGTAGGTGCTTTTCTCTAGCTGCGTGTGCGTGCACGTGGTGCTGGGTGCACATCCCTGGGTGCTCGTGGAAAGGTTTCTGCATGGTTTTCGCTGAGGAATCGTGTGTGTGCACATGGACAAAGAGAAGGCGCAGCAACCAGGTTCCAGCGCCGAAGAAGGCAAAAGGCGAGGTTTCCGGCGCTATCTCCTTCTCTCCCCAGAGCTAGTCGCGCAAAGCAAGCCGCTAAGCCGGCGACCGGCAAGAGAGCTACAACGAAGCATGCCGAACGGAGAAAATAGCAGCAGCTCATCTGTTCACACCTTGTTTCTGCCATGTGCTTGAACGCCAAGACGTTCGCGCTTCTGTGAGATGAAAGACGTCCTTCTGCATATGTGGTTGCTCACACCGGTGCACTTGTTAGTGTATCCCTTCAGTCCTGGGCTGCGGGGCATTCAGAAGTGGCTCTGTGGAGACGTCTGCATAGAGGCAGCTGTCAGAACACGCACACTCGATTGTTCACCAAAACATATGCAGACGCGTCCTTAGCCTGTAGATTTGGATGCACAGAGTTCCCTGTGTTCGCAAGAGACAAGGGAATCGCGTCTGTGCGCACAGAAGCAATAGCGGACCGTTTCCCTCGGAGTGAACGCGAAAGAGCCGTCTATATACTCGCAGACACGCGAACGTGCCTCAATGCGGTCACAGAGGCAGCAGCTTTTGCACAGATGCTCCTGGTGATTCTGGCACTTTCCAGGCACACTCCTGAAAGTCGCGCACACTGCTGTTCACTCGCTAAACGACCTCTTGGGAAACACGTCTCCGGTCGACGGACCGCTCAGATTGCTTCTCGTGTAACTGTGAACTGTGTCAGCGCAGGGAATCCGTCTCTGTTGAGCAGATGTCAATCCTGCCTCGCTTTTGCTTTGTTGCCTCTACCAAGATGATTTCCCGTTTCTCTCTTCACTGGAGCAGGCAGACACAGCCAACGCACATCAAGTGTCAAGAGACACGCTCTGCTGAGCTCAACGCTTGTGCAGATGCACATGTGCGACGAAGTCAACACACGTGCTTGTGGAGAGAAAGAAAGGGACTCCCAGGCGTGTGGAGCGACGGGGAGAAAGAGCGGGCGCTGAGGAACACAGTTTCAAACAGACTGTCTCCACACAAACAGGCACCTGTCTGCAGGTATCCTAGATCTTGATTCTTGAACTTGAGGAAACACGCGT
Source organism: Patagioenas fasciata (assembly GCF_037038585.1). Classification (NCBI taxonomy): domain Eukaryota; kingdom Metazoa; phylum Chordata; class Aves; order Columbiformes; family Columbidae; genus Patagioenas; species Patagioenas fasciata. The sequence continues at coordinate 42,070 of NW_027288516.1, forward strand.
CTGAGCAAAACTCCCAAACGCTTCCAGGAAAGACACAGGCTCTCCCACAAGCACACAAGTGTTTGCCCTCAGCTATAGATCAGGGACAAGCCTGTGAAGAGCAACCAAAGAGCTCGTCCGTCTTTCCCTCAATAGATGGGAGTAGGCGCGCTTGCGGATGTGTGCGTGTGTGTGGCCACGCGTTTGCTTAGGCATCAGTGTGTGAAAAGGTAGGTGCTTTTCTCTAGCTGCGTGTTCGTGCACGTGGTGCTGGGTGCACATCCCTGGGTGCTCGTGGAAAGGTTTCTGCATGGTTTTCGCTGAGGAATCGTGTGTGTGCACATGGACAAAGAGAAGGCGCAGCAACCAGGTTCCAGCGCCGAAGAAGGCAAAAGGCGAGGTTTCCGGCGCTATCTCCTTCTCTCCCCAGAGCTAGTCGCGCAAAGCAAGCCGCTAAGCCGGCGACCGGCAAGAGAGCTACAACGAAGCATGCCGAACGGAGAAAATAGCAGCAGCTCATCTGTTCACACCTTGTTTCTGCCATGTGCTTGAACGCCAAGACGTTCGCGCTTCTGTGAGATGAAAGACGTCCTTCTGCATATGTGGTTGCTCACACCGGTGCACTTGTTAGTGTATCCATTCAGTCCTGGGCTGCGGGGCATTCAGAAATGGCTCTGTGGAGACGTCTGCATAGAGGCAGCTGTCAGAACACGCACACTCGATTGTTCACCAAAACATATGCAGACGCGTCCTTAGCCTGTAGATTTGGATGCACAGAGTTCCCTGTGTTCGCAAGAGACAAGGGAATCGCGTCTGTGCGCACAGAAGCAATAGCGGACCGTTTCCCTCGGAGTGAACGCGAAAGAGCCGTCTATATACTCGCAGACACGCGAACGTGCCTCAATGCGGTCACAGAGGCAGCAGCTTTTGCACAGATGCTCCTGGTGATTCTGGCACTTTCCAGGCACACTCCTGAAAGTCGCGCACACTGCTGTTCACTCGCTAAACGACCTCTTGGGAAACACGTCTCCGGTCGACGGACTGCTCAGATTGCTTCTCGTGTAACTGTGAACTGTGTCAGCGCAGGGAATCCGTCTCTGTTGAGCAGATGTCAATCCTGCCTCGCTTTTGCTTTGTTGCCTCTACCAAGATGATTTCCCGTTTCTCTCTTCACTGGAGCAGGCAGACACAGCCAACGCACATCAAGTGTCAAGAGACACGCTCTGCTGAGCTCAACGCTTGTGCAGATGCACATGTGCGACGAAGTCAACACACGTGCTTGTGGAGAGAAAGAAAGGGACTCCCAGGCGTGTGGAGCGACGGGGAGAAAGAGCGGGCGCTGAGGAACACAGTTTCAAACAGACTGTCTCCACACAAACAGGCACCTGTCTGCAGGTATCCTAGATCTTGATTCTTGAACTTGAGGAAACATGCGTCTGAGCAAAACTCCCAAACGCTTCCAGGAAAGACACAGGCTCTCCCACAAGCACACAAGTGTTTGCCCTCAGCTATAGATCAGGGACAAGCCTGTGAAGAGCAACCAAAGAGCTCGTCCGTCTTTCTCTCAATAGATGGGAGTAGGCGCGCTTGCGGATGTGTGCGTGTGTGTGGCCACGCGTTTGCTTAGGCATCAGTGTGTGAAAAGGTAGGTGCTTTTCTCTAGCTGCGTGTGCGTGCACGTGGTGCTGGGTGCACATCCCTGGGTGCTCGTGGAAAGGTTTCTGCATGGTTTTCGCTGAGGAATCGTGTGTGTGCACATGGACAAAGAGAAGGCGCAGCAACCAGGTTCCAGCGCCGAAGAAGGCAAAAGGCGAGGTTTCCGGCGCTATCTCCTTCTCTCCCCAGAGCTAGTCGCGCAAAGCAAGCCGCTAAGCCGGCGACCGGCAAGAGAGCTACAACGAAGCATGCCGAACGGAGAAAATAGCAGCAGCTCATCTGTTCACACCTTGTTTCTGCCATGTGCTTGAACGCCAAGACGTTCGCGCTTCTGTGAGATGAAAGACGTCCTTCTGCATATGTGGTTGCTCACACCGGTGCACTTGTTAGTGTATCCATTCAGTCCTGGGCTGCGGGGCATTCAGAAGTGGCTCTGTGGAGACGTCTGCATAGAGGCAGCTGTCAGAACACGCACACTCGATTGTTCACCAAAACATATGCAGACGCGTCCTTAGCCTGTAGATTTGGATGCACAGAGTTCCCTGTGTTCGCAAGAGACAAGGGAATCGCGTCTGTGCGCACAGAAGCAATAGCGGACCGTTTCCCTCGGAGTGAACGCGAAAGAGCCGTCTATATACTCGCAGACACGCGAACGTGCCTCAATGCGGTCACAGAGGCAGCAGCTTTTGCACAGATGCTCCTGGTGATTCTGGCACTTTCCAGGCACACTCCTGAAAGTCGCGCACACTGCTGTTCACTCGCTAAACGACCTCTTGGGAAACACGTCTCCGGTCGACGGACCGCTCAGATTGCTTCTCGTGTAACTGTGAACTGTGTCAGCGCAGGGAATCCGTCTCTGTTGAGCAGATGTCAATCCTGCCTCGCTTTTGCTTTGTTGCCTCTACCAAGATGATTTCCCGTTTCTCTCTTCACTGGAGCAGGCAGACACAGCCAACGCACATCAAGTGTCAAGAGACACGCTCTGCTGAGCTCAACGCTTGTGCAGATGCACATGTGCGACGAAGTCAACACACGTGCTTGTGGAGAGAAAGAAAGGGACTCCCAGGCGTGTGGAGCGACGGGGAGAAAGAGCGGGCGCTGAGGAACACAGTTTCAAACAGACTGTCTCCACACAAACAGGCACCTGTCTGCAGGTATCCTAGATCTTGATTCTTGAACTTGAGGAAACACGCGTCTGAGCAAAACTCCCAAACGCTTCCAGGAAAGACACAGGCTCTCCCACAAGCACACAAGTGTTTGCCCTCAGCTATAGATCAGGGACAAGCCTGTGAAGAGCAACCAAAGAGCTCGTCCGTCTTTCCCTCAATAGATGGGAGTAGGCGCGCTTGCGGATGTGTGCGTGTGTGTGGCCACGCGTTTGCTTAGGCATCAGTGTGTGAAAAGGTAGGTGCTTTTCTCTAGCTGCGTGTGCGTGCACGTGGTGCTGGGTGCACATCCCTGGGTGCTCGTGGAAAGGTTTCTGCATGGTTTTCGCTGAGGAATCGTGTGTGTGCACATGGACAAAGAGAAGGCGCAGCAACCAGGTTCCAGCGCCGAAGAAGGCAAAAGGCGAGGTTTCCGGCGCTATCTCCTTCTCTCCCCAGAGCTAGTCGCGCAAAGCAAGCCGCTAAGCCGGCGACCGGCAAGAGAGCTACAACGAAGCATGCCGAACGGAGAAAATAGCAGCAGCTCATCTGTTCACACCTTGTTTCTGCCATGTGCTTGAACGCCAAGACGTTCGCGCTTCTGTGAGATGAAAGACGTCCTTCTGCATATGTGGTTGCTCACACCGGTGCACTTGTTAGTGTATCCATTCAGTCCTGGGCTGCGGGGCATTCAGAAATGGCTCTGTGGAGACGTCTGCATAGAGGCAGCTGTCAGAACACGCACACTCGATTGTTCACCAAAACATATGCAGACGCGTCCTTAGCCTGTAGATTTGGATGCACAGAGTTCCCTGTGTTCGCAAGAGACAAGGGAATCGCGTCTGTGCGCACAGAAGCAATAGCGGACCGTTTCCCTCGGAGTGAACGCGAAAGAGCCGTCTATATACTCGCAGACACGCGAACGTGCCTCAATGCGGTCACAGAGGCAGCAGCTTTTGCACAGATGCTCCTGGTGATTCTGGCACTTTCCAGGCACACTCCTGAAAGTCGCGCACACTGCTGTTCACTCGCTAAACGACCTCTTGGGAAACACGTCTCCGGTCGACGGACCGCTCAGATTGCTTCTCGTGTAACTGTGAACTGTGTCAGCGCAGGGAATCCGTCTCTGTTGAGCAGATGTCAATCCTGCCTCGCTTTTGCTTTGTTGCCTCTACCAAGATGATTTCCCGTTTCTCTCTTCACTGGAGCAGGCAGACACAGCCAACGCACATCAAGTGTCAAGAGACACGCTCTGCTGAGCTCAACGCTTGTGCAGATGCACATGTGCGACGAAGTCAACACACGTGCTTGTGGAGAGAAAGAAAGGGACTCCCAGGCGTGTGGAGCGACGGGGAGAAAGAGCGGGCGCTGAGGAACACAGTTTCAAACAGACTGTCTCCACACAAACAGGCACCTGTCTGCAGGTATCCTAGATCTTGATTCTTGAACTTGAGGAAACACGCGTCTGAGCAAAACTCCCAAACGCTTCCAGGAAAGACACAGGCTCTCCCACAAGCACACAAGTGTTTGCCCTCAGCTATAGATCAGGGACAAGCCTGTGAAGAGCAACCAAAGAGCTCGTCCGTCTTTCTCTCAATAGATGGGAGTAGGCGCGCTTGCGGATGTGTGCGTGTGTGTGGCCACGCGTTTGCTTAGGCATCAGTGTGTGAAAAGGTAGGTGCTTTTCTCTAGCTGCGTGTGCGTGCACGTGGTGCTGGGTGCACATCCCTGGGTGCTCGTGGAAAGGTTTCTGCATGGTTTTCGCTGAGGAATCGTGTGTGTGCACATGGACAAAGAGAAGGCGCAGCAACCAGGTTCCAGCGCCGAAGAAGGCAAAAGGCGAGGTTTCCGGCGCTATCTCCTTCTCTCCCCAGAGCTAGTCGCGCAAAGCAAGCCGCTAAGCCGGCGACCGGCAAGAGAGCTACAACGAAGCATGCCGAACGGAGAAAATAGCAGCAGCTCATCTGTTCACACCTTGTTTCTGCCATGTGCTTGAACGCCAAGACGTTCGCGCTTCTGTGAGATGAAAGACGTCCTTCTGCATATGTGGTTGCTCACACCGGTGCACTTGTTAGTGTATCCATTCAGTCCTGGGCTGCGGGGCATTCAGAAGTGGCTCTGTGGAGACGTCTGCATAGAGGCAGCTGTCAGAACACGCACACTCGATTGTTCACCAAAACATATGCAGACGCGTCCTTAGCCTGTAGATTTGGATGCACAGAGTTCCCTGTGTTCGCAAGAGACAAGGGAATCGCGTCTGTGCGCACAGAAGCAATAGCGGACCGTTTCCCTCGGAGTGAACGCGAAAGAGCCGTCTATATACTCGCAGACACGCGAACGTGCCTCAATGCGGTCACAGAGGCAGCAGCTTTTGCACAGATGCTCCTGGTGATTCTGGCACTTTCCAGGCACACTCCTGAAAGTCGCGCACACTGCTGTTCACTCGCTAAACGACCTCTTGGGAAACACGTCTCCGGTCGACGGACCGCTCAGATTGCTTCTCGTGTAACTGTGAACTGTGTCAGCGCAGGGAATCCGTCTCTGTTGAGCAGATGTCAATCCTGCCTCGCTTTTGCTTTGTTGCCTCTACCAAGATGATTTCCCGTTTCTCTCTTCACTGGAGCAGGCAGACACAGCCAACGCACATCAAGTGTCAAGAGACACGCTCTGCTGAGCTCAACGCTTGTGCAGATGCACATGTGCGACGAAGTCAACACACGTGCTTGTGGAGAGAAAGAAAGGGACTCCCAGGCGTGTGGAGCGACGGGGAGAAAGAGCGGGCGCTGAGGAACACAGTTTCAAACAGACTGTCTCCACACAAACAGGCACCTGTCTGCAGGTATCCTAGATCTTGATTCTTGAACTTGAGGAAACACGCGTCTGAGCAAAACTCCCAAACGCTTCCAGGAAAGACACAGGCTCTCCCACAAGCACACAAGTGTTTGCCCTCAGCTATAGATCAGGGACAAGCCTGTGAAGAGCAACCAAAGAGCTCGTCCGTCTTTCCCTCAATAGATGGGAGTAGGCGCGCTTGCGGATGTGTGCGTGTGTGTGGCCACGCGTTTGCTTAGGCATCAGTGTGTGAAAAGGTAGGTGCTTTTCTCTAGCTGCGTGTTCGTGCACGTGGTGCTGGGTGCACATCCCTGGGTGCTCGTGGAAAGGTTTCTGCATGGTTTTCGCTGAGGAATCGTGTGTGTGCACATGGACAAAGAGAAGGCGCAGCAACCAGGTTCCAGCGCCGAAGAAGGCAAAAGGCGAGGTTTCCGGCGCTATCTCCTTCTCTCCCCAGAGCTAGTCGCGCAAAGCAAGCCGCTAAGCCGGCGACCGGCAAGAGAGCTACAACGAAGCATGCCGAACGGAGAAAATAGCAGCAGCTCATCTGTTCACACCTTGTTTCTGCCATGTGCTTGAACGCCAAGACGTTCGCGCTTCTGTGAGATGAAAGACGTCCTTCTGCATATGTGGTTGCTCACACCGGTGCACTTGTTAGTGTATCCATTCAGTCCTGGGCTGCGGGGCATTCAGAAATGGCTCTGTGGAGACGTCTGCATAGAGGCAGCTGTCAGAACACGCACACTCGATTGTTCACCAAAACATATGCAGACGCGTCCTTAGCCTGTAGATTTGGATGCACAGAGTTCCCTGTGTTCGCAAGAGACAAGGGAATCGCGTCTGTGCGCACAGAAGCAATAGCGGACCGTTTCCCTCGGAGTGAACGCGAAAGAGCCGTCTATATACTCGCAGACACGCGAACGTGCCTCAATGCGGTCACAGAGGCAGCAGCTTTTGCACAGATGCTCCTGGTGATTCTGGCACTTTCCAGGCACACTCCTGAAAGTCGCGCACACTGCTGTTCACTCGCTAAACGACCTCTTGGGAAACACGTCTCCGGTCGACGGACCGCTCAGATTGCTTCTCGTGTAACTGTGAACTGTGTCAGCGCAGGGAATCCGTCTCTGTTGAGCAGATGTCAATCCTGCCTCGCTTTTGCTTTGTTGCCTCTACCAAGATGATTTCCCGTTTCTCTCTTCACTGGAGCAGGCAGACACAGCCAACGCACATCAAGTGTCAAGAGACACGCTCTGCTGAGCTCAACGCTTGTGCAGATGCACATGTGCGACGAAGTCAACACACGTGCTTGTGGAGAGAAAGAAAGGGACTCCCAGGCGTGTGGAGCGACGGGGAGAAAGAGCGGGCGCTGAGGAACACAGTTTCAAACAGACTGTCTCCACACAAACAGGCACCTGTCTGCAGGTATCCTAGATCTTGATTCTTGAACTTGAGGAAACACGCGTCTGAGCAAAACTCCCAAACGCTTCCAGGAAAGACACAGGCTCTCCCACAAGCACACAAGTGTTTGCCCTCAGCTATAGATCAGGGACAAGCCTGTGAAGAGCAACCAAAGAGCTCGTCCGTCTTTCCCTCAATAGATGGGAGTAGGCGCGCTTGCGGATGTGTGCGTGTGTGTGGCCACGCGTTTGCTTAGGCATCAGTGTGTGAAAAGGTAGGTGCTTTTCTCTAGCTGCGTGTGCGTGCACGTGGTGCTGGGTGCACATCCCTGGGTGCTCGTGGAAAGGTTTCTGCATGGTTTTCGCTGAGGAATCGTGTGTGTGCACATGGACAAAGAGAAGGCGCAGCAACCAGGTTCCAGCGCCGAAGAAGGCAAAAGGCGAGGTTTCCGGCGCTATCTCCTTCTCTCCCCAGAGCTAGTCGCGCAAAGCAAGCCGCTAAGCCGGCGACCGGCAAGAGAGCTACAACGAAGCATGCCGAACGGAGAAAATAGCAGCAGCTCATCTGTTCACACCTTGTTTCTGCCATGTGCTTGAACGCCAAGACGTTCGCGCTTCTGTGAGATGAAAGACGTCCTTCTGCATATGTGGTTGCTCACACCGGTGCACTTGTTAGTGTATCCATTCAGTCCTGGGCTGCGGGGCATTCAGAAATGGCTCTGTGGAGACGTCTGCATAGAGGCAGCTGTCAGAACACGCACACTCGATTGTTCACCAAAACATATGCAGACGCGTCCTTAGCCTGTAGATTTGGATGCACAGAGTTCCCTGTGTTCGCAAGAGACAAGGGAATCGCGTCTGTGCGCACAGAAGCAATAGCGGACCGTTTCCCTCGGAGTGAACGCGAAAGAGCCGTCTATATACTCGCAGACACGCGAACGTGCCTCAATGCGGTCACAGAGGCAGCAGCTTTTGCACAGATGCTCCTGGTGATTCTGGCACTTTCCAGGCACACTCCTGAAAGTCGCGCACACTGCTGTTCACTCGCTAAACGACCTCTTGGGAAACACGTCTCCGGTCGACGGACCGCTCAGATTGCTTCTCGTGTAACTGTGAACTGTGTCAGCGCAGGGAATCCGTCTCTGTTGAGCAGATGTCAATCCTGCCTCGCTTTTGCTTTGTTGCCTCTACCAAGATGATTTCCCGTTTCTCTCTTCACTGGAGCAGGCAGACACAGCCAACGCACATCAAGTGTCAAGAGACACGCTCTGCTGAGCTCAACGCTTGTGCAGATGCACATGTGCGACGAAGTCAACACACGTGCTTGTGGAGAGAAAGAAAGGGACTCCCAGGCGTGTGGAGCGACGGGGAGAAAGAGCGGGCGCTGAGGAACACAGTTTCAAACAGACTGTCTCCACACAAACAGGCACCTGTCTGCAGGTATCCTAGATCTTGATTCTTGAACTTGAGGAAACACGCGTCTGAGCAAAACTCCCAAACGCTTCCAGGAAAGACACAGGCTCTCCCACAAGCACACAAGTGTTTGCCCTCAGCTATAGATCAGGGACAAGCCTGTGAAGAGCAACCAAAGAGCTCGTCCGTCTTTCTCTCAATAGATGGGAGTAGGCGCGCTTGCGGATGTGTGCGTGTGTGTGGCCACGCGTTTGCTTAGGCATCAGTGTGTGAAAAGGTAGGTGCTTTTCTCTAGCTGCGTGTGCGTGCACGTGGTGCTGGGTGCACATCCCTGGGTGCTCGTGGAAAGGTTTCTGCATGGTTTTCGCTGAGGAATCGTGTGTGTGCACATGGACAAAGAGAAGGCGCAGCAACCAGGTTCCAGCGCCGAAGAAGGCAAAAGGCGAGGTTTCCGGCGCTATCTCCTTCTCTCCCCAGAGCTAGTCGCGCAAAGCAAGCCGCTAAGCCGGCGACCGGCAAGAGAGCTACAACGAAGCATGCCGAACGGAGAAAATAGCAGCAGCTCATCTGTTCACACCTTGTTTCTGCCATGTGCTTGAACGCCAAGACGTTCGCGCTTCTGTGAGATGAAAGACGTCCTTCTGCATATGTGGTTGCTCACACCGGTGCACTTGTTAGTGTATCCATTCAGTCCTGGGCTGCGGGGCATTCAGAAGTGGCTCTGTGGAGACGTCTGCATAGAGGCAGCTGTCAGAACACGCACACTCGATTGTTCACCAAAACATATGCAGACGCGTCCTTAGCCTGTAGATTTGGATGCACAGAGTTCCCTGTGTTCGCAAGAGACAAGGGAATCGCGTCTGTGCGCACAGAAGCAATAGCGGACCGTTTCCCTCGGAGTGAACGCGAAAGAGCCGTCTATATACTCGCAGACACGCGAACGTGCCTCAATGCGGTCACAGAGGCAGCAGCTTTTGCACAGATGCTCCTGGTGATTCTGGCACTTTCCAGGCACACTCCTGAAAGTCGCGCACACTGCTGTTCACTCGCTAAACGACCTCTTGGGAAACACGTCTCCGGTCGACGGACCGCTCAGATTGCTTCTCGTGTAACTGTGAACTGTGTCAGCGCAGGGAATCCGTCTCTGTTGAGCAGATGTCAATCCTGCCTCGCTTTTGCTTTGTTGCCTCTACCAAGATGATTTCCCGTTTCTCTCTTCACTGGAGCAGGCAGACACAGCCAACGCACATCAAGTGTCAAGAGACACGCTCTGCTGAGCTCAACGCTTGTGCAGATGCACATGTGCGACGAAGTCAACACACGTGCTTGTGGAGAGAAAGAAAGGGACTCCCAGGCGTGTGGAGCGACGGGGAGAAAGAGCGGGCGCTGAGGAACACAGTTTCAAACAGACTGTCTCCACACAAACAGGCACCTGTCTGCAGGTATCCTAGATCTTGATTCTTGAACTTGAGGAAACACGCGTCTGAGCAAAACTCCCAAACGCTTCCAGGAAAGACACAGGCTCTCCCACAAGCACACAAGTGTTTGCCCTCAGCTATAGATCAGGGACAAGCCTGTGAAGAGCAACCAAAGAGCTCGTCCGTCTTTCCCTCAATAGATGGGAGTAGGCGCGCTTGCGGATGTGTGCGTGTGTGTGGCCACGCGTTTGCTTAGGCATCAGTGTGTGAAAAGGTAGGTGCTTTTCTCTAGCTGCGTGTTCGTGCACGTGGTGCTGGGTGCACATCCCTGGGTGCTCGTGGAAAGGTTTCTGCATGGTTTTCGCTGAGGAATCGTGTGTGTGCACATGGACAAAGAGAAGGCGCAGCAACCAGGTTCCAGCGCCGAAGAAGGCAAAAGGCGAGGTTTCCGGCGCTATCTCCTTCTCTCCCCAGAGCTAGTCGCGCAAAGCAAGCCGCTAAGCCGGCGACCGGCAAGAGAGCTACAACGAAGCATGCCGAACGGAGAAAATAGCAGCAGCTCATCTGTTCACACCTTGTTTCTGCCATGTGCTTGAACGCCAAGACGTTCGCGCTTCTGTGAGATGAAAGACGTCCTTCTGCATATGTGGTTGCTCACACCGGTGCACTTGTTAGTGTATCCATTCAGTCCTGGGCTGCGGGGCATTCAGAAATGGCTCTGTGGAGACGTCTGCATAGAGGCAGCTGTCAGAACACGCACACTCGATTGTTCACCAAAACATATGCAGACGCGTCCTTAGCCTGTAGATTTGGATGCACAGAGTTCCCTGTGTTCGCAAGAGACAAGGGAATCGCGTCTGTGCGCACAGAAGCAATAGCGGACCGTTTCCCTCGGAGTGAACGCGAAAGAGCCGTCTATATACTCGCAGACACGCGAACGTGCCTCAATGCGGTCACAGAGGCAGCAGCTTTTGCACAGATGCTCCTGGTGATTCTGGCACTTTCCAGGCACACTCCTGAAAGTCGCGCACACTGCTGTTCACTCGCTAAACGACCTCTTGGGAAACACGTCTCCGGTCGACGGACTGCTCAGATTGCTTCTCGTGTAACTGTGAACTGTGTCAGCGCAGGGAATCCGTCTCTGTTGAGCAGATGTCAATCCTGCCTCGCTTTTGCTTTGTTGCCTCTACCAAGATGATTTCCCGTTTCTCTCTTCACTGGAGCAGGCAGACACAGCCAACGCACATCAAGTGTCAAGAGACACGCTCTGCTGAGCTCAACGCTTGTGCAGATGCACATGTGCGACGAAGTCAACACACGTGCTTGTGGAGAGAAAGAAAGGGACTCCCAGGCGTGTGGAGCGACGGGGAGAAAGAGCGGGCGCTGAGGAACACAGTTTCAAACAGACTGTCTCCACACAAACAGGCACCTGTCTGCAGGTATCCTAGATCTTGATTCTTGAACTTGAGGAAACATGCGTCTGAGCAAAACTCCCAAACGCTTCCAGGAAAGACACAGGCTCTCCCACAAGCACACAAGTGTTTGCCCTCAGCTATAGATCAGGGACAAGCCTGTGAAGAGCAACCAAAGAGCTCGTCCGTCTTTCTCTCAATAGATGGGAGTAGGCGCGCTTGCGGATGTGTGCGTGTGTGTGGCCACGCGTTTGCTTAGGCATCAGTGTGTGAAAAGGTAGGTGCTTTTCTCTAGCTGCGTGTGCGTGCACGTGGTGCTGGGTGCACATCCCTGGGTGCTCGTGGAAAGGTTTCTGCATGGTTTTCGCTGAGGAATCGTGTGTGTGCACATGGACAAAGAGAAGGCGCAGCAACCAGGTTCCAGCGCCGAAGAAGGCAAAAGGCGAGGTTTCCGGCGCTATCTCCTTCTCTCCCCAGAGCTAGTCGCGCAAAGCAAGCCGCTAAGCCGGCGACCGGCAAGAGAGCTACAACGAAGCATGCCGAACGGAGAAAATAGCAGCAGCTCATCTGTTCACACCTTGTTTCTGCCATGTGCTTGAACGCCAAGACGTTCGCGCTTCTGTGAGATGAAAGACGTCCTTCTGCATATGTGGTTGCTCACACCGGTGCACTTGTTAGTGTATCCATTCAGTCCTGGGCTGCGGGGCATTCAGAAGTGGCTCTGTGGAGACGTCTGCATAGAGGCAGCTGTCAGAACACGCACACTCGATTGTTCACCAAAACATATGCAGACGCGTCCTTAGCCTGTAGATTTGGATGCACAGAGTTCCCTGTGTTCGCAAGAGACAAGGGAATCGCGTCTGTGCGCACAGAAGCAATAGCGGACCGTTTCCCTCGGAGTGAACGCGAAAGAGCCGTCTATATACTCGCAGACACGCGAACGTGCCTCAATGCGGTCACAGAGGCAGCAGCTTTTGCACAGATGCTCCTCGTGATTCTGGCACTTTCCAGGCACACTCCTGAAAGTCGCGCACACTGCTGTTCACTCGCTAAACGACCTCTTGGGAAACACGTCTCCGGTCGACGGACCGCTCAGATTGCTTCTCGTGTAACTGTGAACTGTGTCAGCGCAGGGAATCCGTCTCTGTTGAGCAGATGTCAATCCTGCCTCGCTTTTGCTTTGTTGCCTCTACCAAGATGATTTCCCGTTTCTCTCTTCACTGGAGCAGGCAGACACAGCCAACGCACATCAAGTGTCAAGAGACACGCTCTGCTGAGCTCAACGCTTGTGCAGATGCACATGTGCGACGAAGTCAACACACGTGCTTGTGGAGAGAAAGAAAGGGACTCCCAGGCGTGTGGAGCGACGGGGAGAAAGAGCGGGCGCTGAGGAACACAGTTTCAAACAGACTGTCTCCACACAAACAGGCACCTGTCTGCAGGTATCCTAGATCTTGATTCTTGAACTTGAGGAAACACGCGTCTGAGCAAAACTCCCAAACGCTTCCAGGAAAGACACAGGCTCTCCCACAAGCACACAAGTGTTTGCCCTCAGCTATAGATCAGGGACAAGCCTGTGAAGAGCAACCAAAGAGCTCGTCCGTCTTTCCCTCAATAGATGGGAGTAGGCGCGCTTGCGGATGTGTGCGTGTGTGTGGCCACGCGTTTGCTTAGGCATCAGTGTGTGAAAAGGTAGGTGCTTTTCTCTAGCTGCGTGTTCGTGCACGTGGTGCTGGGTGCACATCCCTGGGTGCTCGTGGAAAGGTTTCTGCATGGTTTTCGCTGAGGAATCGTGTGTGTGCACATGGACAAAGAGAAGGCGCAGCAACCAGGTTCCAGCGCCGAAGAAGGCAAAAGGCGAGGTTTCCGGCGCTATCTCCTTCTCTCCCCAGAGCTAGTCGCGCAAAGCAAGCCGCTAAGCCGGCGACCGGCAAGAGAGCTACAACGAAGCATGCCGAACGGAGAAAATAGCAGCAGCTCATCTGTTCACACCTTGTTTCTGCCATGTGCTTGAACGCCAAGACGTTCGCGCTTCTGTGAGATGAAAGACGTCCTTCTGCATATGTGGTTGCTCACACCGGTGCACTTGTTAGTGTATCCATTCAGTCCTGGGCTGCGGGGCATTCAGAAGTGGCTCTGTGGAGACGTCTGCATAGAGGCAGCTGTCAGAACACGCACACTCGATTGTTCACCAAAACATATGCAGACGCGTCCTTAGCCTGTAGATTTGGATGCACAGAGTTCCCTGTGTTCGCAAGAGACAAGGGAATCGCGTCTGTGCGCACAGAAGCAATAGCGGACCGTTTCCCTCGGAGTGAACGCGAAAGAGCCGTCTATATACTCGCAGACACGCGAACGTGCCTCAATGCGGTCACAGAGGCAGCAGCTTTTGCACAGATGCTCCTGGTGATTCTGGCACTTTCCAGGCACACTCCTGAAAGTCGCGCACACTGCTGTTCACTCGCTAAACGACCTCTTGGGAAACACGTCTCCGGTCGACGGACCGCTCAGATTGCTTCTCGTGTAACTGTGAACTGTGTCAGCGCAGGGAATCCGTCTCTGTTGAGCAGATGTCAATCCTGCCTCGCTTTTGCTTTGTTGCCTCTACCAAGATGATTTCCCGTTTCTCTCTTCACTGGAGCAGGCAGACACAGCCAACGCACATCAAGTGTCAAGAGACACGCTCTGCTGAGCTCAACGCTTGTGCAGATGCACATGTGCGACGAAGTCAACACACGTGCTTGTGGAGAGAAAGAAAGGGACTCCCAGGCGTGTGGAGCGACGGGGAGAAAGAGCGGGCGCTGAGGAACACAGTTTCAAACAGACTGTCTCCACACAAACAGGCACCTGTCTGCAGGTATCCTAGATCTTGATTCTTGAACTTGAGGAAACATGCGTCTGAGCAAAACTCCCAAACGCTTCCAGGAAAGACACAGGCTCTCCCACAAGCACACAAGTGTTTGCCCTCAGCTATAGATCAGGGACAAGCCTGTGAAGAGCAACCAAAGAGCTCGTCCGTCTTTCTCTCAATAGATGGGAGTAGGCGCGCTTGCGGATGTGTGCGTGTGTGTGGCCACGCGTTTGCTTAGGCATCAGTGTGTGAAAAGGTAGGTGCTTTTCTCTAGCTGCGTGTGCGTGCACGTGGTGCTGGGTGCACATCCCTGGGTGCTCGTGGAAAGGTTTCTGCATGGTTTTCGCTGAGGAATCGTGTGTGTGCACATGGACAAAGAGAAGGCGCAGCAACCAGGTTCCAGCGCCGAAGAAGGCAAAAGGCGAGGTTTCCGGCGCTATCTCCTTCTCTCCCCAGAGCTAGTCGCGCAAAGCAAGCCGCTAAGCCGGCGACCGGCAAGAGAGCTACAACGAAGCATGCCGAACGGAGAAAATAGCAGCAGCTCATCTGTTCACACCTTGTTTCTGCCATGTGCTTGAACGCCAAGACGTTCGCGCTTCTGTGAGATGAAAGACGTCCTTCTGCATATGTGGTTGCTCACACCGGTGCACTTGTTAGTGTATCCATTCAGTCCTGGGCTGCGGGGCATTCAGAAGTGGCTCTGTGGAGACGTCTGCATAGAGGCAGCTGTCAGAACACGCACACTCGATTGTTCACCAAAACATATGCAGACGCGTCCTTAGCCTGTAGATTTGGATGCACAGAGTTCCCTGTGTTCGCAAGAGACAAGGGAATCGCGTCTGTGCGCACAGAAGCAATAGCGGACCGTTTCCCTCGGAGTGAACGCGAAAGAGCCGTCTATATACTCGCAGACACGCGAACGTGCCTCAATGCGGTCACAGAGGCAGCAGCTTTTGCACAGATGCTCCTGGTGATTCTGGCACTTTCCAGGCACACTCCTGAAAGTCGCGCACACTGCTGTTCACTCGCTAAACGACCTCTTGGGAAACACGTCTCCGGTCGACGGACCGCTCAGATTGCTTCTCGTGTAACTGTGAACTGTGTCAGCGCAGGGAATCCGTCTCTGTTGAGCAGATGTCAATCCTGCCTCGCTTTTGCTTTGTTGCCTCTACCAAGATGATTTCCCGTTTCTCTCTTCACTGGAGCAGGCAGACACAGCCAACGCACATCAAGTGTCAAGAGACACGCTCTGCTGAGCTCAACGCTTGTGCAGATGCACATGTGCGACGAAGTCAACACACGTGCTTGTGGAGAGAAAGAAAGGGACTCCCAGGCGTGTGGAGCGACGGGGAGAAAGAGCGGGCGCTGAGGAACACAGTTTCAAACAGACTGTCTCCACACAAACAGGCACCTGTCTGCAGGTATCCTAGATCTTGATTCTTGAACTTGAGGAAACACGCGTCTGAGCAAAACTCCCAAACGCTTCCAGGAAAGACACAGGCTCTCCCACAAGCACACAAGTGTTTGCCCTCAGCTATAGATCAGGGACAAGCCTGTGAAGAGCAACCAAAGAGCTCGTCCGTCTTTCTCTCAATAGATGGGAGTAGGCGCGCTTGCGGATGTGTGCGTGTGTGTGGCCACGCGTTTGCTTAGGCATCAGTGTGTGAAAAGGTAGGTGCTTTTCTCTAGCTGCGTGTGCGTGCACGTGGTGCTGGGTGCACATCCCTGGGTGCTTGTGGAAAGGTTTCTGCATGGTTTTCGCTGAGGAATCGTGTGTGTGCACATGGACAAAGAGAAGGCGCAGCAACCAGGTTCCAGCGCCGAAGAAGGCAAAAGGCGAGGTTTCCGGCGCTATCTCCTTCTCTCCCCAGAGCTAGTCGCGCAAAGCAAGCCGCTAAGCCGGCGACCGGCAAGAGAGCTACAACGAAGCATGCCGAACGGAGAAAATAGCAGCAGCTCATCTGTTCACACCTTGTTTCTGCCATGTGCTTGAACGCCAAGACGTTCGCGCTTCTGTGAGATGAAAGACGTCCTTCTGCATATGTGGTTGCTCACACCGGTGCACTTGTTAGTGTATCCATTCAGTCCTGGGCTGCGGGGCATTCAGAAGTGGCTCTGTGGAGACGTCTGCATAGAGGCAGCTGTCAGAACACGCACACTCGATTGTTCACCAAAACATATGCAGACGCGTCCTTAGCCTGTAGATTTGGATGCACAGAGTTCCCTGTGTTCGCAAGAGACAAGGGAATCGCGTCTGTGCGCACAGAAGCAATAGCGGACCGTTTCCCTCGGAGTGAACGCGAAAGAGCCGTCTATATACTCGCAGACACGCGAACGTGCCTCAATGCGGTCACAGAGGCAGCAGCTTTTGCACAGATGCTCCTGGTGATTCTGGCACTTTCCAGGCACACTCCTGAAAGTCGCGCACACTGCTGTTCACTCGCTAAACGACCTCTTGGGAAACACGTCTCCGGTCGACGGACCGCTCAGATTGCTTCTCGTGTAACTGTGAACTGTGTCAGCGCAGGGAATCCGTCTCTGTTGAGCAGATGTCAATCCTGCCTCGCTTTTGCTTTGTTGCCTCTACCAAGATGATTTCCCGTTTCTCTCTTCACTGGAGCAGGCAGACACAGCCAACGCACATCAAGTGTCAAGAGACACGCTCTGCTGAGCTCAACGCTTGTGCAGATGCACATGTGCGACGAAGTCAACACACGTGCTTGTGGAGAGAAAGAAAGGGACTCCCAGGCGTGTGGAGCGACGGGGAGAAAGAGCGGGCGCTGAGGAACACAGTTTCAAACAGACTGTCTCCACACAAACAGGCACCTGTCTGCAGGTATCCTAGATCTTGATTCTTGAACTTGAGGAAACACGCGTCTGAGCAAAACTCCCAAACGCTTCCAGGAAAGACACAGGCTCTCCCACAAGCACACAAGTGTTTGCCCTCAGCTATAGATCAGGGACAAGCCTGTGAAGAGCAACCAAAGAGCTCGTCCGTCTTTCCCTCAATAGATGGGAGTAGGCGCGCTTGCGGATGTGTGCGTGTGTGTGGCCACGCGTTTGCTTAGGCATCAGTGTGTGAAAAGGTAGGTGCTTTTCTCTAGCTGCGTGTTCGTGCACGTGGTGCTGGGTGCACATCCCTGGGTGCTCGTGGAAAGGTTTCTGCATGGTTTTCGCTGAGGAATCGTGTGTGTGCACATGGACAAAGAGAAGGCGCAGCAACCAGGTTCCAGCGCCGAAGAAGGCAAAAGGCGAGGTTTCCGGCGCTATCTCCTTCTCTCCCCAGAGCTAGTCGCGCAAAGCAAGCCGCTAAGCCGGCGACCGGCAAGAGAGCTACAACGAAGCATGCCGAACGGAGAAAATAGCAGCAGCTCATCTGTTCACACCTTGTTTCTGCCATGTGCTTGAACGCCAAGACGTTCGCGCTTCTGTGAGATGAAAGACGTCCTTCTGCATATGTGGTTGCTCACACCGGTGCACTTGTTAGTGTATCCATTCAGTCCTGGGCTGCGGGGCATTCAGAAATGGCTCTGTGGAGACGTCTGCATAGAGGCAGCTGTCAGAACACGCACACTCGATTGTTCACCAAAACATATGCAGACGCGTCCTTAGCCTGTAGATTTGGATGCACAGAGTTCCCTGTGTTCGCAAGAGACAAGGGAATCGCGTCTGTGCGCACAGAAGCAATAGCGGACCGTTTCCCTCGGAGTGAACGCGAAAGAGCCGTCTATATACTCGCAGACACGCGAACGTGCCTCAATGCGGTCACAGAGGCAGCAGCTTTTGCACAGATGCTCCTGGTGATTCTGGCACTTTCCAGGCACACTCCTGAAAGTCGCACACACTGCTGTTCACTCGCTAAACGACCTCTTGGGAAACACGTCTCCGGTCGACGGACTGCTCAGATTGCTTCTCGTGTAACTGTGAACTGTGTCAGCGCAGGGAATCCGTCTCTGTTGAGCAGATGTCAATCCTGCCTCGCTTTTGCTTTGTTGCCTCTACCAAGATGATTTCCCGTTTCTCTCTTCACTGGAGCAGGCAGACACAGCCAACGCACATCAAGTGTCAAGAGACACGCTCTGCTGAGCTCAACGCTTGTGCAGATGCACATGTGCGACGAAGTCAACACACGTGCTTGTGGAGAGAAAGAAAGGGACTCCCAGGCGTGTGGAGCGACGGGGAGAAAGAGCGGGCGCTGAGGAACACAGTTTCAAACAGACTGTCTCCACACAAACAGGCACCTGTCTGCAGGTATCCTAGATCTTGATTCTTGAACTTGAGGAAACATGCGTCTGAGCAAAACTCCCAAACGCTTCCAGGAAAGACACAGGCTCTCCCACAAGCACACAAGTGTTTGCCCTCAGCTATAGATCAGGGACAAGCCTGTGAAGAGCAACCAAAGAGCTCGTCCGTCTTTCTCTCAATAGATGGGAGTAGGCGCGCTTGCGGATGTGTGCGTGTGTGTGGCCACGCGTTTGCTTAGGCATCAGTGTGTGAAAAGGTAGGTGCTTTTCTCTAGCTGCGTGTGCGTGCACGTGGTGCTGGGTGCACATCCCTGGGTGCTCGTGGAAAGGTTTCTGCATGGTTTTCGCTGAGGAATCGTGTGTGTGCACATGGACAAAGAGAAGGCGCAGCAACCAGGTTCCAGCGCCGAAGAAGGCAAAAGGCGAGGTTTCCGGCGCTATCTCCTTCTCTCCCCAGAGCTAGTCGCGCAAAGCAAGCCGCTAAGCCGGCGACCGGCAAGAGAGCTACAACGAAGCATGCCGAACGGAGAAAATAGCAGCAGCTCATCTGTTCACACCTTGTTTCTGCCATGTGCTTGAACGCCAAGACGTTCGCGCTTCTGTGAGATGAAAGACGTCCTTCTGCATATGTGGTTGCTCACACCGGTGCACTTGTTAGTGTATCCCTTCAGTCCTGGGCTGCGGGGCATTCAGAAGTGGCTCTGTGGAGACGTCTGCATAGAGGCAGCTGTCAGAACACGCACACTCGATTGTTCACCAAAACATATGCAGACGCGTCCTTAGCCTGTAGATTTGGATGCACAGAGTTCCCTGTGTTCGCAAGAGACAAGGGAATCGCGTCTGTGCGCACAGAAGCAATAGCGGACCGTTTCCCTCGGAGTGAACGCGAAAGAGCCGTCTATATACTCGCAGACACGCGAACGTGCCTCAATGCGGTCACAGAGGCAGCAGCTTTTGCACAGATGCTCCTGGTGATTCTGGCACTTTCCAGGCACACTCCTGAAAGTCGCGCACACTGCTGTTCACTCGCTAAACGACCTCTTGGGAAACACGTCTCCGGTCGACGGACCGCTCAGATTGCTTCTCGTGTAACTGTGAACTGTGTCAGCGCAGGGAATCCGTCTCTGTTGAGCAGATGTCAATCCTGCCTCGCTTTTGCTTTGTTGCCTCTACCAAGATGATTTCCCGTTTCTCTCTTCACTGGAGCAGGCAGACACAGCCAACGCACATCAAGTGTCAAGAGACACGCTCTGCTGAGCTCAACGCTTGTGCAGATGCACATGTGCGACGAAGTCAACACACGTGCTTGTGGAGAGAAAGAAAGGGACTCCCAGGCGTGTGGAGCGACGGGGAGAAAGAGCGGGCGCTGAGGAACACAGTTTCAAACAGACTGTCTCCACACAAACAGGCACCTGTCTGCAGGTATCCTAGATCTTGATTCTTGAACTTGAGGAAACACGCGTCTGAGCAAAACTCCCAAACGCTTCCAGGAAAGACACAGGCTCTCCCACAAGCACACAAGTGTTTGCCCTCAGCTATAGATCAGGGACAAGCCTGTGAAGAGCAACCAAAGAGCTCGTCCGTCTTTCCCTCAATAGATGGGAGTAGGCGCGCTTGCGGATGTGTGCGTGTGTGTGGCCACGCGTTTGCTTAGGCATCAGTGTGTGAAAAGGTAGGTGCTTTTCTCTAGCTGCGTGTTCGTGCACGTGGTGCTGGGTGCACATCCCTGGGTGCTCGTGGAAAGGTTTCTGCATGGTTTTCGCTGAGGAATCGTGTGTGTGCACATGGACAAAGAGAAGGCGCAGCAACCAGGTTCCAGCGCCGAAGAAGGCAAAAGGCGAGGTTTCCGGCGCTATCTCCTTCTCTCCCCAGAGCTAGTCGCGCAAAGCAAGCCGCTAAGCCGGCGACCGGCAAGAGAGCTACAACGAAGCATGCCGAACGGAGAAAATAGCAGCAGCTCATCTGTTCACACCTTGTTTCTGCCATGTGCTTGAACGCCAAGACGTTCGCGCTTCTGTGAGATGAAAGACGTCCTTCTGCATATGTGGTTGCTCACACCGGTGCACTTGTTAGTGTATCCATTCAGTCCTGGGCTGCGGGGCATTCAGAAGTGGCTCTGTGGAGACGTCTGCATAGAGGCAGCTGTCAGAACACGCACACTCGATTGTTCACCAAAACATATGCAGACGCGTCCTTAGCCTGTAGATTTGGATGCACAGAGTTCCCTGTGTTCGCAAGAGACAAGGGAATCGCGTCTGTGCGCACAGAAGCAATAGCGGACCGTTTCCCTCGGAGTGAACGCGAAAGAGCCGTCTATATACTCGCAGACACGCGAACGTGCCTCAATGCGGTCACAGAGGCAGCAGCTTTTGCACAGATGCTCCTGGTGATTCTGGCACTTTCCAGGCACACTCCTGAAAGTCGCGCACACTGCTGTTCACTCGCTAAACGACCTCTTGGGAAACACGTCTCCGGTCGACGGACCGCTCAGATTGCTTCTCGTGTAACTGTGAACTGTGTCAGCGCAGGGAATCCGTCTCTGTTGAGCAGATGTCAATCCTGCCTCGCTTTTGCTTTGTTGCCTCTACCAAGATGATTTCCCGTTTCTCTCTTCACTGGAGCAGGCAGACACAGCCAACGCACATCAAGTGTCAAGAGACACGCTCTGCTGAGCTCAACGCTTGTGCAGATGCACATGTGCGACGAAGTCAACACACGTGCTTGTGGAGAGAAAGAAAGGGACTCCCAGGCGTGTGGAGCGACGGGGAGAAAGAGCGGGCGCTGAGGAACACAGTTTCAAACAGACTGTCTCCACACAAACAGGCACCTGTCTGCAGGTATCCTAGATCTTGATTCTTGAACTTGAGGAAACACGCGTCTGAGCAAAACTCCCAAACGCTTCCAGGAAAGACACAGGCTCTCCCACAAGCACACAAGTGTTTGCCCTCAGCTATAGATCAGGGACAAGCCTGTGAAGAGCAACCAAAGAGCTCGTCCGTCTTTCCCTCAATAGATGGGAGTAGGCGCGCTTGCGGATGTGTGCGTGTGTGTGGCCACGCGTTTGCTTAGGCATCAGTGTGTGAAAAGGTAGGTGCTTTTCTCTAGCTGCGTGTTCGTGCACGTGGTGCTGGGTGCACATCCCTGGGTGCTCGTGGAAAGGTTTCTGCATGGTTTTCGCTGAGGAATCGTGTGTGTGCACATGGACAAAGAGAAGGCGCAGCAACCAGGTTCCAGCGCCGAAGAAGGCAAAAGGCGAGGTTTCCGGCGCTATCTCCTTCTCTCCCCAGAGCTAGTCGCGCAAAGCAAGCCGCTAAGCCGGCGACCGGCAAGAGAGCTACAACGAAGCATGCCGAACGGAGAAAATAGCAGCAGCTCATCTGTTCACACCTTGTTTCTGCCATGTGCTTGAACGCCAAGACGTTCGCGCTTCTGTGAGATGAAAGACGTCCTTCTGCATATGTGGTTGCTCACACCGGTGCACTTGTTAGTGTATCCATTCAGTCCTGGGCTGCGGGGCATTCAGAAGTGGCTCTGTGGAGACGTCTGCATAGAGGCAGCTGTCAGAACACGCACACTCGATTGTTCACCAAAACATATGCAGACGCGTCCTTAGCCTGTAGATTTGGATGCACAGAGTTCCCTGTGTTCGCAAGAGACAAGGGAATCGCGTCTGTGCGCACAGAAGCAATAGCGGACCGTTTCCCTCGGAGTGAACGCGAAAGAGCCGTCTATATACTCGCAGACACGCGAACGTGCCTCAATGCGGTCACAGAGGCAGCAGCTTTTGCACAGATGCTCCTGGTGATTCTGGCACTTTCCAGGCACACTCCTGAAAGTCGCGCACACTGCTGTTCACTCGCTAAACGACCTCTTGGGAAACACGTCTCCGGTCGACGGACCGCTCAGATTGCTTCTCGTGTAACTGTGAACTGTGTCAGCGCAGGGAATCCGTCTCTGTTGAGCAGATGTCAATCCTGCCTCGCTTTTGCTTTGTTGCCTCTACCAAGATGATTTCCCGTTTCTCTCTTCACTGGAGCAGGCAGACACAGCCAACGCACATCAAGTGTCAAGAGACACGCTCTGCTGAGCTCAACGCTTGTGCAGATGCACATGTGCGACGAAGTCAACACACGTGCTTGTGGAGAGAAAGAAAGGGACTCCCAGGCGTGTGGAGCGACGGGGAGAAAGAGCGGGCGCTGAGGAACACAGTTTCAAACAGACTGTCTCCACACAAACAGGCACCTGTCTGCAGGTATCCTAGATCTTGATTCTTGAACTTGAGGAAACACGCGTCTGAGCAAAACTCCCAAACGCTTCCAGGAAAGACACAGGCTCTCCCACAAGCACACAAGTGTTTGCCCTCAGCTATAGATCAGGGACAAGCCTGTGAAGAGATGCCCTGCTATTCTTTCGCCTTATGGCATCATGTGTTTCGTTCCTCTTGGAGATCGATTGTTAAACGTCTTTCCTAGGGCGACTGTGAAGCATTTGCCAGCGGAGGAGAAGTAGCACGGAGCAGCATTCAGTACTGCCTACGAGTGTCTTTGCTACCCTACTAGCGGAGCTCCAAGAACAGGCACAAATCTTCAGGTACCTTCCAAATGTGGATTCCCCTGCAGCCCCGTAGGCGGGCGTGCAGTACGCCAACCGTCAACGGACGTTTTTCCCCTCAAGCCTGTCAGGACGTTGCTCGTCCGTCTTTCCCTCAATAGATGGGAGTAGGCGCGCTTGCGGATGTGTGCGTGTGTGTGGCCACGCGTTTGCTTAGGCATCAGTGTGTGAAAAGGTAGGTGCTTTTCTCTAGCTGCGTGTGCGTGCACGTGGTGCTGGGTGCACATCCCTGGGTGCTCGTGGAAAGGTTTCTGCATGGTTTTCGCTGAGGAATCGTGTGTGTGCACATGGACAAAGAGAAGGCGCAGCAACCAGGTTCCAGCGCCGAAGAAGGCAAAAGGCGAGGTTTCCGGCGCTATCTCCTTCTCTCCCCAGAGCTAGTCGCGCAAAGCAAGCCGCTAAGCCGGCGACCGGCAAGAGAGCTACAACGAAGCATGCCGAACGGAGAAAATAGCAGCAGCTCATCTGTTCACACCTTGTTTCTGCCATGTGCTTGAACGCCAAGACGTTCGCGCTTCTGTGAGATGAAAGACGTCCTTCTGCATATGTGGTTGCTCACACCGGTGCACTTGTTAGTGTATCCATTCAGTCCTGGGCTGCGGGGCATTCAGAAGTGGCTCTGTGGAGACGTCTGCATAGAGGCAGCTGTCAGAACACGCACACTCGATTGTTCACCAAAACATATGCAGACGCGTCCTTAGCCTGTAGATTTGGATGCACAGAGTTCCCTGTGTTCGCAAGAGACAAGGGAATCGCGTCTGTGCGCACAGAAGCAATAGCGGACCGTTTCCCTCGGAGTGAACGCGAAAGAGCCGTCTATATACTCGCAGACACGCGAACGTGCCTCAATGCGGTCACAGAGGCAGCAGCTTTTGCACAGATGCTCCTGGTGATTCTGGCACTTTCCAGGCACACTCCTGAAAGTCGCGCACACTGCTGTTCACTCGCTAAACGACCTCTTGGGAAACACGTCTCCGGTCGACGGACCGCTCAGATTGCTTCTCGTGTAACTGTGAACTGTGTCAGCGCAGGGAATCCGTCTCTGTTGAGCAGATGTCAATCCTGCCTCGCTTTTGCTTTGTTGCCTCTACCAAGATGATTTCCCGTTTCTCTCTTCACTGGAGCAGGCAGACACAGCCAACGCACATCAAGTGTCAAGAGACACGCTCTGCTGAGCTCAACGCTTGTGCAGATGCACATGTGCGACGAAGTCAACACACGTGCTTGTGGAGAGAAAGAAAGGGACTCCCAGGCGTGTGGAGCGACGGGGAGAAAGAGCGGGCGCTGAGGAACACAGTTTCAAACAGACTGTCTCCACACAAACAGGCACCTGTCTGCAGGTATCCTAGATCTTGATTCTTGAACTTGAGGAAACACGCGTCTGAGCAAAACTCCCAAACGCTTCCAGGAAAGACACAGGCTCTCCCACAAGCACACAAGTGTTTGCCCTCAGCTATAGATCAGGGACAAGCCTGTGAAGAGCAACCAAAGAGCTCGTCCGTCTTTCCCTCAATAGATGGGAGTAGGCGCGCTTGCGGATGTGTGCGTGTGTGTGGCCACGCGTTTGCTTAGGCATCAGTGTGTGAAAAGGTAGGTGCTTTTCTCTAGCTGCGTGTGCGTGCACGTGGTGCTGGGTGCACATCCCTGGGTGCTCGTGGAAAGGTTTCTGCATGGTTTTCGCTGAGGAATCGTGTGTGTGCACATGGACAAAGAGAAGGCGCAGCAACCAGGTTCCAGCGCCGAAGAAGGCAAAAGGCGAGGTTTCCGGCGCTATCTCCTTCTCTCCCCAGAGCTAGTCGCGCAAAGCAAGCCGCTAAGCCGGCGACCGGCAAGAGAGCTACAACGAAGCATGCCGAACGGAGAAAATAGCAGCAGCTCATCTGTTCACACCTTGTTTCTGCCATGTGCTTGAACGCCAAGACGTTCGCGCTTCTGTGAGATGAAAGACGTCCTTCTGCATATGTGGTTGCTCACACCGGTGCACTTGTTAGTGTATCCATTCAGTCCTGGGCTGCGGGGCATTCAGAAGTGGCTCTGTGGAGACGTCTGCATAGAGGCAGCTGTCAGAACACGCACACTCGATTGTTCACCAAAACATATGCAGACGCGTCCTTAGCCTGTAGATTTGGATGCACAGAGTTCCCTGTGTTCGCAAGAGACAAGGGAATCGCGTCTGTGCGCACAGAAGCAATAGCGGACCGTTTCCCTCGGAGTGAACGCGAAAGAGCCGTCTATATACTCGCAGACACGCGAACGTGCCTCAATGCGGTCACAGAGGCAGCAGCTTTTGCACAGATGCTCCTGGTGATTCTGGCACTTTCCAGGCACACTCCTGAAAGTCGCGCACACTGCTGTTCACTCGCTAAACGACCTCTTGGGAAACACGTCTCCGGTCGACGGACCGCTCAGATTGCTTCTCGTGTAACTGTGAACTGTGTCAGCGCAGGGAATCCGTCTCTGTTGAGCAGATGTCAATCCTGCCTCGCTTTTGCTTTGTTGCCTCTACCAAGATGATTTCCCGTTTCTCTCTTCACTGGAGCAGGCAGACACAGCCAACGCACATCAAGTGTCAAGAGACACGCTCTGCTGAGCTCAACGCTTGTGCAGATGCACATGTGCGACGAAGTCAACACACGTGCTTGTGGAGAGAAAGAAAGGGACTCCCAGGCGTGTGGAGCGACGGGGAGAAAGAGCGGGCGCTGAGGAACACAGTTTCAAACAGACTGTCTCCACACAAACAGGCACCTGTCTGCAGGTATCCTAGATCTTGATTCTTGAACTTGAGGAAACACGCGTCTGAGCAAAACTCCCAAACGCTTCCAGGAAAGACACAGGCTCTCCCACAAGCACACAAGTGTTTGCCCTCAGCTATAGATCAGGGACAAGCCTGTGAAGAGCAACCAAAGAGCTCGTCCGTCTTTCTCTCAATAGATGGAAGTAGGCGCGCTTGCGGATGTGTGCGTGTGTGTGGCCACGCGTTTGCTTAGGCATCAGTGTGTGAAAAGGTAGGTGCTTTTCTCTAGCTGCGTGTGCGTGCACGTGGTGCTGGGTGCACATCCCTGGGTGCTCGTGGAAAGGTTTCTGCATGGTTTTCGCTGAGGAATCGTGTGTGTGCACATGGACAAAGAGAAGGCGCAGCAACCAGGTTCCAGCGCCGAAGAAGGCAAAAGGCGAGGTTTCCGGCGCTATCTCCTTCTCTCCCCAGAGCTAGTCGCGCAAAGCAAGCCGCTAAGCCGGCGACCGGCAAGAGAGCTACAACGAAGCATGCCGAACGGAGAAAATAGCAGCAGCTCATCTGTTCACACCTTGTTTCTGCCATGTGCTTGAACGCCAAGACGTTCGCGCTTCTGTGAGATGAAAGACGTCCTTCTGCATATGTGGTTGCTCACACCGGTGCACTTGTTAGTGTATCCATTCAGTCCTGGGCTGCGGGGCATTCAGAAGTGGCTCTGTGGAGACGTCTGCATAGAGGCAGCTGTCAGAACACGCACACTCGATTGTTCACCAAAACATATGCAGACGCGTCCTTAGCCTGTAGATTTGGATGCACAGAGTTCCCTGTGTTCGCAAGAGACAAGGGAATCGCGTCTGTGCGCACAGAAGCAATAGCGGACCGTTTCCCTCGGAGTGAACGCGAAAGAGCCGTCTATATACTCGCAGACACGCGAACGTGCCTCAATGCGGTCACAGAGGCAGCAGCTTTTGCACAGATGCTCCTGGTGATTCTGGCACTTTCCAGGCACACTCCTGAAAGTCGCGCACACTGCTGTTCACTCGCTAAACGACCTCTTGGGAAACACGTCTCCGGTCGACGGACCGCTCAGATTGCTTCTCGTGTAACTGTGAACTGTGTCAGCGCAGGGAATCCGTCTCTGTTGAGCAGATGTCAATCCTGCCTCGCTTTTGCTTTGTTGCCTCTACCAAGATGATTTCCCGTTTCTCTCTTCACTGGAGCAGGCAGACACAGCCAACGCACATCAAGTGTCAAGAGACACGCTCTGCTGAGCTCAACGCTTGTGCAGATGCACATGTGCGACGAAGTCAACACACGTGCTTGTGGAGAGAAAGAAAGGGACTCCCAGGCGTGTGGAGCGACGGGGAGAAAGAGCGGGCGCTGAGGAACACAGTTTCAAACAGACTGTCTCCACACAAACAGGCACCTGTCTGCAGGTATCCTAGATCTTGATTCTTGAACTTGAGGAAACACGCGTCTGAGCAAAACTCCCAAACGCTTCCAGGAAAGACACAGGCTCTCCCACAAGCACACAAGTGTTTGCCCTCAGCTATAGATCAGGGACAAGCCTGTGAAGAGCAACCAAAGAGCTCGTCCGTCTTTCCCTCAATAGATGGGAGTAGGCGCGCTTGCGGATGTGTGCGTGTGTGTGGCCACGCGTTTGCTTAGGCATCAGTGTGTGAAAAGGTAGGTGCTTTTCTCTAGCTGCGTGTGCGTGCACGTGGTGCTGGGTGCACATCCCTGGGTGCTCGTGGAAAGGTTTCTGCATGGTTTTCGCTGAGGAATCGTGTGTGTGCACATGGACAAAGAGAAGGCGCAGCAACCAGGTTCCAGCGCCGAAGAAGGCAAAAGGCGAGGTTTCCGGCGCTATCTCCTTCTCTCCCCAGAGCTAGTCGCGCAAAGCAAGCCGCTAAGCCGGCGACCGGCAAGAGAGCTACAACGAAGCATGCCGAACGGAGAAAATAGCAGCAGCTCATCTGTTCACACCTTGTTTCTGCCATGTGCTTGAACGCCAAGACGTTCGCGCTTCTGTGAGATGAAAGACGTCCTTCTGCATATGTGGTTGCTCACACCGGTGCACTTGTTAGTGTATCCATTCAGTCCTGGGCTGCGGGGCATTCAGAAGTGGCTCTGTGGAGACGTCTGCATAGAGGCAGCTGTCAGAACACGCACACTCGATTGTTCACCAAAACATATGCAGACGCGTCCTTAGCCTGTAGATTTGGATGCACAGAGTTCCCTGTGTTCGCAAGAGACAAGGGAATCGCGTCTGTGCGCACAGAAGCAATAGCGGACCGTTTCCCTCGGAGTGAACGCGAAAGAGCCGTCTATATACTCGCAGACACGCGAACGTGCCTCAATGCGGTCACAGAGGCAGCAGCTTTTGCACAGATGCTCCTGGTGATTCTGGCACTTTCCAGGCACACTCCTGAAAGTCGCGCACACTGCTGTTCACTCGCTAAACGACCTCTTGGGAAACACGTCTCCGGTCGACGGACCGCTCAGATTGCTTCTCGTGTAACTGTGAACTGTGTCAGCGCAGGGAATCCGTCTCTGTTGAGCAGATGTCAATCCTGCCTCGCTTTTGCTTTGTTGCCTCTACCAAGATGATTTCCCGTTTCTCTCTTCACTGGAGCAGGCAGACACAGCCAACGCACATCAAGTGTCAAGAGACACGCTCTGCTGAGCTCAACGCTTGTGCAGATGCACATGTGCGACGAAGTCAACACACGTGCTTGTGGAGAGAAAGAAAGGGACTCCCAGGCGTGTGGAGCGACGGGGAGAAAGAGCGGGCGCTGAGGAACACAGTTTCAAACAGACTGTCTCCACACAAACAGGCACCTGTCTGCAGGTATCCTAGATCTTGATTCTTGAACTTGAGGAAACACGCGTCTGAGCAAAACTCCCAAACGCTTCCAGGAAAGACACAGGCTCTCCCACAAGCACACAAGTGTTTGCCCTCAGCTATAGATCAGGGACAAGCCTGTGAAGAGCAACCAAAGAGCTCGTCCGTCTTTCCCTCAATAGATGGGAGTAGGCGCGCTTGCGGATGTGTGCGTGTGTGTGGCCACGCGTTTGCTTAGGCTTCAGTGTGTGAAAAGGTAGGTGCTTTTCTCTAGCTGCGTGTGCGTGCACGTGGTGCTGGGTGCACATCCCTGGGTGCTCGTGGAAAGGTTTCTGCATGGTTTTCGCTGAGGAATCGTGTGTGTGCACATGGACAAAGAGAAGGCGCAGCAACCAGGTTCCAGCGCCGAAGAAGGCAAAAGGCGAGGTTTCCGGCGCTATCTCCTTCTCTCCCCAGAGCTAGTCGCGCAAAGCAAGCCGCTAAGCCGGCGACCGGCAAGAGAGCTACAACGAAGCATGCCGAACGGAGAAAATAGCAGCAGCTCATCTGTTCACACCTTGTTTCTGCCATGTGCTTGAACGCCAAGACGTTCGCGCTTCTGTGAGATGAAAGACGTCCTTCTGCATATGTGGTTGCTCACACCGGTGCACTTGTTAGTGTATCCATTCAGTCCTGGGCTGCGGGGCATTCAGAAGTGGCTCTGTGGAGACGTCTGCATAGAGGCAGCTGTCAGAACACGCACACTCGATTGTTCACCAAAACATATGCAGACGCGTCCTTAGCCTGTAGATTTGGATGCACAGAGTTCCCTGTGTTCGCAAGAGACAAGGGAATCGCGTCTGTGCGCACAGAAGCAATAGCGGACCGTTTCCCTCGGAGTGAACGCGAAAGAGCCGTCTATATACTCGCAGACACGCGAACGTGCCTCAATGCGGTCACAGAGGCAGCAGCTTTTGCACAGATGCTCCTGGTGATTCTGGCACTTTCCAGGCACACTCCTGAAAGTCGCGCACACTGCTGTTCACTCGCTAAACGACCTCTTGGGAAACACGTCTCCGGTCGACGGACCGCTCAGATTGCTTCTCGTGTAACTGTGAACTGTGTCAGCGCAGGGAATCCGTCTCTGTTGAGCAGATGTCAATCCTGCCTCGCTTTTGCTTTGTTGCCTCTACCAAGATGATTTCCCGTTTCTCTCTTCACTGGAGCAGGCAGACACAGCCAACGCACATCAAGTGTCAAGAGACACGCTCTGCTGAGCTCAACGCTTGTGCAGATGCACATGTGCGACGAAGTCAACACACGTGCTTGTGGAGAGAAAGAAAGGGACTCCCAGGCGTGTGGAGCGACGGGGAGAAAGAGCGGGCGCTGAGGAACACAGTTTCAAACAGACTGTCTCCACACAAACAGGCACCTGTCTGCAGGTATCCTAGATCTTGATTCTTGAACTTGAGGAAACACGCGTCTGAGCAAAACTCCCAAACGCTTCCAGGAAAGACACAGGCTCTCCCACAAGCACACAAGTGTTTGCCCTCAGCTATAGATCAGGGACAAGCCTGTGAAGAGATGCCCTGCTATTCTTTCGCCTTATGGCATCATGTGTTTCGTTCCTCTTGGAGATCGATTGTTAAACGTCTTTCCTAGGGCGACTGTGAAGCATTTGCCAGCGGAGGAGAAGTAGCACGGAGCAGCATTCAGTACTGCCTACGAGTGTCTTTGCTACCCTACTAGCGGAGCTCCAAGAACAGGCACACATCTTCAGGTACCTTCCAAATGTGGATTCCCCTGCAGCCCCGTAGGCGGGCGTGCAGTATGCCAACCGTCAACGGACGTTTTTCCCCTCAAGCCTGTCAGGACGTTGCTCGTCCGTCTTTCCCTCAATAGATGGGAGTAGGCGCGCTTGCGGATGTGTGCGTGTGTGTGGCCACGCGTTTGCTTAGGCATCAGTGTGTGAAAAGGTAGGTGCTTTTCTCTAGCTGCGTGTGCGTGCACGTGGTGCTGGGTGCACATCCCTGGGTGCTCGTGGAAAGGTTTCTGCATGGTTTTCGCTGAGGAATCGTGTGTGTGCACATGGACAAAGAGAAGGCGCAGCAACCAGGTTCCAGCGCCGAAGAAGGCAAAAGGCGAGGTTTCCGGCGCTATCTCCTTCTCTCCCCAGAGCTAGTCGCGCAAAGCAAGCCGCTAAGCCGGCGACCCGCAAGAGAGCTACAACGAAGCATGCCGAACGGAGAAAATAGCAGCAGCTCATCTGTTCACACCTTGTTTCTGCCATGTGCTTGAACGCCAAGACGTTCGCGCTTCTGTGAGATGAAAGACGTCCTTCTGCATATGTGGTTGCTCACACCGGTGCACTTGTTAGTGTATCCATTCAGTCCTGGGCTGCGGGGCATTCAGAAGTGGCTCTGTGGAGACGTCTGCATAGAGGCAGCTGTCAGAACACGCACACTCGATTGTTCACCAAAACATATGCAGACGCGTCCTTAGCCTGTAGATTTGGATGCACAGAGTTCCCTGTGTTCGCAAGAGACAAGGGAATCGCGTCTGTGCGCACAGAAGCAATAGCGGACCGTTTCCCTCGGAGTGAACGCGAAAGAGCCGTCTATATACTCGCAGACACGCGAACGTGCCTCAATGCGGTCACAGAGGCAGCAGCTTTTGCACAGATGCTCCTGGTGATTCTGGCACTTTCCAGGCACACTCCTGAAAGTCGCGCACACTGCTGTTCACTCGCTAAACGACCTCTTGGGAAACACGTCTCCGGTCGACGGACCGCTCAGATTGCTTCTCGTGTAACTGTGAACTGTGTCAGCGCAGGGAATCCGTCTCTGTTGAGCAGATGTCAATCCTGCCTCGCTTTTGCTTTGTTGCCTCTACCAAGATGATTTCCCGTTTCTCTCTTCACTGGAGCAGGCAGACACAGCCAACGCACATCAAGTGTCAAGAGACACGCTCTGCTGAGCTCAACGCTTGTGCAGATGCACATGTGCGACGAAGTCAACACACGTGCTTGTGGAGAGAAAGAAAGGGACTCCCAGGCGTGTGGAGCGACGGGGAGAAAGAGCGGGCGCTGAGGAACACAGTTTCAAACAGACTGTCTCCACACAAACAGGCACCTGTCTGCAGGTATCCTAGATCTTGATTCTTGAACTTGAGGAAACACGCGTCTGAGCAAAACTCCCAAACGCTTCCAGGAAAGACACAGGCTCTCCCACAAGCACACAAGTGTTTGCCCTCAGCTATAGATCAGGGACAAGCCTGTGAAGAGCAACCAAAGAGCTCGTCCGTCTTTCCCTCAATAGATGGGAGTAGGCGCGCTTGCGGATGTGTGCGTGTGTGTGGCCACGCGTTTGCTTAGGCATCAGTGTGTGAAAAGGTAGGTGCTTTTCTCTAGCTGCGTGTGCGTGCACGTGGTGCTGGGTGCACATCCCTGGGTGCTCGTGGAAAGGTTTCTGCATGGTTTTCGCTGAGGAATCGTGTGTGTGCACATGGACAAAGAGAAGGCGCAGCAACCAGGTTCCAGCGCCGAAGAAGGCAAAAGGCGAGGTTTCCGGCGCTATCTCCTTCTCTCCCCAGAGCTAGTCGCGCAAAGCAAGCCGCTAAGCCGGCGACCGGCAAGAGAGCTACAACGAAGCATGCCGAACGGAGAAAATAGCAGCAGCTCATCTGTTCACACCTTGTTTCTGCCATGTGCTTGAACGCCAAGACGTTCGCGCTTCTGTGAGATGAAAGACGTCCTTCTGCATATGTGGTTGCTCACACCGGTGCACTTGTTAGTGTATCCATTCAGTCCTGGGCTGCGGGGCATTCAGAAGTGGCTCTGTGGAGACGTCTGCATAGAGGCAGCTGTCAGAACACGCACACTCGATTGTTCACCAAAACATATGCAGACGCGTCCTTAGCCTGTAGATTTGGATGCACAGAGTTCCCTGTGTTCGCAAGAGACAAGGGAATCGCGTCTGTGCGCACAGAAGCAATAGCGGACCGTTTCCCTCGGAGTGAACGCGAAAGAGCCGTCTATATACTCGCAGACACGCGAACGTGCCTCAATGCGGTCACAGAGGCAGCAGCTTTTGCACAGATGCTCCTGGTGATTCTGGCACTTTCCAGGCACACTCCTGAAAGTCGCGCACACTGCTGTTCACTCGCTAAACGACCTCTTGGGAAACACGTCTCCGGTCGACGGACCGCTCAGATTGCTTCTCGTGTAACTGTGAACTGTGTCAGCGCAGGGAATCCGTCTCTGTTGAGCAGATGTCAATCCTGCCTCGCTTTTGCTTTGTTGCCTCTACCAAGATGATTTCCCGTTTCTCTCTTCACTGGAGCAGGCAGACACAGCCAACGCACATCAAGTGTCAAGAGACACGCTCTGCTGAGCTCAACGCTTGTGCAGATGCACATGTGCGACGAAGTCAACACACGTGCTTGTGGAGAGAAAGAAAGGGACTCCCAGGCGTGTGGAGCGACGGGGAGAAAGAGCGGGCGCTGAGGAACACAGTTTCAAACAGACTGTCTCCACACAAACAGGCACCTGTCTGCAGGTATCCTAGATCTTGATTCTTGAACTTGAGGAAACACGCGTCTGAGCAAAACTCCCAAACGCTTCCAGGAAAGACACAGGCTCTCCCACAAGCACACAAGTGTTTGCCCTCAGCTATAGATCAGGGACAAGCCTGTGAAGAGCAACCAAAGAGCTCGTCCGTCTTTCCCTCAATAGATGGGAGTAGGCGCGCTTGCGGATGTGTGCGTGTGTGTGGCCACGCGTTTGCTTAGGCATCAGTGTGTGAAAAGGTAGGTGCTTTTCTCTAGCTGCGTGTGCGTGCACGTGGTGCTGGGTGCACATCCCTGGGTGCTCGTGGAAAGGTTTCTGCATGGTTTTCGCTGAGGAATCGTGTGTGTGCACATGGACAAAGAGAAGGCGCAGCAACCAGGTTCCAGCGCCGAAGAAGGCAAAAGGCGAGGTTTCCGGCGCTATCTCCTTCTCTCCCCAGAGCTAGTCGCGCAAAGCAAGCCGCTAAGCCGGCGACCGGCAAGAGAGCTACAACGAAGCATGCCGAACGGAGAAAATAGCAGCAGCTCATCTGTTCACACCTTGTTTCTGCCATGTGCTTGAACGCCAAGACGTTCGCGCTTCTGTGAGATGAAAGACGTCCTTCTGCATATGTGGTTGCTCACACCGGTGCACTTGTTAGTGTATCCATTCAGTCCTGGGCTGCGGGGCATTCAGAAGTGGCTCTGTGGAGACGTCTGCATAGAGGCAGCTGTCAGAACACGCACACTCGATTGTTCACCAAAACATATGCAGACGCGTCCTTAGCCTGTAGATTTGGATGCACAGAGTTCCCTGTGTTCGCAAGAGACAAGGGAATCGCGTCTGTGCGCACAGAAGCAATAGCGGACCGTTTCCCTCGGAGTGAACGCGAAAGAGCCGTCTATATACTCGCAGACACGCGAACGTGCCTCAATGCGGTCACAGAGGCAGCAGCTTTTGCACAGATGCTCCTGGTGATTCTGGCACTTTCCAGGCACACTCCTGAAAGTCGCGCACACTGCTGTTCACTCGCTAAACGACCTCTTGGGAAACACGTCTCCGGTCGACGGACCGCTCAGATTGCTTCTCGTGTAACTGTGAACTGTGTCAGCGCAGGGAATCCGTCTCTGTTGAGCAGATGTCAATCCTGCCTCGCTTTTGCTTTGTTGCCTCTACCAAGATGATTTCCCGTTTCTCTCTTCACTGGAGCAGGCAGACACAGCCAACGCACATCAAGTGTCAAGAGACACGCTCTGCTGAGCTCAACGCTTGTGCAGATGCACATGTGCGACGAAGTCAACACACGTGCTTGTGGAGAGAAAGAAAGGGACTCCCAGGCGTGTGGAGCGACGGGGAGAAAGAGCGGGCGCTGAGGAACACAGTTTCAAACAGACTGTCTCCACACAAACAGGCACCTGTCTGCAGGTATCCTAGATCTTGATTCTTGAACTTGAGGAAACACGCGTCTGAGCAAAACTCCCAAACGCTTCCAGGAAAGACACAGGCTCTCCCACAAGCACACAAGTGTTTGCCCTCAGCTATAGATCAGGGACAAGCCTGTGAAGAGCAACCAAAGAGCTCGTCCGTCTTTCCCTCAATAGATGGGAGTAGGCGCGCTTGCGGATGTGTGCGTGTGTGTGGCCACGCGTTTGCTTAGGCATCAGTGTGTGAAAAGGTAGGTGCTTTTCTCTAGCTGCGTGTGCGTGCACGTGGTGCTGGGTGCACATCCCTGGGTGCTCGTGGAAAGGTTTCTGCATGGTTTTCGCTGAGGAATCGTGTGTGTGCACATGGACAAAGAGAAGGCGCAGCAACCAGGTTCCAGCGCCGAAGAAGGCAAAAGGCGAGGTTTCCGGCGCTATCTCCTTCTCTCCCCAGAGCTAGTCGCGCAAAGCAAGCCGCTAAGCCGGCGACCGGCAAGAGAGCTACAACGAAGCATGCCGAACGGAGAAAATAGCAGCAGCTCATCTGTTCACACCTTGTTTCTGCCATGTGCTTGAACGCCAAGACGTTCGCGCTTCTGTGAGATGAAAGACGTCCTTCTGCATATGTGGTTGCTCACACCGGTGCACTTGTTAGTGTATCCATTCAGTCCTGGGCTGCGGGGCATTCAGAAGTGGCTCTGTGGAGACGTCTGCATAGAGGCAGCTGTCAGAACACGCACACTCGATTGTTCACCAAAACATATGCAGACGCGTCCTTAGCCTGTAGATTTGGATGCACAGAGTTCCCTGTGTTCGCAAGAGACAAGGGAATCGCGTCTGTGCGCACAGAAGCAATAGCGGACCGTTTCCCTCGGAGTGAACGCGAAAGAGCCGTCTATATACTCGCAGACACGCGAACGTGCCTCAATGCGGTCACAGAGGCAGCAGCTTTTGCACAGATGCTCCTGGTGATTCTGGCACTTTCCAGGCACACTCCTGAAAGTCGCGCACACTGCTGTTCACTCGCTAAACGACCTCTTGGGAAACACGTCTCCGGTCGACGGACCGCTCAGATTGCTTCTCGTGTAACTGTGAACTGTGTCAGCGCAGGGAATCCGTCTCTGTTGAGCAGATGTCAATCCTGCCTCGCTTTTGCTTTGTTGCCTCTACCAAGATGATTTCCCGTTTCTCTCTTCACTGGAGCAGGCAGACACAGCCAACGCACATCAAGTGTCAAGAGACACGCTCTGCTGAGCTCAACGCTTGTGCAGATGCACATGTGCGACGAAGTCAACACACGTGCTTGTGGAGAGAAAGAAAGGGACTCCCAGGCGTGTGGAGCGACGGGGAGAAAGAGCGGGCGCTGAGGAACACAGTTTCAAACAGACTGTCTCCACACAAACAGGCACCTGTCTGCAGGTATCCTAGATCTTGATTCTTGAACTTGAGGAAACACGCGTCTGAGCAAAACTCCCAAACGCTTCCAGGAAAGACACAGGCTCTCCCACAAGCACACAAGTGTTTGCCCTCAGCTATAGATCAGGGACAAGCCTGTGAAGAGCAACCAAAGAGCTCGTCCGTCTTTCCCTCAATAGATGGGAGTAGGCGCGCTTGCGGATGTGTGCGTGTGTGTGGCCACGCGTTTGCTTAGGCATCAGTGTGTGAAAAGGTAGGTGCTTTTCTCTAGCTGCGTGTGCGTGCACGTGGTGCTGGGTGCACATCCCTGGGTGCTCGTGGAAAGGTTTCTGCATGGTTTTCGCTGAGGAATCGTGTGTGTGCACATGGACAAAGAGAAGGCGCAGCAACCAGGTTCCAGCGCCGAAGAAGGCAAAAGGCGAGGTTTCCGGCGCTATCTCCTTCTCTCCCCAGAGCTAGTCGCGCAAAGCAAGCCGCTAAGCCGGCGACCGGCAAGAGAGCTACAACGAAGCATGCCGAACGGAGAAAATAGCAGCAGCTCATCTGTTCACACCTTGTTTCTGCCATGTGCTTGAACGCCAAGACGTTCGCGCTTCTGTGAGATGAAAGACGTCCTTCTGCATATGTGGTTGCTCACACCGGTGCACTTGTTAGTGTATCCCTTCAGTCCTGGGCTGCGGGGCATTCAGAAGTGGCTCTGTGGAGACGTCTGCATAGAGGCAGCTGTCAGAACACGCACACTCGATTGTTCACCAAAACATATGCAGACGCGTCCTTAGCCTGTAGATTTGGATGCACAGAGTTCCCTGTGTTCGCAAGAGACAAGGGAATCGCGTCTGTGCGCACAGAAGCAATAGCGGACCGTTTCCCTCGGAGTGAACGCGAAAGAGCCGTCTATATACTCGCAGACACGCGAAC
This sequence comes from Patagioenas fasciata, assembly GCF_037038585.1. Lineage (NCBI taxonomy): Eukaryota > Metazoa > Chordata > Aves > Columbiformes > Columbidae > Patagioenas > Patagioenas fasciata. Next base: position 78,887 of record NW_027288516.1, read on the forward strand.
GTGCCTCAATGCGGTCACAGAGGCAGCAGCTTTTGCACAGATGCTCCTGGTGATTCTGGCACTTTCCAGGCACACTCCTGAAAGTCGCGCACACTGCTGTTCACTCGCTAAACGACCTCTTGGGAAACACGTCTCCGGTCGACGGACCGCTCAGATTGCTTCTCGTGTAACTGTGAACTGTGTCAGCGCAGGGAATCCGTCTCTGTTGAGCAGATGTCAATCCTGCCTCGCTTTTGCTTTGTTGCCTCTACCAAGATGATTTCCCGTTTCTCTCTTCACTGGAGCAGGCAGACACAGCCAACGCACATCAAGTGTCAAGAGACACGCTCTGCTGAGCTCAACGCTTGTGCAGATGCACATGTGCGACGAAGTCAACACACGTGCTTGTGGAGAGAAAGAAAGGGACTCCCAGGCGTGTGGAGCGACGGGGAGAAAGAGCGGGCGCTGAGGAACACAGTTTCAAACAGACTGTCTCCACACAAACAGGCACCTGTCTGCAGGTATCCTAGATCTTGATTCTTGAACTTGAGGAAACACGCGTCTGAGCAAAACTCCCAAACGCTTCCAGGAAAGACACAGGCTCTCCCACAAGCACACAAGTGTTTGCCCTCAGCTATAGATCAGGGACAAGCCTGTGAAGAGCAACCAAAGAGCTCGTCCGTCTTTCCCTCAATAGATGGGAGTAGGCGCGCTTGCGGATGTGTGCGTGTGTGTGGCCACGCGTTTGCTTAGGCATCAGTGTGTGAAAAGGTAGGTGCTTTTCTCTAGCTGCGTGTGCGTGCACGTGGTGCTGGGTGCACATCCCTGGGTGCTCGTGGAAAGGTTTCTGCATGGTTTTCGCTGAGGAATCGTGTGTGTGCACATGGACAAAGAGAAGGCGCAGCAACCAGGTTCCAGCGCCGAAGAAGGCAAAAGGCGAGGTTTCCGGCGCTATCTCCTTCTCTCCCCAGAGCTAGTCGCGCAAAGCAAGCCGCTAAGCCGGCGACCGGCAAGAGAGCTACAACGAAGCATGCCGAACGGAGAAAATAGCAGCAGCTCATCTGTTCACACCTTGTTTCTGCCATGTGCTTGAACGCCAAGACGTTCGCGCTTCTGTGAGATGAAAGACGTCCTTCTGCATATGTGGTTGCTCACACCGGTGCACTTGTTAGTGTATCCATTCAGTCCTGGGCTGCGGGGCATTCAGAAGTGGCTCTGTGGAGACGTCTGCATAGAGGCAGCTGTCAGAACACGCACACTCGATTGTTCACCAAAACATATGCAGACGCGTCCTTAGCCTGTAGATTTGGATGCACAGAGTTCCCTGTGTTCGCAAGAGACAAGGGAATCGCGTCTGTGCGCACAGAAGCAATAGCGGACCGTTTCCCTCGGAGTGAACGCGAAAGAGCCGTCTATATACTCGCAGACACGCGAACGTGCCTCAATGCGGTCACAGAGGCAGCAGCTTTTGCACAGATGCTCCTGGTGATTCTGGCACTTTCCAGGCACACTCCTGAAAGTCGCGCACACTGCTGTTCACTCGCTAAACGACCTCTTGGGAAACACGTCTCCGGTCGACGGACCGCTCAGATTGCTTCTCGTGTAACTGTGAACTGTGTCAGCGCAGGGAATCCGTCTCTGTTGAGCAGATGTCAATCCTGCCTCGCTTTTGCTTTGTTGCCTCTACCAAGATGATTTCCCGTTTCTCTCTTCACTGGAGCAGGCAGACACAGCCAACGCACATCAAGTGTCAAGAGACACGCTCTGCTGAGCTCAACGCTTGTGCAGATGCACATGTGCGACGAAGTCAACACACGTGCTTGTGGAGAGAAAGAAAGGGACTCCCAGGCGTGTGGAGCGACGGGGAGAAAGAGCGGGCGCTGAGGAACACAGTTTCAAACAGACTGTCTCCACACAAACAGGCACCTGTCTGCAGGTATCCTAGATCTTGATTCTTGAACTTGAGGAAACACGCGTCTGAGCAAAACTCCCAAACGCTTCCAGGAAAGACACAGGCTCTCCCACAAGCACACAAGTGTTTGCCCTCAGCTATAGATCAGGGACAAGCCTGTGAAGAGCAACCAAAGAGCTCGTCCGTCTTTCCCTCAATAGATGGGAGTAGGCGCGCTTGCGGATGTGTGCGTGTGTGTGGCCACGCGTTTGCTTAGGCATCAGTGTGTGAAAAGGTAGGTGCTTTTCTCTAGCTGCGTGTGCGTGCACGTGGTGCTGGGTGCACATCCCTGGGTGCTCGTGGAAAGGTTTCTGCATGGTTTTCGCTGAGGAATCGTGTGTGTGCACATGGACAAAGAGAAGGCGCAGCAACCAGGTTCCAGCGCCGAAGAAGGCAAAAGGCGAGGTTTCCGGCGCTATCTCCTTCTCTCCCCAGAGCTAGTCGCGCAAAGCAAGCCGCTAAGCCGGCGACCGGCAAGAGAGCTACAACGAAGCATGCCGAACGGAGAAAATAGCAGCAGCTCATCTGTTCACACCTTGTTTCTGCCATGTGCTTGAACGCCAAGACGTTCGCGCTTCTGTGAGATGAAAGACGTCCTTCTGCATATGTGGTTGCTCACACCGGTGCACTTGTTAGTGTATCCCTTCAGTCCTGGGCTGCGGGGCATTCAGAAGTGGCTCTGTGGAGACGTCTGCATAGAGGCAGCTGTCAGAACACGCACACTCGATTGTTCACCAAAACATATGCAGACGCGTCCTTAGCCTGTAGATTTGGATGCACAGAGTTCCCTGTGTTCGCAAGAGACAAGGGAATCGCGTCTGTGCGCACAGAAGCAATAGCGGACCGTTTCCCTCGGAGTGAACGCGAAAGAGCCGTCTATATACTCGCAGACACGCGAACGTGCCTCAATGCGGTCACAGAGGCAGCAGCTTTTGCACAGATGCTCCTGGTGATTCTGGCACTTTCCAGGCACACTCCTGAAAGTCGCGCACACTGCTGTTCACTCGCTAAACGACCTCTTGGGAAACACGTCTCCGGTCGACGGACCGCTCAGATTGCTTCTCGTGTAACTGTGAACTGTGTCAGCGCAGGGAATCCGTCTCTGTTGAGCAGATGTCAATCCTGCCTCGCTTTTGCTTTGTTGCCTCTACCAAGATGATTTCCCGTTTCTCTCTTCACTGGAGCAGGCAGACACAGCCAACGCACATCAAGTGTCAAGAGACACGCTCTGCTGAGCTCAACGCTTGTGCAGATGCACATGTGCGACGAAGTCAACACACGTGCTTGTGGAGAGAAAGAAAGGGACTCCCAGGCGTGTGGAGCGACGGGGAGAAAGAGCGGGCGCTGAGGAACACAGTTTCAAACAGACTGTCTCCACACAAACAGGCACCTGTCTGCAGGTATCCTAGATCTTGATTCTTGAACTTGAGGAAACACGCGTCTGAGCAAAACTCCCAAACGCTTCCAGGAAAGACACAGGCTCTCCCACAAGCACACAAGTGTTTGCCCTCAGCTATAGATCAGGGACAAGCCTGTGAAGAGCAACCAAAGAGCTCGTCCGTCTTTCCCTCAATAGATGGGAGTAGGCGCGCTTGCGGATGTGTGCGTGTGTGTGGCCACGCGTTTGCTTAGGCATCAGTGTGTGAAAAGGTAGGTGCTTTTCTCTAGCTGCGTGTGCGTGCACGTGGTGCTGGGTGCACATCCCTGGGTGCTCGTGGAAAGGTTTCTGCATGGTTTTCGCTGAGGAATCGTGTGTGTGCACATGGACAAAGAGAAGGCGCAGCAACCAGGTTCCAGCGCCGAAGAAGGCAAAAGGCGAGGTTTCCGGCGCTATCTCCTTCTCTCCCCAGAGCTAGTCGCGCAAAGCAAGCCGCTAAGCCGGCGACCGGCAAGAGAGCTACAACGAAGCATGCCGAACGGAGAAAATAGCAGCAGCTCATCTGTTCACACCTTGTTTCTGCCATGTGCTTGAACGCCAAGACGTTCGCGCTTCTGTGAGATGAAAGACGTCCTTCTGCATATGTGGTTGCTCACACCGGTGCACTTGTTAGTGTATCCCTTCAGTCCTGGGCTGCGGGGCATTCAGAAGTGGCTCTGTGGAGACGTCTGCATAGAGGCAGCTGTCAGAACACGCACACTCGATTGTTCACCAAAACATATGCAGACGCGTCCTTAGCCTGTAGATTTGGATGCACAGAGTTCCCTGTGTTCGCAAGAGACAAGGGAATCGCGTCTGTGCGCACAGAAGCAATAGCGGACCGTTTCCCTCGGAGTGAACGCGAAAGAGCCGTCTATATACTCGCAGACACGCGAACGTGCCTCAATGCGGTCACAGAGGCAGCAGCTTTTGCACAGATGCTCCTGGTGATTCTGGCACTTTCCAGGCACACTCCTGAAAGTCGCGCACACTGCTGTTCACTCGCTAAACGACCTCTTGGGAAACACGTCTCCGGTCGACGGACCGCTCAGATTGCTTCTCGTGTAACTGTGAACTGTGTCAGCGCAGGGAATCCGTCTCTGTTGAGCAGATGTCAATCCTGCCTCGCTTTTGCTTTGTTGCCTCTACCAAGATGATTTCCCGTTTCTCTCTTCACTGGAGCAGGCAGACACAGCCAACGCACATCAAGTGTCAAGAGACACGCTCTGCTGAGCTCAACGCTTGTGCAGATGCACATGTGCGACGAAGTCAACACACGTGCTTGTGGAGAGAAAGAAAGGGACTCCCAGGCGTGTGGAGCGACGGGGAGAAAGAGCGGGCGCTGAGGAACACAGTTTCAAACAGACTGTCTCCACACAAACAGGCACCTGTCTGCAGGTATCCTAGATCTTGATTCTTGAACTTGAGGAAACACGCGTCTGAGCAAAACTCCCAAACGCTTCCAGGAAAGACACAGGCTCTCCCACAAGCACACAAGTGTTTGCCCTCAGCTATAGATCAGGGACAAGCCTGTGAAGAGCAACCAAAGAGCTCGTCCGTCTTTCCCTCAATAGATGGGAGTAGGCGCGCTTGCGGATGTGTGCGTGTGTGTGGCCACGCGTTTGCTTAGGCATCAGTGTGTGAAAAGGTAGGTGCTTTTCTCTAGCTGCGTGTGCGTGCACGTGGTGCTGGGTGCACATCCCTGGGTGCTCGTGGAAAGGTTTCTGCATGGTTTTCGCTGAGGAATCGTGTGTGTGCACATGGACAAAGAGAAGGCGCAGCAACCAGGTTCCAGCGCCGAAGAAGGCAAAAGGCGAGGTTTCCGGCGCTATCTCCTTCTCTCCCCAGAGCTAGTCGCGCAAAGCAAGCCGCTAAGCCGGCGACCGGCAAGAGAGCTACAACGAAGCATGCCGAACGGAGAAAATAGCAGCAGCTCATCTGTTCACACCTTGTTTCTGCCATGTGCTTGAACGCCAAGACGTTCGCGCTTCTGTGAGATGAAAGACGTCCTTCTGCATATGTGGTTGCTCACACCGGTGCACTTGTTAGTGTATCCATTCAGTCCTGGGCTGCGGGGCATTCAGAAGTGGCTCTGTGGAGACGTCTGCATAGAGGCAGCTGTCAGAACACGCACACTCGATTGTTCACCAAAACATATGCAGACGCGTCCTTAGCCTGTAGATTTGGATGCACAGAGTTCCCTGTGTTCGCAAGAGACAAGGGAATCGCGTCTGTGCGCACAGAAGCAATAGCGGACCGTTTCCCTCGGAGTGAACGCGAAAGAGCCGTCTATATACTCGCAGACACGCGAACGTGCCTCAATGCGGTCACAGAGGCAGCAGCTTTTGCACAGATGCTCCTGGTGATTCTGGCACTTTCCAGGCACACTCCTGAAAGTCGCGCACACTGCTGTTCACTCGCTAAACGACCTCTTGGGAAACACGTCTCCGGTCGACGGACCGCTCAGATTGCTTCTCGTGTAACTGTGAACTGTGTCAGCGCAGGGAATCCGTCTCTGTTGAGCAGATGTCAATCCTGCCTCGCTTTTGCTTTGTTGCCTCTACCAAGATGATTTCCCGTTTCTCTCTTCACTGGAGCAGGCAGACACAGCCAACGCACATCAAGTGTCAAGAGACACGCTCTGCTGAGCTCAACGCTTGTGCAGATGCACATGTGCGACGAAGTCAACACACGTGCTTGTGGAGAGAAAGAAAGGGACTCCCAGGCGTGTGGAGCGACGGGGAGAAAGAGCGGGCGCTGAGGAACACAGTTTCAAACAGACTGTCTCCACACAAACAGGCACCTGTCTGCAGGTATCCTAGATCTTGATTCTTGAACTTGAGGAAACACGCGTCTGAGCAAAACTCCCAAACGCTTCCAGGAAAGACACAGGCTCTCCCACAAGCACACAAGTGTTTGCCCTCAGCTATAGATCAGGGACAAGCCTGTGAAGAGCAACCAAAGAGCTCGTCCGTCTTTCCCTCAATAGATGGGAGTAGGCGCGCTTGCGGATGTGTGCGTGTGTGTGGCCACGCGTTTGCTTAGGCATCAGTGTGTGAAAAGGTAGGTGCTTTTCTCTAGCTGCGTGTGCGTGCACGTGGTGCTGGGTGCACATCCCTGGGTGCTCGTGGAAAGGTTTCTGCATGGTTTTCGCTGAGGAATCGTGTGTGTGCACATGGACAAAGAGAAGGCGCAGCAACCAGGTTCCAGCGCCGAAGAAGGCAAAAGGCGAGGTTTCCGGCGCTATCTCCTTCTCTCCCCAGAGCTAGTCGCGCAAAGCAAGCCGCTAAGCCGGCGACCGGCAAGAGAGCTACAACGAAGCATGCCGAACGGAGAAAATAGCAGCAGCTCATCTGTTCACACCTTGTTTCTGCCATGTGCTTGAACGCCAAGACGTTCGCGCTTCTGTGAGATGAAAGACGTCCTTCTGCATATGTGGTTGCTCACACCGGTGCACTTGTTAGTGTATCCCTTCAGTCCTGGGCTGCGGGGCATTCAGAAGTGGCTCTGTGGAGACGTCTGCATAGAGGCAGCTGTCAGAACACGCACACTCGATTGTTCACCAAAACATATGCAGACGCGTCCTTAGCCTGTAGATTTGGATGCACAGAGTTCCCTGTGTTCGCAAGAGACAAGGGAATCGCGTCTGTGCGCACAGAAGCAATAGCGGACCGTTTCCCTCGGAGTGAACGCGAAAGAGCCGTCTATATACTCGCAGACACGCGAACGTGCCTCAATGCGGTCACAGAGGCAGCAGTTTTTGCACAGATGCTCCTGGTGATTCTGGCACTTTCCAGGCACACTCCTGAAAGTCGCGCACACTGCTGTTCACTCGCTAAACGACCTCTTGGGAAACACGTCTCCGGTCGACGGACCGCTCAGATTGCTTCTCGTGTAACTGTGAACTGTGTCAGCGCAGGGAATCCGTCTCTGTTGAGCAGATGTCAATCCTGCCTCGCTTTTGCTTTGTTGCCTCTACCAAGATGATTTCCCGTTTCTCTCTTCACTGGAGCAGGCAGACACAGCCAACGCACATCAAGTGTCAAGAGACACGCTCTGCTGAGCTCAACGCTTGTGCAGATGCACATGTGCGACGAAGTCAACACACGTGCTTGTGGAGAGAAAGAAAGGGACTCCCAGGCGTGTGGAGCGACGGGGAGAAAGAGCGGGCGCTGAGGAACACAGTTTCAAACAGACTGTCTCCACACAAACAGGCACCTGTCTGCAGGTATCCTAGATCTTGATTCTTGAACTTGAGGAAACACGCGTCTGAGCAAAACTCCCAAACGCTTCCAGGAAAGACACAGGCTCTCCCACAAGCACACAAGTGTTTGCCCTCAGCTATAGATCAGGGACAAGCCTGTGAAGAGCAACCAAAGAGCTCGTCCGTCTTTCCCTCAATAGATGGGAGTAGGCGCGCTTGCGGATGTGTGCGTGTGTGTGGCCACGCGTTTGCTTAGGCATCAGTGTGTGAAAAGGTAGGTGCTTTTCTCTAGCTGCGTGTGCGTGCACGTGGTGCTGGGTGCACATCCCTGGGTGCTCGTGGAAAGGTTTCTGCATGGTTTTCGCTGAGGAATCGTGTGTGTGCACATGGACAAAGAGAAGGCGCAGCAACCAGGTTCCAGCGCCGAAGAAGGCAAAAGGCGAGGTTTCCGGCGCTATCTCCTTCTCTCCCCAGAGCTAGTCGCGCAAAGCAAGCCGCTAAGCCGGCGACCGGCAAGAGAGCTACAACGAAGCATGCCGAACGGAGAAAATAGCAGCAGCTCATCTGTTCACACCTTGTTTCTGCCATGTGCTTGAACGCCAAGACGTTCGCGCTTCTGTGAGATGAAAGACGTCCTTCTGCATATGTGGTTGCTCACACCGGTGCACTTGTTAGTGTATCCATTCAGTCCTGGGCTGCGGGGCATTCAGAAATGGCTCTGTGGAGACGTCTGCATAGAGGCAGCTGTCAGAACACGCACACTCGATTGTTCACCAAAACATATGCAGACGCGTCCTTAGCCTGTAGATTTGGATGCACAGAGTTCCCTGTGTTCGCAAGAGACAAGGGAATCGCGTCTGTGCGCACAGAAGCAATAGCGGACCGTTTCCCTCGGAGTGAACGCGAAAGAGCCGTCTATATACTCGCAGACACGCGAACGTGCCTCAATGCGGTCACAGAGGCAGCAGCTTTTGCACAGATGCTCCTGGTGATTCTGGCACTTTCCAGGCACACTCCTGAAAGTCGCGCACACTGCTGTTCACTCGCTAAACGACCTCTTGGGAAACACGTCTCCGGTCGACGGACCGCTCAGATTGCTTCTCGTGTAACTGTGAACTGTGTCAGCGCAGGGAATCCGTCTCTGTTGAGCAGATGTCAATCCTGCCTCGCTTTTGCTTTGTTGCCTCTACCAAGATGATTTCCCGTTTCTCTCTTCACTGGAGCAGGCAGACACAGCCAACGCACATCAAGTGTCAAGAGACACGCTCTGCTGAGCTCAACGCTTGTGCAGATGCACATGTGCGACGAAGTCAACACACGTGCTTGTGGAGAGAAAGAAAGGGACTCCCAGGCGTGTGGAGCGACGGGGAGAAAGAGCGGGCGCTGAGGAACACAGTTTCAAACAGACTGTCTCCACACAAACAGGCACCTGTCTGCAGGTATCCTAGATCTTGATTCTTGAACTTGAGGAAACACGCGTCTGAGCAAAACTCCCAAACGCTTCCAGGAAAGACACAGGCTCTCCCACAAGCACACAAGTGTTTGCCCTCAGCTATAGATCAGGGACAAGCCTGTGAAGAGCAACCAAAGAGCTCGTCCGTCTTTCCCTCAATAGATGGGAGTAGGCGCGCTTGCGGATGTGTGCGTGTGTGTGGCCACGCGTTTGCTTAGGCATCAGTGTGTGAAAAGGTAGGTGCTTTTCTCTAGCTGCGTGTGCGTGCACGTGGTGCTGGGTGCACATCCCTGGGTGCTCGTGGAAAGGTTTCTGCATGGTTTTCGCTGAGGAATCGTGTGTGTGCACATGGACAAAGAGAAGGCGCAGCAACCAGGTTCCAGCGCCGAAGAAGGCAAAAGGCGAGGTTTCCGGCGCTATCTCCTTCTCTCCCCAGAGCTAGTCGCGCAAAGCAAGCCGCTAAGCCGGCGACCGGCAAGAGAGCTACAACGAAGCATGCCGAACGGAGAAAATAGCAGCAGCTCATCTGTTCACACCTTGTTTCTGCCATGTGCTTGAACGCCAAGACGTTCGCGCTTCTGTGAGATGAAAGACGTCCTTCTGCATATGTGGTTGCTCACACCGGTGCACTTGTTAGTGTATCCATTCAGTCCTGGGCTGCGGGGCATTCAGAAATGGCTCTGTGGAGACGTCTGCATAGAGGCAGCTGTCAGAACACGCACACTCGATTGTTCACCAAAACATATGCAGACGCGTCCTTAGCCTGTAGATTTGGATGCACAGAATTCCCTGTGTTCGCAAGAGACAAGGGAATCGCGTCTGTGCGCACAGAAGCAATAGCGGACCGTTTCCCTCGGAGTGAACGCGAAAGAGCCGTCTATATACTCGCAGACACGCGAACGTGCCTCAATGCGGTCACAGAGGCAGCAGCTTTTGCACAGATGCTCCTGGTGATTCTGGCACTTTCCAGGCACACTCCTGAAAGTCGCGCACACTGCTGTTCACTCGCTAAACGACCTCTTGGGAAACACGTCTCCGGTCGACGGACTGCTCAGATTGCTTCTCGTGTAACTGTGAACTGTGTCAGCGCAGGGAATCCGTCTCTGTTGAGCAGATGTCAATCCTGCCTCGCTTTTGCTTTGTTGCCTCTACCAAGATGATTTCCCGTTTCTCTCTTCACTGGAGCAGGCAGACACAGCCAACGCACATCAAGTGTCAAGAGACACGCTCTGCTGAGCTCAACGCTTGTGCAGATGCACATGTGCGACGAAGTCAACACACGTGCTTGTGGAGAGAAAGAAAGGGACTCCCAGGCGTGTGGAGCGACGGGGAGAAAGAGCGGGCGCTGAGGAACACAGTTTCAAACAGACTGTCTCCACACAAACAGGCACCTGTCTGCAGGTATCCTAGATCTTGATTCTTGAACTTGAGGAAACACGCGTCTGAGCAAAACTCCCAAACGCTTCCAGGAAAGACACAGGCTCTCCCACAAGCACACAAGTGTTTGCCCTCAGCTATAGATCAGGGACAAGCCTGTGAAGAGCAACCAAAGAGCTCGTCCGTCTTTCTCTCAATAGATGGGAGTAGGCGCGCTTGCGGATGTGTGCGTGTGTGTGGCCACGCGTTTGCTTAGGCATCAGTGTGTGAAAAGGTAGGTGCTTTTCTCTAGCTGCGTGTGCGTGCACGTGGTGCTGGGTGCACATCCCTGGGTGCTCGTGGAAAGGTTTCTGCATGGTTTTCGCTGAGGAATCGTGTGTGTGCACATGGACAAAGAGAAGGCGCAGCAACCAGGTTCCAGCGCCGAAGAAGGCAAAAGGCGAGGTTTCCGGCGCTATCTCCTTCTCTCCCCAGAGCTAGTCGCGCAAAGCAAGCCGCTAAGCCGGCGACCGGCAAGAGAGCTACAACGAAGCATGCCGAACGGAGAAAATAGCAGCAGCTCATCTGTTCACACCTTGTTTCTGCCATGTGCTTGAACGCCAAGACGTTCGCGCTTCTGTGAGATGAAAGACGTCCTTCTGCATATGTGGTTGCTCACACCGGTGCACTTGTTAGTGTATCCCTTCAGTCCTGGGCTGCGGGGCATTCAGAAGTGGCTCTGTGGAGACGTCTGCATAGAGGCAGCTGTCAGAACACGCACACTCGATTGTTCACCAAAACATATGCAGACGCGTCCTTAGCCTGTAGATTTGGATGCACAGAGTTCCCTGTGTTCGCAAGAGACAAGGGAATCGCGTCTGTGCGCACAGAAGCAATAGCGGACCGTTTCCCTCGGAGTGAACGCGAAAGAGCCGTCTATATACTCGCAGACACGCGAACGTGCCTCAATGCGGTCACAGAGGCAGCAGTTTTTGCACAGATGCTCCTGGTGATTCTGGCACTTTCCAGGCACACTCCTGAAAGTCGCGCACACTGCTGTTCACTCGCTAAACGACCTCTTGGGAAACACGTCTCCGGTCGACGGACCGCTCAGATTGCTTCTCGTGTAACTGTGAACTGTGTCAGCGCAGGGAATCCGTCTCTGTTGAGCAGATGTCAATCCTGCCTCGCTTTTGCTTTGTTGCCTCTACCAAGATGATTTCCCGTTTCTCTCTTCACTGGAGCAGGCAGACACAGCCAACGCACATCAAGTGTCAAGAGACACGCTCTGCTGAGCTCAACGCTTGTGCAGATGCACATGTGCGACGAAGTCAACACACGTGCTTGTGGAGAGAAAGAAAGGGACTCCCAGGCGTGTGGAGCGACGGGGAGAAAGAGCGGGCGCTGAGGAACACAGTTTCAAACAGACTGTCTCCACACAAACAGGCACCTGTCTGCAGGTATCCTAGATCTTGATTCTTGAACTTGAGGAAACACGCGTCTGAGCAAAACTCCCAAACGCTTCCAGGAAAGACACAGGCTCTCCCACAAGCACACAAGTGTTTGCCCTCAGCTATAGATCAGGGACAAGCCTGTGAAGAGCAACCAAAGAGCTCGTCCGTCTTTCCCTCAATAGATGGGAGTAGGCGCGCTTGCGGATGTGTGCGTGTGTGTGGCCACGCGTTTGCTTAGGCATCAGTGTGTGAAAAGGTAGGTGCTTTTCTCTAGCTGCGTGTGCGTGCACGTGGTGCTGGGTGCACATCCCTGGGTGCTCGTGGAAAGGTTTCTGCATGGTTTTCGCTGAGGAATCGTGTGTGTGCACATGGACAAAGAGAAGGCGCAGCAACCAGGTTCCAGCGCCGAAGAAGGCAAAAGGCGAGGTTTCCGGCGCTATCTCCTTCTCTCCCCAGAGCTAGTCGCGCAAAGCAAGCCGCTAAGCCGGCGACCGGCAAGAGAGCTACAACGAAGAATGCCGAACGGAGAAAATAGCAGCAGCTCATCTGTTCACACCTTGTTTCTGCCATGTGCTTGAACGCCAAGACGTTCGCGCTTCTGTGAGATGAAAGACGTCCTTCTGCATATGTGGTTGCTCACACCGGTGCACTTGTTAGTGTATCCATTCAGTCCTGGGCTGCGGGGCATTCAGAAATGGCTCTGTGGAGACGTCTGCATAGAGGCAGCTGTCAGAACACGCACACTCGATTGTTCACCAAAACATATGCAGACGCGTCCTTAGCCTGTAGATTTGGATGCACAGAGTTCCCTGTGTTCGCAAGAGACAAGGGAATCGCGTCTGTGCGCACAGAAGCAATAGCGGACCGTTTCCCTCGGAGTGAACGCGAAAGAGCCGTCTATATACTCGCAGACACGCGAACGTGCCTCAATGCGGTCACAGAGGCAGCAGCTTTTGCACAGATGCTCCTGGTGATTCTGGCACTTTCCAGGCACACTCCTGAAAGTCGCGCACACTGCTGTTCACTCGCTAAACGACCTCTTGGGAAACACGTCTCCGGTCGACGGACCGCTCAGATTGCTTCTCGTGTAACTGTGAACTGTGTCAGCGCAGGGAATCCGTCTCTGTTGAGCAGATGTCAATCCTGCCTCGCTTTTGCTTTGTTGCCTCTACCAAGATGATTTCCCGTTTCTCTCTTCACTGGAGCAGGCAGACACAGCCAACGCACATCAAGTGTCAAGAGACACGCTCTGCTGAGCTCAACGCTTGTGCAGATGCACATGTGCGACGAAGTCAACACACGTGCTTGTGGAGAGAAAGAAAGGGACTCCCAGGCGTGTGGAGCGACGGGGAGAAAGAGCGGGCGCTGAGGAACACAGTTTCAAACAGACTGTCTCCACACAAACAGGCACCTGTCTGCAGGTATCCTAGATCTTGATTCTTGAACTTGAGGAAACACGCGTCTGAGCAAAACTCCCAAACGCTTCCAGGAAAGACACAGGCTCTCCCACAAGCACACAAGTGTTTGCCCTCAGCTATAGATCAGGGACAAGCCTGTGAAGAGCAACCAAAGAGCTCGTCCGTCTTTCCCTCAATAGATGGGAGTAGGCGCGCTTGCGGATGTGTGCGTGTGTGTGGCCACGCGTTTGCTTAGGCATCAGTGTGTGAAAAGGTAGGTGCTTTTCTCTAGCTGCGTGTGCGTGCACGTGGTGCTGGGTGCACATCCCTGGGTGCTCGTGGAAAGGTTTCTGCATGGTTTTCGCTGAGGAATCGTGTGTGTGCACATGGACAAAGAGAAGGCGCAGCAACCAGGTTCCAGCGCCGAAGAAGGCAAAAGGCGAGGTTTCCGGCGCTATCTCCTTCTCTCCCCAGAGCTAGTCGCGCAAAGCAAGCCGCTAAGCCGGCGACCGGCAAGAGAGCTACAACGAAGCATGCCGAACGGAGAAAATAGCAGCAGCTCATCTGTTCACACCTTGTTTCTGCCATGTGCTTGAACGCCAAGACGTTCGCGCTTCTGTGAGATGAAAGACGTCCTTCTGCATATGTGGTTGCTCACACCGGTGCACTTGTTAGTGTATCCATTCAGTCCTGGGCTGCGGGGCATTCAGAAATGGCTCTGTGGAGACGTCTGCATAGAGGCAGCTGTCAGAACACGCACACTCGATTGTTCACCAAAACATATGCAGACGCGTCCTTAGCCTGTAGATTTGGATGCACAGAATTCCCTGTGTTCGCAAGAGACAAGGGAATCGCGTCTGTGCGCACAGAAGCAATAGCGGACCGTTTCCCTCGGAGTGAACGCGAAAGAGCCGTCTATATACTCGCAGACACGCGAACGTGCCTCAATGCGGTCACAGAGGCAGCAGCTTTTGCACAGATGCTCCTGGTGATTCTGGCACTTTCCAGGCACACTCCTGAAAGTCGCGCACACTGCTGTTCACTCGCTAAACGACCTCTTGGGAAACACGTCTCCGGTCGACGGACTGCTCAGATTGCTTCTCGTGTAACTGTGAACTGTGTCAGCGCAGGGAATCCGTCTCTGTTGAGCAGATGTCAATCCTGCCTCGCTTTTGCTTTGTTGCCTCTACCAAGATGATTTCCCGTTTCTCTCTTCACTGGAGCAGGCAGACACAGCCAACGCACATCAAGTGTCAAGAGACACGCTCTGCTGAGCTCAACGCTTGTGCAGATGCACATGTGCGACGAAGTCAACACACGTGCTTGTGGAGAGAAAGAAAGGGACTCCCAGGCGTGTGGAGCGACGGGGAGAAAGAGCGGGCGCTGAGGAACACAGTTTCAAACAGACTGTCTCCACACAAACAGGCACCTGTCTGCAGGTATCCTAGATCTTGATTCTTGAACTTGAGGAAACACGCGTCTGAGCAAAACTCCCAAACGCTTCCAGGAAAGACACAGGCTCTCCCACAAGCACACAAGTGTTTGCCCTCAGCTATAGATCAGGGACAAGCCTGTGAAGAGCAACCAAAGAGCTCGTCCGTCTTTCTCTCAATAGATGGGAGTAGGCGCGCTTGCGGATGTGTGCGTGTGTGTGGCCACGCGTTTGCTTAGGCATCAGTGTGTGAAAAGGTAGGTGCTTTTCTCTAGCTGCGTGTGCGTGCACGTGGTGCTGGGTGCACATCCCTGGGTGCTCGTGGAAAGGTTTCTGCATGGTTTTCGCTGAGGAATCGTGTGTGTGCACATGGACAAAGAGAAGGCGCAGCAACCAGGTTCCAGCGCCGAAGAAGGCAAAAGGCGAGGTTTCCGGCGCTATCTCCTTCTCTCCCCAGAGCTAGTCGCGCAAAGCAAGCCGCTAAGCCGGCGACCGGCAAGAGAGCTACAACGAAGCATGCCGAACGGAGAAAATAGCAGCAGCTCATCTGTTCACACCTTGTTTCTGCCATGTGCTTGAACGCCAAGACGTTCGCGCTTCTGTGAGATGAAAGACGTCCTTCTGCATATGTGGTTGCTCACACCGGTGCACTTGTTAGTGTATCCCTTCAGTCCTGGGCTGCGGGGCATTCAGAAGTGGCTCTGTGGAGACGTCTGCATAGAGGCAGCTGTCAGAACACGCACACTCGATTGTTCACCAAAACATATGCAGACGCGTCCTTAGCCTGTAGATTTGGATGCACAGAGTTCCCTGTGTTCGCAAGAGACAAGGGAATCGCGTCTGTGCGCACAGAAGCAATAGCGGACCGTTTCCCTCGGAGTGAACGCGAAAGAGCCGTCTATATACTCGCAGACACGCGAACGTGCCTCAATGCGGTCACAGAGGCAGCAGTTTTTGCACAGATGCTCCTGGTGATTCTGGCACTTTCCAGGCACACTCCTGAAAGTCGCGCACACTGCTGTTCACTCGCTAAACGACCTCTTGGGAAACACGTCTCCGGTCGACGGACCGCTCAGATTGCTTCTCGTGTAACTGTGAACTGTGTCAGCGCAGGGAATCCGTCTCTGTTGAGCAGATGTCAATCCTGCCTCGCTTTTGCTTTGTTGCCTCTACCAAGATGATTTCCCGTTTCTCTCTTCACTGGAGCAGGCAGACACAGCCAACGCACATCAAGTGTCAAGAGACACGCTCTGCTGAGCTCAACGCTTGTGCAGATGCACATGTGCGACGAAGTCAACACACGTGCTTGTGGAGAGAAAGAAAGGGACTCCCAGGCGTGTGGAGCGACGGGGAGAAAGAGCGGGCGCTGAGGAACACAGTTTCAAACAGACTGTCTCCACACAAACAGGCACCTGTCTGCAGGTATCCTAGATCTTGATTCTTGAACTTGAGGAAACACGCGTCTGAGCAAAACTCCCAAACGCTTCCAGGAAAGACACAGGCTCTCCCACAAGCACACAAGTGTTTGCCCTCAGCTATAGATCAGGGACAAGCCTGTGAAGAGCAACCAAAGAGCTCGTCCGTCTTTCCCTCAATAGATGGGAGTAGGCGCGCTTGCGGATGTGTGCGTGTGTGTGGCCACGCGTTTGCTTAGGCATCAGTGTGTGAAAAGGTAGGTGCTTTTCTCTAGCTGCGTGTGCGTGCACGTGGTGCTGGGTGCACATCCCTGGGTGCTCGTGGAAAGGTTTCTGCATGGTTTTCGCTGAGGAATCGTGTGTGTGCACATGGACAAAGAGAAGGCGCAGCAACCAGGTTCCAGCGCCGAAGAAGGCAAAAGGCGAGGTTTCCGGCGCTATCTCCTTCTCTCCCCAGAGCTAGTCGCGCAAAGCAAGCCGCTAAGCCGGCGACCGGCAAGAGAGCTACAACGAAGCATGCCGAACGGAGAAAATAGCAGCAGCTCATCTGTTCACACCTTGTTTCTGCCATGTGCTTGAACGCCAAGACGTTCGCGCTTCTGTGAGATGAAAGACGTCCTTCTGCATATGTGGTTGCTCACACCGGTGCACTTGTTAGTGTATCCATTCAGTCCTGGGCTGCGGGGCATTCAGAAATGGCTCTGTGGAGACGTCTGCATAGAGGCAGCTGTCAGAACACGCACACTCGATTGTTCACCAAAACATATGCAGACGCGTACTTAGCCTGTAGATTTGGATGCACAGAGTTCCCTGTGTTCGCAAGAGACAAGGGAATCGCGTCTGTGCGCACAGAAGCAATAGCGGACCGTTTCCCTCGGAGTGAACGCGAAAGAGCCGTCTATATACTCGCAGACACGCGAACGTGCCTCAATGCGGTCACAGAGGCAGCAGCTTTTGCACAGATGCTCCTGGTGATTCTGGCACTTTCCAGGCACACTCCTGAAAGTCGCGCACACTGCTGTTCACTCGCTAAACGACCTCTTGGGAAACACGTCTCCGGTCGACGGACCGCTCAGATTGCTTCTCGTGTAACTGTGAACTGTGTCAGCGCAGGGAATCCGTCTCTGTTGAGCAGATGTCAATCCTGCCTCGCTTTTGCTTTGTTGCCTCTACCAAGATGATTTCCCGTTTCTCTCTTCACTGGAGCAGGCAGACACAGCCAACGCACATCAAGTGTCAAGAGACACGCTCTGCTGAGCTCAACGCTTGTGCAGATGCACATGTGCGACGAAGTCAACACACGTGCTTGTGGAGAGAAAGAAAGGGACTCCCAGGCGTGTGGAGCGACGGGGAGAAAGAGCGGGCGCTGAGGAACACAGTTTCAAACAGACTGTCTCCACACAAACAGGCACCTGTCTGCAGGTATCCTAGATCTTGATTCTTGAACTTGAGGAAACACGCGTCTGAGCAAAACTCCCAAACGCTTCCAGGAAAGACACAGGCTCTCCCACAAGCACACAAGTGTTTGCCCTCAGCTATAGATCAGGGACAAGCCTGTGAAGAGCAACCAAAGAGCTCGTCCGTCTTTCTCTCAATAGATGGGAGTAGGCGCGCTTGCGGATGTGTGCGTGTGTGTGGCCACGCGTTTGCTTAGGCATCAGTGTGTGAAAAGGTAGGTGCTTTTCTCTAGCTGCGTGTGCGTGCACGTGGTGCTGGGTGCACATCCCTGGGTGCTCGTGGAAAGGTTTCTGCATGGTTTTCGCTGAGGAATCGTGTGTGTGCACATGGACAAAGAGAAGGCGCAGCAACCAGGTTCCAGCGCCGAAGAAGGCAAAAGGCGAGGTTTCCGGCGCTATCTCCTTCTCTCCCCAGAGCTAGTCGCGCAAAGCAAGCCGCTAAGCCGGCGACCGGCAAGAGAGCTACAACGAAGCATGCCGAACGGAGAAAATAGCAGCAGCTCATCTGTTCACACCTTGTTTCTGCCATGTGCTTGAACGCCAAGACGTTCGCGCTTCTGTGAGATGAAAGACGTCCTTCTGCATATGTGGTTGCTCACACCGGTGCACTTGTTAGTGTATCCATTCAGTCCTGGGCTGCGGGGCATTCAGAAGTGGCTCTGTGGAGACGTCTGCATAGAGGCAGCTGTCAGAACACGCACACTCGATTGTTCACCAAAACATATGCAGACGCGTCCTTAGCCTGTAGATTTGGATGCACAGAGTTCCCTGTGTTCGCAAGAGACAAGGGAATCGCGTCTGTGCGCACAGAAGCAATAGCGGACCGTTTCCCTCGGAGTGAACGCGAAAGAGCCGTCTATATACTCGCAGACACGCGAACGTGCCTCAATGCGGTCACAGAGGCAGCAGCTTTTGCACAGATGCTCCTGGTGATTCTGGCACTTTCCAGGCACACTCCTGAAAGTCGCGCACACTGCTGTTCACTCGCTAAACGACCTCTTGGGAAACACGTCTCCGGTCGACGGACCGCTCAGATTGCTTCTCGTGTAACTGTGAACTGTGTCAGCGCAGGGAATCCGTCTCTGTTGAGCAGATGTCAATCCTGCCTCGCTTTTGCTTTGTTGCCTCTACCAAGATGATTTCCCGTTTCTCTCTTCACTGGAGCAGGCAGACACAGCCAACGCACATCAAGTGTCAAGAGACACGCTCTGCTGAGCTCAACGCTTGTGCAGATGCACATGTGCGACGAAGTCAACACACGTGCTTGTGGAGAGAAAGAAAGGGACTCCCAGGCGTGTGGAGCGACGGGGAGAAAGAGCGGGCGCTGAGGAACACAGTTTCAAACAGACTGTCTCCACACAAACAGGCACCTGTCTGCAGGTATCCTAGATCTTGATTCTTGAACTTGAGGAAACACGCGTCTGAGCAAAACTCCCAAACGCTTCCAGGAAAGACACAGGCTCTCCCACAAGCACACAAGTGTTTGCCCTCAGCTATAGATCAGGGACAAGCCTGTGAAGAGCAACCAAAGAGCTCGTCCGTCTTTCTCTCAATAGATGGGAGTAGGCGCGCTTGCGGATGTGTGCGTGTGTGTGGCCACGCGTTTGCTTAGGCATCAGTGTGTGAAAAGGTAGGTGCTTTTCTCTAGCTGCGTGTGCGTGCACGTGGTGCTGGGTGCACATCCCTGGGTGCTCGTGGAAAGGTTTCTGCATGGTTTTCGCTGAGGAATCGTGTGTGTGCACATGGACAAAGAGAAGGCGCAGCAACCAGGTTCCAGCGCCGAAGAAGGCAAAAGGCGAGGTTTCCGGCGCTATCTCCTTCTCTCCCCAGAGCTAGTCGCGCAAAGCAAGCCGCTAAGCCGGCGACCGGCAAGAGAGCTACAACGAAGCATGCCGAACGGAGAAAATAGCAGCAGCTCATCTGTTCACACCTTGTTTCTGCCATGTGCTTGAACGCCAAGACGTTCGCGCTTCTGTGAGATGAAAGACGTCCTTCTGCATATGTGGTTGCTCACACCGGTGCACTTGTTAGTGTATCCATTCAGTCCTGGGCTGCGGGGCATTCAGAAGTGGCTCTGTGGAGACGTCTGCATAGAGGCAGCTGTCAGAACACGCACACTCGATTGTTCACCAAAACATATGCAGACGCGTCCTTAGCCTGTAGATTTGGATGCACAGAGTTCCCTGTGTTCGCAAGAGACAAGGGAATCGCGTCTGTGCGCACAGAAGCAATAGCGGACCGTTTCCCTCGGAGTGAACGCGAAAGAGCCGTCTATATACTCGCAGACACGCGAACGTGCCTCAATGCGGTCACAGAGGCAGCAGCTTTTGCACAGATGCTCCTGGTGATTCTGGCACTTTCCAGGCACACTCCTGAAAGTCGCGCACACTGCTGTTCACTCGCTAAACGACCTCTTGGGAAACACGTCTCCGGTCGACGGACCGCTCAGATTGCTTCTCGTGTAACTGTGAACTGTGTCAGCGCAGGGAATCCGTCTCTGTTGAGCAGATGTCAATCCTGCCTCGCTTTTGCTTTGTTGCCTCTACCAAGATGATTTCCCGTTTCTCTCTTCACTGGAGCAGGCAGACACAGCCAACGCACATCAAGTGTCAAGAGACACGCTCTGCTGAGCTCAACGCTTGTGCAGAGGCACATGTGCGACGAAGTCAACACACGTGCTTGTGGAGAGAAAGAAAGGGACTCCCAGGCGTGTGGAGCGACGGGGAGAAAGAGCGGGCGCTGAGGAACACAGTTTCAAACAGACTGTCTCCACACAAACAGGCACCTGTCTGCAGGTATCCTAGATCTTGATTCTTGAACTTGAGGAAACACGCGTCTGAGCAAAACTCCCAAACGCTTCCAGGAAAGACACAGGCTCTCCCACAAGCACACAAGTGTTTGCCCTCAGCTATAGATCAGGGACAAGCCTGTGAAGAGCAACCAAAGAGCTCGTCCGTCTTTCTCTCAATAGATGGGAGTAGGCGCGCTTGCGGATGTGTGCGTGTGTGTGGCCACGCGTTTGCTTAGGCATCAGTGTGTGAAAAGGTAGGTGCTTTTCTCTAGCTGCGTGTGCGTGCACGTGGTGCTGGGTGCACATCCCTGGGTGCTCGTGGAAAGGTTTCTGCATGGTTTTCGCTGAGGAATCGTGTGTGTGCACATGGACAAAGAGAAGGCGCAGCAACCAGGTTCCAGCGCCGAAGAAGGCAAAAGGCGAGGTTTCCGGCGCTATCTCCTTCTCTCCCCAGAGCTAGTCGCGCAAAGCAAGCCGCTAAGCCGGCGACCGGCAAGAGAGCTACAACGAAGCATGCCGAACGGAGAAAATAGCAGCAGCTCATCTGTTCACACCTTGTTTCTGCCATGTGCTTGAACGCCAAGACGTTCGCGCTTCTGTGAGATGAAAGACGTCCTTCTGCATATGTGGTTGCTCACACCGGTGCACTTGTTAGTGTATCCATTCAGTCCTGGGCTGCGGGGCATTCAGAAATGGCTCTGTGGAGACGTCTGCATAGAGGCAGCTGTCAGAACACGCACACTCGATTGTTCACCAAAACATATGCAGACGCGTCCTTAGCCTGTAGATTTGGATGCACAGAGTTCCCTGTGTTCGCAAGAGACAAGGGAATCGCGTCTGTGCGCACAGAAGCAATAGCGGACCGTTTCCCTCGGAGTGAACGCGAAAGAGCCGTCTATATACTCGCAGACACGCGAACGTGCCTCAATGCGGTCACAGAGGCAGCAGCTTTTGCACAGATGCTCCTGGTGATTCTGGCACTTTCCAGGCACACTCCTGAAAGTCGCGCACACTGCTGTTCACTCGCTAAACGACCTCTTGGGAAACACGTCTCCGGTCGACGGACCGCTCAGATTGCTTCTCGTGTAACTGTGAACTGTGTCAGCGCAGGGAATCCGTCTCTGTTGAGCAGATGTCAATCCTGCCTCGCTTTTGCTTTGTTGCCTCTACCAAGATGATTTCCCGTTTCTCTCTTCACTGGAGCAGGCAGACACAGCCAACGCACATCAAGTGTCAAGAGACACGCTCTGCTGAGCTCAACGCTTGTGCAGATGCACATGTGCGACGAAGTCAACACACGTGCTTGTGGAGAGAAAGAAAGGGACTCCCAGGCGTGTGGAGCGACGGGGAGAAAGAGCGGGCGCTGAGGAACACAGTTTCAAACAGACTGTCTCCACACAAACAGGCACCTGTCTGCAGGTATCCTAGATCTTGATTCTTGAACTTGAGGAAACACGCGTCTGAGCAAAACTCCCAAACGCTTCCAGGAAAGACACAGGCTCTCCCACAAGCACACAAGTGTTTGCCCTCAGCTATAGATCAGGGACAAGCCTGTGAAGAGCAACCAAAGAGCTCGTCCGTCTTTCTCTCAATAGATGGGAGTAGGCGCGCTTGCGGATGTGTGCGTGTGTGTGGCCACGCGTTTGCTTAGGCATCAGTGTGTGAAAAGGTAGGTGCTTTTCTCTAGCTGCGTGTGCGTGCACGTGGTGCTGGGTGCACATCCCTGGGTGCTCGTGGAAAGGTTTCTGCATGGTTTTCGCTGAGGAATCGTGTGTGTGCACATGGACAAAGAGAAGGCGCAGCAACCAGGTTCCAGCGCCGAAGAAGGCAAAAGGCGAGGTTTCCGGCGCTATCTCCTTCTCTCCCCAGAGCTAGTCGCGCAAAGCAAGCCGCTAAGCCGGCGACCGGCAAGAGAGCTACAACGAAGCATGCCGAACGGAGAAAATAGCAGCAGCTCATCTGTTCACACCTTGTTTCTGCCATGTGCTTGAACGCCAAGACGTTCGCGCTTCTGTGAGATGAAAGACGTCCTTCTGCATATGTGGTTGCTCACACCGGTGCACTTGTTAGTGTATCCATTCAGTCCTGGGCTGCGGGGCATTCAGAAGTGGCTCTGTGGAGACGTCTGCATAGAGGCAGCTGTCAGAACACGCACACTCGATTGTTCACCAAAACATATGCAGACGCGTCCTTAGCCTGTAGATTTGGATGCACAGAGTTCCCTGTGTTCGCAAGAGACAAGGGAATCGCGTCTGTGCGCACAGAAGCAATAGCGGACCGTTTCCCTCGGAGTGAACGCGAAAGAGCCGTCTATATACTCGCAGACACGCGAACGTGCCTCAATGCGGTCACAGAGGCAGCAGCTTTTGCACAGATGCTCCTCGTGATTCTGGCACTTTCCAGGCACACTCCTGAAAGTCGCGCACACTGCTGTTCACTCGCTAAACGACCTCTTGGGAAACACGTCTCCGGTCGACGGACCGCTCAGATTGCTTCTCGTGTAACTGTGAACTGTGTCAGCGCAGGGAATCCGTCTCTGTTGAGCAGATGTCAATCCTGCCTCGCTTTTGCTTTGTTGCCTCTACCAAGATGATTTCCCGTTTCTCTCTTCACTGGAGCAGGCAGACACAGCCAACGCACATCAAGTGTCAAGAGACACGCTCTGCTGAGCTCAACGCTTGTGCAGATGCACATGTGCGACGAAGTCAACACACGTGCTTGTGGAGAGAAAGAAAGGGACTCCCAGGCGTGTGGAGCGACGGGGAGAAAGAGCGGGCGCTGAGGAACACAGTTTCAAACAGACTGTCTCCACACAAACAGGCACCTGTCTGCAGGTATCCTAGATCTTGATTCTTGAACTTGAGGAAACACGCGTCTGAGCAAAACTCCCAAACGCTTCCAGGAAAGACACAGGCTCTCCCACAAGCACACAAGTGTTTGCCCTCAGCTATAGATCAGGGACAAGCCTGTGAAGAGCAACCAAAGAGCTCGTCCGTCTTTCCCTCAATAGATGGGAGTAGGCGCGCTTGCGGATGTGTGCGTGTGTGTGGCCACGCGTTTGCTTAGGCATCAGTGTGTGAAAAGGTAGGTGCTTTTCTCTAGCTGCGTGTGCGTGCACGTGGTGCTGGGTGCACATCCCTGGGTGCTCGTGGAAAGGTTTCTGCATGGTTTTCGCTGAGGAATCGTGTGTGTGCACATGGACAAAGAGAAGGCGCAGCAACCAGGTTCCAGCGCCGAAGAAGGCAAAAGGCGAGGTTTCCGGCGCTATCTCCTTCTCTCCCCAGAGCTAGTCGCGCAAAGCAAGCCGCTAAGCCGGCGACCGGCAAGAGAGCTACAACGAAGCATGCCGAACGGAGAAAATAGCAGCAGCTCATCTGTTCACACCTTGTTTCTGCCATGTGCTTGAACGCCAAGACGTTCGCGCTTCTGTGAGATGAAAGACGTCCTTCTGCATATGTGGTTGCTCACACCGGTGCACTTGTTAGTGTATCCATTCAGTCCTGGGCTGCGGGGCATTCAGAAATGGCTCTGTGGAGACGTCTGCATAGAGGCAGCTGTCAGAACACGCACACTCGATTGTTCACCAAAACATATGCAGACGCGTCCTTAGCCTGTAGATTTGGATGCACAGAGTTCCCTGTGTTCGCAAGAGACAAGGGAATCGCGTCTGTGCGCACAGAAGCAATAGCGGACCGTTTCCCTCGGAGTGAACGCGAAAGAGCCGTCTATATACTCGCAGACACGCGAACGTGCCTCAATGCGGTCACAGAGGCAGCAGCTTTTGCACAGATGCTCCTGGTGATTCTGGCACTTTCCAGGCACACTCCTGAAAGTCGCGCACACTGCTGTTCACTCGCTAAACGACCTCTTGGGAAACACGTCTCCGGTCGACGGACCGCTCAGATTGCTTCTCGTGTAACTGTGAACTGTGTCAGCGCAGGGAATCCGTCTCTGTTGAGCAGATGTCAATCCTGCCTCGCTTTTGCTTTGTTGCCTCTACCAAGATGATTTCCCGTTTCTCTCTTCACTGGAGCAGGCAGACACAGCCAACGCACATCAAGTGTCAAGAGACACGCTCTGCTGAGCTCAACGCTTGTGCAGATGCACATGTGCGACGAAGTCAACACACGTGCTTGTGGAGAGAAAGAAAGGGACTCCCAGGCGTGTGGAGCGACGGGGAGAAAGAGCGGGCGCTGAGGAACACAGTTTCAAACAGACTGTCTCCACACAAACAGGCACCTGTCTGCAGGTATCCTAGATCTTGATTCTTGAACTTGAGGAAACACGCGTCTGAGCAAAACTCCCAAACGCTTCCAGGAAAGACACAGGCTCTCCCACAAGCACACAAGTGTTTGCCCTCAGCTATAGATCAGGGACAAGCCTGTGAAGAGCAACCAAAGAGCTCGTCCGTCTTTCTCTCAATAGATGGGAGTAGGCGCGCTTGCGGATGTGTGCGTGTGTGTGGCCACGCGTTTGCTTAGGCATCAGTGTGTGAAAAGGTAGGTGCTTTTCTCTAGCTGCGTGTGCGTGCACGTGGTGCTGGGTGCACATCCCTGGGTGCTCGTGGAAAGGTTTCTGCATGGTTTTCGCTGAGGAATCGTGTGTGTGCACATGGACAAAGAGAAGGCGCAGCAACCAGGTTCCAGCGCCGAAGAAGGCAAAAGGCGAGGTTTCCGGCGCTATCTCCTTCTCTCCCCAGAGCTAGTCGCGCAAAGCAAGCCGCTAAGCCGGCGACCGGCAAGAGAGCTACAACGAAGCATGCCGAACGGAGAAAATAGCAGCAGCTCATCTGTTCACACCTTGTTTCTGCCATGTGCTTGAACGCCAAGACGTTCGCGCTTCTGTGAGATGAAAGACGTCCTTCTGCATATGTGGTTGCTCACACCGGTGCACTTGTTAGTGTATCCATTCAGTCCTGGGCTGCGGGGCATTCAGAAGTGGCTCTGTGGAGACGTCTGCATAGAGGCAGCTGTCAGAACACGCACACTCGATTGTTCACCAAAACATATGCAGACGCGTCCTTAGCCTGTAGATTTGGATGCACAGAGTTCCCTGTGTTCGCAAGAGACAAGGGAATCGCGTCTGTGCGCACAGAAGCAATAGCGGACCGTTTCCCTCGGAGTGAACGCGAAAGAGCCGTCTATATACTCGCAGACACGCGAACGTGCCTCAATGCGGTCACAGAGGCAGCAGCTTTTGCACAGATGCTCCTGGTGATTCTGGCACTTTCCAGGCACACTCCTGAAAGTCGCGCACACTGCTGTTCACTCGCTAAACGACCTCTTGGGAAACACGTCTCCGGTCGACGGACCGCTCAGATTGCTTCTCGTGTAACTGTGAACTGTGTCAGCGCAGGGAATCCGTCTCTGTTGAGCAGATGTCAATCCTGCCTCGCTTTTGCTTTGTTGCCTCTACCAAGATGATTTCCCGTTTCTCTCTTCACTGGAGCAGGCAGACACAGCCAACGCACATCAAGTGTCAAGAGACACGCTCTGCTGAGCTCAACGCTTGTGCAGATGCACATGTGCGACGAAGTCAACACACGTGCTTGTGGAGAGAAAGAAAGGGACTCCCAGGCGTGTGGAGCGACGGGGAGAAAGAGCGGGCGCTGAGGAACACAGTTTCAAACAGACTGTCTCCACACAAACAGGCACCTGTCTGCAGGTATCCTAGATCTTGATTCTTGAACTTGAGGAAACACGCGTCTGAGCAAAACTCCCAAACGCTTCCAGGAAAGACACAGGCTCTCCCACAAGCACACAAGTGTTTGCCCTCAGCTATAGATCAGGGACAAGCCTGTGAAGAGATGCCCTGCTATTCTTTCGCCTTATGGCATCATGTGTTTCGTTCCTCTTGGAGATCGATTGTTAAACGTCTTTCCTAGGGCGACTGTGAAGCATTTGCCAGCGGAGGAGAAGTAGCACGGAGCAGCATTCAGTACTGCCTACGAGTGTCTTTGCTACCCTACTAGCGGAGCTCCAAGAACAGGCACACATCTTCAGGTACCTTCCAAATGTGGATTCCCCTGCAGCCCCGTAGGCGGGCGTGCAGTACGCCAACCGTCAACGGACGTTTTTCCCCTCAAGCCTGTCAGGACGTTGCTCGTCCGTCTTTCCCTCAATAGATGGGAGTAGGCGCGCTTGCGGATGTGTGCGTGTGTGTGGCCACGCGTTTGCTTAGGCATCAGTGTGTGAAAAGGTAGGTGCTTTTCTCTAGCTGCGTGTGCGTGCACGTGGTGCTGGGTGCACATCCCTGGGTGCTCGTGGAAAGGTTTCTGCATGGTTTTCGCTGAGGAATCGTGTGTGTGCACATGGACAAAGAGAAGGCGCAGCAACCAGGTTCCAGCGCCAAAGAAGGCAAAAGGCGAGGTTTCCGGCGCTATCTCCTTCTCTCCCCAGAGCTAGTCGCGCAAAGCAAGCCGCTAAGCCGGCGACCGGCAAGAGAGCTACAACGAAGCATGCCGAACGGAGAAAATAGCAGCAGCTCATCTGTTCACACCTTGTTTCTGCCATGTGCTTGAACGCCAAGACGTTCGCGCTTCTGTGAGATGAAAGACGTCCTTCTGCATATGTGGTTGCTCACACCGGTGCACTTGTTAGTGTATCCATTCAGTCCTGGGCTGCGGGGCATTCAGAAGTGGCTCTGTGGAGACGTCTGCATAGAGGCAGCTGTCAGAACACGCACACTCGATTGTTCACCAAAACATATGCAGACGCGTCCTTAGCCTGTAGATTTGGATGCACAGAGTTCCCTGTGTTCGCAAGAGACAAGGGAATCGCGTCTGTGCGCACAGAAGCAATAGCGGACCGTTTCCCTCGGAGTGAACGCGAAAGAGCCGTCTATATACTCGCAGACACGCGAACGTGCCTCAATGCGGTCACAGAGGCAGCAGCTTTTGCACAGATGCTCCTGGTGATTCTGGCACTTTCCAGGCACACTCCTGAAAGTCGCGCACACTGCTGTTCACTCGCTAAACGACCTCTTGGGAAACACGTCTCCGGTCGACGGACCGCTCAGATTGCTTCTCGTGTAACTGTGAACTGTGTCAGCGCAGGGAATCCGTCTCTGTTGAGCAGATGTCAATCCTGCCTCGCTTTTGCTTTGTTGCCTCTACCAAGATGATTTCCCGTTTCTCTCTTCACTGGAGCAGGCAGACACAGCCAACGCACATCAAGTGTCAAGAGACACGCTCTGCTGAGCTCAACGCTTGTGCAGATGCACATGTGCGACGAAGTCAACACACGTGCTTGTGGAGAGAAAGAAAGGGACTCCCAGGCGTGTGGAGCGACGGGGAGAAAGAGCGGGCGCTGAGGAACACAGTTTCAAACAGACTGTCTCCACACAAACAGGCACCTGTCTGCAGGTATCCTAGATCTTGATTCTTGAACTTGAGGAAACACGCGTCTGAGCAAAACTCCCAAACGCTTCCAGGAAAGACACAGGCTCTCCCACAAGCACACAAGTGTTTGCCCTCAGCTATAGATCAGGGACAAGCCTGTGAAGAGCAACCAAAGAGCTCGTCCGTCTTTCCCTCAATAGATGGGAGTAGGCGCGCTTGCGGATGTGTGCGTGTGTGTGGCCACGCGTTTGCTTAGGCATCAGTGTGTGAAAAGGTAGGTGCTTTTCTCTAGCTGCGTGTGCGTGCACGTGGTGCTGGGTGCACATCCCTGGGTGCTCGTGGAAAGGTTTCTGCATGGTTTTCGCTGAGGAATCGTGTGTGTGCACATGGACAAAGAGAAGGCGCAGCAACCAGGTTCCAGCGCCGAAGAAGGCAAAAGGCGAGGTTTCCGGCGCTATCTCCTTCTCTCCCCAGAGCTAGTCGCGCAAAGCAAGCCGCTAAGCCGGCGACCGGCAAGAGAGCTACAACGAAGCATGCCGAACGGAGAAAATAGCAGCAGCTCATCTGTTCACACCTTGTTTCTGCCATGTGCTTGAACGCCAAGACGTTCGCGCTTCTGTGAGATGAAAGACGTCCTTCTGCATATGTGGTTGCTCACACCGGTGCACTTGTTAGTGTATCCATTCAGTCCTGGGCTGCGGGGCATTCAGAAATGGCTCTGTGGAGACGTCTGCATAGAGGCAGCTGTCAGAACACGCACACTCGATTGTTCACCAAAACATATGCAGACGCGTCCTTAGCCTGTAGATTTGGATGCACAGAGTTCCCTGTGTTCGCAAGAGACAAGGGAATCGCGTCTGTGCGCACAGAAGCAATAGCGGACCGTTTCCCTCGGAGTGAACGCGAAAGAGCCGTCTATATACTCGCAGACACGCGAACGTGCCTCAATGCGGTCACAGAGGCAGCAGCTTTTGCACAGATGCTCCTGGTGATTCTGGCACTTTCCAGGCACACTCCTGAAAGTCGCGCACACTGCTGTTCACTCGCTAAACGACCTCTTGGGAAACACGTCTCCGGTCGACGGACCGCTCAGATTGCTTCTCGTGTAACTGTGAACTGTGTCAGCGCAGGGAATCCGTCTCTGTTGAGCAGATGTCAATCCTGCCTCGCTTTTGCTTTGTTGCCTCTACCAAGATGATTTCCCGTTTCTCTCTTCACTGGAGCAGGCAGACACAGCCAACGCACATCAAGTGTCAAGAGACACGCTCTGCTGAGCTCAACGCTTGTGCAGATGCACATGTGCGACGAAGTCAACACACGTGCTTGTGGAGAGAAAGAAAGGGACTCCCAGGCGTGTGGAGCGACGGGGAGAAAGAGCGGGCGCTGAGGAACACAGTTTCAAACAGACTGTCTCCACACAAACAGGCACCTGTCTGCAGGTATCCTAGATCTTGATTCTTGAACTTGAGGAAACACGCGTCTGAGCAAAACTCCCAAACGCTTCCAGGAAAGACACAGGCTCTCCCACAAGCACACAAGTGTTTGCCCTCAGCTATAGATCAGGGACAAGCCTGTGAAGAGCAACCAAAGAGCTCGTCCGTCTTTCTCTCAATAGATGGGAGTAGGCGCGCTTGCGGATGTGTGCGTGTGTGTGGCCACGCGTTTGCTTAGGCATCAGTGTGTGAAAAGGTAGGTGCTTTTCTCTAGCTGCGTGTGCGTGCACGTGGTGCTGGGTGCACATCCCTGGGTGCTCGTGGAAAGGTTTCTGCATGGTTTTCGCTGAGGAATCGTGTGTGTGCACATGGACAAAGAGAAGGCGCAGCAACCAGGTTCCAGCGCCGAAGAAGGCAAAAGGCGAGGTTTCCGGCGCTATCTCCTTCTCTCCCCAGAGCTAGTCGCGCAAAGCAAGCCGCTAAGCCGGCGACCGGCAAGAGAGCTACAACGAAGCATGCCGAACGGAGAAAATAGCAGCAGCTCATCTGTTCACACCTTGTTTCTGCCATGTGCTTGAACGCCAAGACGTTCGCGCTTCTGTGAGATGAAAGACGTCCTTCTGCATATGTGGTTGCTCACACCGGTGCACTTGTTAGTGTATCCATTCAGTCCTGGGCTGCGGGGCATTCAGAAGTGGCTCTGTGGAGACGTCTGCATAGAGGCAGCTGTCAGAACACGCACACTCGATTGTTCACCAAAACATATGCAGACGCGTCCTTAGCCTGTAGATTTGGATGCACAGAGTTCCCTGTGTTCGCAAGAGACAAGGGAATCGCGTCTGTGCGCACAGAAGCAATAGCGGACCGTTTCCCTCGGAGTGAACGCGAAAGAGCCGTCTATATACTCGCAGACACGCGAACGTGCCTCAATGCGGTCACAGAGGCAGCAGCTTTTGCACAGATGCTCCTGGTGATTCTGGCACTTTCCAGGCACACTCCTGAAAGTCGCGCACACTGCTGTTCACTCGCTAAACGACCTCTTGGGAAACACGTCTCCGGTCGACGGACCGCTCAGATTGCTTCTCGTGTAACTGTGAACTGTGTCAGCGCAGGGAATCCGTCTCTGTTGAGCAGATGTCAATCCTGCCTCGCTTTTGCTTTGTTGCCTCTACCAAGATGATTTCCCGTTTCTCTCTTCACTGGAGCAGGCAGACACAGCCAACGCACATCAAGTGTCAAGAGACACGCTCTGCTGAGCTCAACGCTTGTGCAGATGCACATGTGCGACGAAGTCAACACACGTGCTTGTGGAGAGAAAGAAAGGGACTCCCAGGCGTGTGGAGCGACGGGGAGAAAGAGCGGGCGCTGAGGAACACAGTTTCAAACAGACTGTCTCCACACAAACAGGCACCTGTCTGCAGGTATCCTAGATCTTGATTCTTGAACTTGAGGAAACACGCGTCTGAGCAAAACTCCCAAACGCTTCCAGGAAAGACACAGGCTCTCCCACAAGCACACAAGTGTTTGCCCTCAGCTATAGATCAGGGACAAGCCTGTGAAGAGATGCCCTGCTATTCTTTCGCCTTATGGCATCATGTGTTTCGTTCCTCTTGGAGATCGATTGTTAAACGTCTTTCCTAGGGCGACTGTGAAGCATTTGCCAGCGGAGGAGAAGTAGCACGGAGCAGCATTCAGTACTGCCTACGAGTGTCTTTGCTACCCTACTAGCGGAGCTCCAAGAACAGGCACACATCTTCAGGTACCTTCCAAATGTGGATTCCCCTGCAGCCCCGTAGGCGGGCGTGCAGTACGCCAACCGTCAACGGACGTTTTTCCCCTCAAGCCTGTCAGGACGTTGCTCGTCCGTCTTTCCCTCAATAGATGGGAGTAGGCGCGCTTGCGGATGTGTGCGTGTGTGTGGCCACGCGTTTGCTTAGGCATCAGTGTGTGAAAAGGTAGGTGCTTTTCTCTAGCTGCGTGTGCGTGCACGTGGTGCTGGGTGCACATCCCTGGGTGCTCGTGGAAAGGTTTCTGCATGGTTTTCGCTGAGGAATCGTGTGTGTGCACATGGACAAAGAGAAGGCGCAGCAACCAGGTTCCAGCGCCAAAGAAGGCAAAAGGCGAGGTTTCCGGCGCTATCTCCTTCTCTCCCCAGAGCTAGTCGCGCAAAGCAAGCCGCTAAGCCGGCGACCGGCAAGAGAGCTACAACGAAGCATGCCGAACGGAGAAAATAGCAGCAGCTCATCTGTTCACACCTTGTTTCTGCCATGTGCTTGAACGCCAAGACGTTCGCGCTTCTGTGAGATGAAAGACGTCCTTCTGCATATGTGGTTGCTCACACCGGTGCACTTGTTAGTGTATCCATTCAGTCCTGGGCTGCGGGGCATTCAGAAGTGGCTCTGTGGAGACGTCTGCATAGAGGCAGCTGTCAGAACACGCACACTCGATTGTTCACCAAAACATATGCAGACGCGTCCTTAGCCTGTAGATTTGGATGCACAGAGTTCCCTGTGTTCGCAAGAGACAAGGGAATCGCGTCTGTGCGCACAGAAGCAATAGCGGACCGTTTCCCTCGGAGTGAACGCGAAAGAGCCGTCTATATACTCGCAGACACGCGAACGTGCCTCAATGCGGTCACAGAGGCAGCAGCTTTTGCACAGATGCTCCTGGTGATTCTGGCACTTTCCAGGCACACTCCTGAAAGTCGCGCACACTGCTGTTCACTCGCTAAACGACCTCTTGGGAAACACGTCTCCGGTCGACGGACCGCTCAGATTGCTTCTCGTGTAACTGTGAACTGTGTCAGCGCAGGGAATCCGTCTCTGTTGAGCAGATGTCAATCCTGCCTCGCTTTTGCTTTGTTGCCTCTACCAAGATGATTTCCCGTTTCTCTCTTCACTGGAGCAGGCAGACACAGCCAACGCACATCAAGTGTCAAGAGACACGCTCTGCTGAGCTCAACGCTTGTGCAGATGCACATGTGCGACGAAGTCAACACACGTGCTTGTGGAGAGAAAGAAAGGGACTCCCAGGCGTGTGGAGCGACGGGGAGAAAGAGCGGGCGCTGAGGAACACAGTTTCAAACAGACTGTCTCCACACAAACAGGCACCTGTCTGCAGGTATCCTAGATCTTGATTCTTGAACTTGAGGAAACACGCGTCTGAGCAAAACTCCCAAACGCTTCCAGGAAAGACACAGGCTCTCCCACAAGCACACAAGTGTTTGCCCTCAGCTATAGATCAGGGACAAGCCTGTGAAGAGCAACCAAAGAGC
This sequence comes from Patagioenas fasciata, assembly GCF_037038585.1. Taxonomy (NCBI): domain Eukaryota; kingdom Metazoa; phylum Chordata; class Aves; order Columbiformes; family Columbidae; genus Patagioenas; species Patagioenas fasciata. The sequence continues at coordinate 111,239 of NW_027288516.1, forward strand.
TCGTCCGTCTTTCCCTCAATAGATGGGAGTAGGCGCGCTTGCGGATGTGTGCGTGTGTGTGGCCACGCGTTTGCTTAGGCATCAGTGTGTGAAAAGGTAGGTGCTTTTCTCTAGCTGCGTGTGCGTGCACGTGGTGCTGGGTGCACATCCCTGGGTGCTCGTGGAAAGGTTTCTGCATGGTTTTCGCTGAGGAATCGTGTGTGTGCACATGGACAAAGAGAAGGCGCAGCAACCAGGTTCCAGCGCCGAAGAAGGCAAAAGGCGAGGTTTCCGGCGCTATCTCCTTCTCTCCCCAGAGCTAGTCGCGCAAAGCAAGCCGCTAAGCCGGCGACCGGCAAGAGAGCTACAACGAAGCATGCCGAACGGAGAAAATAGCAGCAGCTCATCTGTTCACACCTTGTTTCTGCCATGTGCTTGAACGCCAAGACGTTCGCGCTTCTGTGAGATGAAAGACGTCCTTCTGCATATGTGGTTGCTCACACCGGTGCACTTGTTAGTGTATCCATTCAGTCCTGGGCTGCGGGGCATTCAGAAGTGGCTCTGTGGAGACGTCTGCATAGAGGCAGCTGTCAGAACACGCACACTCGATTGTTCACCAAAACATATGCAGACGCGTCCTTAGCCTGTAGATTTGGATGCACAGAGTTCCCTGTGTTCGCAAGAGACAAGGGAATCGCGTCTGTGCGCACAGAAGCAATAGCGGACCGTTTCCCTCGGAGTGAACGCGAAAGAGCCGTCTATATACTCGCAGACACGCGAACGTGCCTCAATGCGGTCACAGAGGCAGCAGCTTTTGCACAGATGCTCCTGGTGATTCTGGCACTTTCCAGGCACACTCCTGAAAGTCGCGCACACTGCTGTTCACTCGCTAAACGACCTCTTGGGAAACACGTCTCCGGTCGACGGACCGCTCAGATTGCTTCTCGTGTAACTGTGAACTGTGTCAGCGCAGGGAATCCGTCTCTGTTGAGCAGATGTCAATCCTGCCTCGCTTTTGCTTTGTTGCCTCTACCAAGATGATTTCCCGTTTCTCTCTTCACTGGAGCAGGCAGACACAGCCAACGCACATCAAGTGTCAAGAGACACGCTCTGCTGAGCTCAACGCTTGTGCAGATGCACATGTGCGACGAAGTCAACACACGTGCTTGTGGAGAGAAAGAAAGGGACTCCCAGGCGTGTGGAGCGACGGGGAGAAAGAGCGGGCGCTGAGGAACACAGTTTCAAACAGACTGTCTCCACACAAACAGGCACCTGTCTGCAGGTATCCTAGATCTTGATTCTTGAACTTGAGGAAACACGCGTCTGAGCAAAACTCCCAAACGCTTCCAGGAAAGACACAGGCTCTCCCACAAGCACACAAGTGTTTGCCCTCAGCTATAGATCAGGGACAAGCCTGTGAAGAGCAACCAAAGAGCTCGTCCGTCTTTCCCTCAATAGATGGGAGTAGGCGCGCTTGCGGATGTGTGCGTGTGTGTGGCCACGCGTTTGCTTAGGCATCAGTGTGTGAAAAGGTAGGTGCTTTTCTCTAGCTGCGTGTGCGTGCACGTGGTGCTGGGTGCACATCCCTGGGTGCTCGTGGAAAGGTTTCTGCATGGTTTTCGCTGAGGAATCGTGTGTGTGCACATGGACAAAGAGAAGGCGCAGCAACCAGGTTCCAGCGCCGAAGAAGGCAAAAGGCGAGGTTTCCGGCGCTATCTCCTTCTCTCCCCAGAGCTAGTCGCGCAAAGCAAGCCGCTAAGCCGGCGACCGGCAAGAGAGCTACAACGAAGCATGCCGAACGGAGAAAATAGCAGCAGCTCATCTGTTCACACCTTGTTTCTGCCATGTGCTTGAACGCCAAGACGTTCGCGCTTCTGTGAGATGAAAGACGTCCTTCTGCATATGTGGTTGCTCACACCGGTGCACTTGTTAGTGTATCCATTCAGTCCTGGGCTGCGGGGCATTCAGAAGTGGCTCTGTGGAGACGTCTGCATAGAGGCAGCTGTCAGAACACGCACACTCGATTGTTCACCAAAACATATGCAGACGCGTCCTTAGCCTGTAGATTTGGATGCACAGAGTTCCCTGTGTTCGCAAGAGACAAGGGAATCGCGTCTGTGCGCACAGAAGCAATAGCGGACCGTTTCCCTCGGAGTGAACGCGAAAGAGCCGTCTATATACTCGCAGACACGCGAACGTGCCTCAATGCGGTCACAGAGGCAGCAGCTTTTGCACAGATGCTCCTGGTGATTCTGGCACTTTCCAGGCACACTCCTGAAAGTCGCGCACACTGCTGTTCACTCGCTAAACGACCTCTTGGGAAACACGTCTCCGGTCGACGGACCGCTCAGATTGCTTCTCGTGTAACTGTGAACTGTGTCAGCGCAGGGAATCCGTCTCTGTTGAGCAGATGTCAATCCTGCCTCGCTTTTGCTTTGTTGCCTCTACCAAGATGATTTCCCGTTTCTCTCTTCACTGGAGCAGGCAGACACAGCCAACGCACATCAAGTGTCAAGAGACACGCTCTGCTGAGCTCAACGCTTGTGCAGATGCACATGTGCGACGAAGTCAACACACGTGCTTGTGGAGAGAAAGAAAGGGACTCCCAGGCGTGTGGAGCGACGGGGAGAAAGAGCGGGCGCTGAGGAACACAGTTTCAAACAGACTGTCTCCACACAAACAGGCACCTGTCTGCAGGTATCCTAGATCTTGATTCTTGAACTTGAGGAAACACGCGTCTGAGCAAAACTCCCAAACGCTTCCAGGAAAGACACAGGCTCTCCCACAAGCACACAAGTGTTTGCCCTCAGCTATAGATCAGGGACAAGCCTGTGAAGAGCAACCAAAGAGCTCGTCCGTCTTTCCCTCAATAGATGGGAGTAGGCGCGCTTGCGGATGTGTGCGTGTGTGTGGCCACGCGTTTGCTTAGGCATCAGTGTGTGAAAAGGTAGGTGCTTTTCTCTAGCTGCGTGTGCGTGCACGTGGTGCTGGGTGCACATCCCTGGGTGCTCGTGGAAAGGTTTCTGCATGGTTTTCGCTGAGGAATCGTGTGTGTGCACATGGACAAAGAGAAGGCGCAGCAACCAGGTTCCAGCGCCGAAGAAGGCAAAAGGCGAGGTTTCCGGCGCTATCTCCTTCTCTCCCCAGAGCTAGTCGCGCAAAGCAAGCCGCTAAGCCGGCGACCGGCAAGAGAGCTACAACGAAGCATGCCGAACGGAGAAAATAGCAGCAGCTCATCTGTTCACACCTTGTTTCTGCCATGTGCTTGAACGCCAAGACGTTCGCGCTTCTGTGAGATGAAAGACGTCCTTCTGCATATGTGGTTGCTCACACCGGTGCACTTGTTAGTGTATCCATTCAGTCCTGGGCTGCGGGGCATTCAGAAGTGGCTCTGTGGAGACGTCTGCATAGAGGCAGCTGTCAGAACACGCACACTCGATTGTTCACCAAAACATATGCAGACGCGTCCTTAGCCTGTAGATTTGGATGCACAGAGTTCCCTGTGTTCGCAAGAGACAAGGGAATCGCGTCTGTGCGCACAGAAGCAATAGCGGACCGTTTCCCTCGGAGTGAACGCGAAAGAGCCGTCTATATACTCGCAGACACGCGAACGTGCCTCAATGCGGTCACAGAGGCAGCAGCTTTTGCACAGATGCTCCTGGTGATTCTGGCACTTTCCAGGCACACTCCTGAAAGTCGCGCACACTGCTGTTCACTCGCTAAACGACCTCTTGGGAAACACGTCTCCGGTCGACGGACCGCTCAGATTGCTTCTCGTGTAACTGTGAACTGTGTCAGCGCAGGGAATCCGTCTCTGTTGAGCAGATGTCAATCCTGCCTCGCTTTTGCTTTGTTGCCTCTACCAAGATGATTTCCCGTTTCTCTCTTCACTGGAGCAGGCAGACACAGCCAACGCACATCAAGTGTCAAGAGACACGCTCTGCTGAGCTCAACGCTTGTGCAGATGCACATGTGCGACGAAGTCAACACACGTGCTTGTGGAGAGAAAGAAAGGGACTCCCAGGCGTGTGGAGCGACGGGGAGAAAGAGCGGGCGCTGAGGAACACAGTTTCAAACAGACTGTCTCCACACAAACAGGCACCTGTCTGCAGGTATCCTAGATCTTGATTCTTGAACTTGAGGAAACACGCGTCTGAGCAAAACTCCCAAACGCTTCCAGGAAAGACACAGGCTCTCCCACAAGCACACAAGTGTTTGCCCTCAGCTATAGATCAGGGACAAGCCTGTGAAGAGCAACCAAAGAGCTCGTCCGTCTTTCCCTCAATAGATGGGAGTAGGCGCGCTTGCGGATGTGTGCGTGTGTGTGGCCACGCGTTTGCTTAGGCATCAGTGTGTGAAAAGGTAGGTGCTTTTCTCTAGCTGCGTGTGCGTGCACGTGGTGCTGGGTGCACATCCCTGGGTGCTCGTGGAAAGGTTTCTGCATGGTTTTCGCTGAGGAATCGTGTGTGTGCACATGGACAAAGAGAAGGCGCAGCAACCAGGTTCCAGCGCCGAAGAAGGCAAAAGGCGAGGTTTCCGGCGCTATCTCCTTCTCTCCCCAGAGCTAGTCGCGCAAAGCAAGCCGCTAAGCCGGCGACCGGCAAGAGAGCTACAACGAAGCATGCCGAACGGAGAAAATAGCAGCAGCTCATCTGTTCACACCTTGTTTCTGCCATGTGCTTGAACGCCAAGACGTTCGCGCTTCTGTGAGATGAAAGACGTCCTTCTGCATATGTGGTTGCTCACACCGGTGCACTTGTTAGTGTATCCATTCAGTCCTGGGCTGCGGGGCATTCAGAAGTGGCTCTGTGGAGACGTCTGCATAGAGGCAGCTGTCAGAACACGCACACTCGATTGTTCACCAAAACATATGCAGACGCGTCCTTAGCCTGTAGATTTGGATGCACAGAGTTCCCTGTGTTCGCAAGAGACAAGGGAATCGCGTCTGTGCGCACAGAAGCAATAGCGGACCGTTTCCCTCGGAGTGAACGCGAAAGAGCCGTCTATATACTCGCAGACACGCGAACGTGCCTCAATGCGGTCACAGAGGCAGCAGCTTTTGCACAGATGCTCCTGGTGATTCTGGCACTTTCCAGGCACACTCCTGAAAGTCGCGCACACTGCTGTTCACTCGCTAAACGACCTCTTGGGAAACACGTCTCCGGTCGACGGACCGCTCAGATTGCTTCTCGTGTAACTGTGAACTGTGTCAGCGCAGGGAATCCGTCTCTGTTGAGCAGATGTCAATCCTGCCTCGCTTTTGCTTTGTTGCCTCTACCAAGATGATTTCCCGTTTCTCTCTTCACTGGAGCAGGCAGACACAGCCAACGCACATCAAGTGTCAAGAGACACGCTCTGCTGAGCTCAACGCTTGTGCAGATGCACATGTGCGACGAAGTCAACACACGTGCTTGTGGAGAGAAAGAAAGGGACTCCCAGGCGTGTGGAGCGACGGGGAGAAAGAGCGGGCGCTGAGGAACACAGTTTCAAACAGACTGTCTCCACACAAACAGGCACCTGTCTGCAGGTATCCTAGATCTTGATTCTTGAACTTGAGGAAACACGCGTCTGAGCAAAACTCCCAAACGCTTCCAGGAAAGACACAGGCTCTCCCACAAGCACACAAGTGTTTGCCCTCAGCTATAGATCAGGGACAAGCCTGTGAAGAGCAACCAAAGAGCTCGTCCGTCTTTCTCTCAATAGATGGGAGTAGGCGCGCTTGCGGATGTGTGCGTGTGTGTGGCCACGCGTTTGCTTAGGCATCAGTGTGTGAAAAGGTAGGTGCTTTTCTCTAGCTGCGTGTGCGTGCACGTGGTGCTGGGTGCACATCCCTGGGTGCTCGTGGAAAGGTTTCTGCATGGTTTTCGCTGAGGAATCGTGTGTGTGCACATGGACAAAGAGAAGGCGCAGCAACCAGGTTCCAGCGCCGAAGAAGGCAAAAGGCGAGGTTTCCGGCGCTATCTCCTTCTCTCCCCAGAGCTAGTCGCGCAAAGCAAGCCGCTAAGCCGGCGACCGGCAAGAGAGCTACAACGAAGCATGCCGAACGGAGAAAATAGCAGCAGCTCATCTGTTCACACCTTGTTTCTGCCATGTGCTTGAACGCCAAGACGTTCGCGCTTCTGTGAGATGAAAGACGTCCTTCTGCATATGTGGTTGCTCACACCGGTGCACTTGTTAGTGTATCCATTCAGTCCTGGGCTGCGGGGCATTCAGAAGTGGCTCTGTGGAGACGTCTGCATAGAGGCAGCTGTCAGAACACGCACACTCGATTGTTCACCAAAACATATGCAGACGCGTCCTTAGCCTGTAGATTTGGATGCACAGAGTTCCCTGTGTTCGCAAGAGACAAGGGAATCGCGTCTGTGCGCACAGAAGCAATAGCGGACCGTTTCCCTCGGAGTGAACGCGAAAGAGCCGTCTATATACTCGCAGACACGCGAACGTGCCTCAATGCGGTCACAGAGGCAGCAGCTTTTGCACAGATGCTCCTGGTGATTCTGGCACTTTCCAGGCACACTCCTGAAAGTCGCGCACACTGCTGTTCACTCGCTAAACGACCTCTTGGGAAACACGTCTCCGGTCGACGGACCGCTCAGATTGCTTCTCGTGTAACTGTGAACTGTGTCAGCGCAGGGAATCCGTCTCTGTTGAGCAGATGTCAATCCTGCCTCGCTTTTGCTTTGTTGCCTCTACCAAGATGATTTCCCGTTTCTCTCTTCACTGGAGCAGGCAGACACAGCCAACGCACATCAAGTGTCAAGAGACACGCTCTGCTGAGCTCAACGCTTGTGCAGATGCACATGTGCGACGAAGTCAACACACGTGCTTGTGGAGAGAAAGAAAGGGACTCCCAGGCGTGTGGAGCGACGGGGAGAAAGAGCGGGCGCTGAGGAACACAGTTTCAAACAGACTGTCTCCACACAAACAGGCACCTGTCTGCAGGTATCCTAGATCTTGATTCTTGAACTTGAGGAAACACGCGTCTGAGCAAAACTCCCAAACGCTTCCAGGAAAGACACAGGCTCTCCCACAAGCACACAAGTGTTTGCCCTCAGCTATAGATCAGGGACAAGCCTGTGAAGAGCAACCAAAGAACTCGTCCGTCTTTCCCTCAATAGATGGGAGTAGGCGCGCTTGCGGATGTGTGCGTGTGTGTGGCCACGCGTTTGCTTAGGCATCAGTGTGTGAAAAGGTAGGTGCTTTTCTCTAGCTGCGTGTGCGTGCACGTGGTGCTGGGTGCACATCCCTGGGTGCTCGTGGAAAGGTTTCTGCATGGTTTTCGCTGAGGAATCGTGTGTGTGCACATGGACAAAGAGAAGGCGCAGCAACCAGGTTCCAGCGCCGAAGAAGGCAAAAGGCGAGGTTTCCGGCGCTATCTCCTTCTCTCCCCAGAGCTAGTCGCGCAAAGCAAGCCGCTAAGCCGGCGACCGGCAAGAGAGCTACAACGAAGCATGCCGAACGGAGAAAATAGCAGCAGCTCATCTGTTCACACCTTGTTTCTGCCATGTGCTTGAACGCCAAGACGTTCGCGCTTCTGTGAGATGAAAGACGTCCTTCTGCATATGTGGTTGCTCACACCGGTGCACTTGTTAGTGTATCCATTCAGTCCTGGGCTGCGGGGCATTCAGAAGTGGCTCTGTGGAGACGTCTGCATAGAGGCAGCTGTCAGAACACGCACACTCGATTGTTCACCAAAACATATGCAGACGCGTCCTTAGCCTGTAGATTTGGATGCACAGAGTTCCCTGTGTTCGCAAGAGACAAGGGAATCGCGTCTGTGCGCACAGAAGCAATAGCGGACCGTTTCCCTCGGAGTGAACGCGAAAGAGCCGTCTATATACTCGCAGACACGCGAACGTGCCTCAATGCGGTCACAGAGGCAGCAGCTTTTGCACAGATGCTCCTGGTGATTCTGGCACTTTCCAGGCACACTCCTGAAAGTCGCGCACACTGCTGTTCACTCGCTAAACGACCTCTTGGGAAACACGTCTCCGGTCGACGGACCGCTCAGATTGCTTCTCGTGTAACTGTGAACTGTGTCAGCGCAGGGAATCCGTCTCTGTTGAGCAGATGTCAATCCTGCCTCGCTTTTGCTTTGTTGCCTCTACCAAGATGATTTCCCGTTTCTCTCTTCACTGGAGCAGGCAGACACAGCCAACGCACATCAAGTGTCAAGAGACACGCTCTGCTGAGCTCAACGCTTGTGCAGATGCACATGTGCGACGAAGTCAACACACGTGCTTGTGGAGAGAAAGAAAGGGACTCCCAGGCGTGTGGAGCGACGGGGAGAAAGAGCGGGCGCTGAGGAACACAGTTTCAAACAGACTGTCTCCACACAAACAGGCACCTGTCTGCAGGTATCCTAGATCTTGATTCTTGAACTTGAGGAAACACGCGTCTGAGCAAAACTCCCAAACGCTTCCAGGAAAGACACAGGCTCTCCCACAAGCACACAAGTGTTTGCCCTCAGCTATAGATCAGGGACAAGCCTGTGAAGAGCAACCAAAGAGCTCGTCCGTCTTTCCCTCAATAGATGGGAGTAGGCGCGCTTGCGGATGTGTGCGTGTGTGTGGCCACGCGTTTGCTTAGGCATCAGTGTGTGAAAAGGTAGGTGCTTTTCTCTAGCTGCGTGTGCGTGCACGTGGTGCTGGGTGCACATCCCTGGGTGCTCGTGGAAAGGTTTCTGCATGGTTTTCGCTGAGGAATCGTGTGTGTGCACATGGACAAAGAGAAGGCGCAGCAACCAGGTTCCAGCGCCGAAGAAGGCAAAAGGCGAGGTTTCCGGCGCTATCTCCTTCTCTCCCCAGAGCTAGTCGCGCAAAGCAAGCCGCTAAGCCGGCGACCGGCAAGAGAGCTACAACGAAGCATGCCGAACGGAGAAAATAGCAGCAGCTCATCTGTTCACACCTTGTTTCTGCCATGTGCTTGAACGCCAAGACGTTCGCGCTTCTGTGAGATGAAAGACGTCCTTCTGCATATGTGGTTGCTCACACCGGTGCACTTGTTAGTGTATCCATTCAGTCCTGGGCTGCGGGGCATTCAGAAGTGGCTCTGTGGAGACGTCTGCATAGAGGCAGCTGTCAGAACACGCACACTCGATTGTTCACCAAAACATATGCAGACGCGTCCTTAGCCTGTAGATTTGGATGCACAGAGTTCCCTGTGTTCGCAAGAGACAAGGGAATCGCGTCTGTGCGCACAGAAGCAATAGCGGACCGTTTCCCTCGGAGTGAACGCGAAAGAGCCGTCTATATACTCGCAGACACGCGAACGTGCCTCAATGCGGTCACAGAGGCAGCAGCTTTTGCACAGATGCTCCTGGTGATTCTGGCACTTTCCAGGCACACTCCTGAAAGTCGCGCACACTGCTGTTCACTCGCTAAACGACCTCTTGGGAAACACGTCTCCGGTCGACGGACCGCTCAGATTGCTTCTCGTGTAACTGTGAACTGTGTCAGCGCAGGGAATCCGTCTCTGTTGAGCAGATGTCAATCCTGCCTCGCTTTTGCTTTGTTGCCTCTACCAAGATGATTTCCCGTTTCTCTCTTCACTGGAGCAGGCAGACACAGCCAACGCACATCAAGTGTCAAGAGACACGCTCTGCTGAGCTCAACGCTTGTGCAGATGCACATGTGCGACGAAGTCAACACACGTGCTTGTGGAGAGAAAGAAAGGGACTCCCAGGCGTGTGGAGCGACGGGGAGAAAGAGCGGGCGCTGAGGAACACAGTTTCAAACAGACTGTCTCCACACAAACAGGCACCTGTCTGCAGGTATCCTAGATCTTGATTCTTGAACTTGAGGAAACACGCGTCTGAGCAAAACTCCCAAACGCTTCCAGGAAAGACACAGGCTCTCCCACAAGCACACAAGTGTTTGCCCTCAGCTATAGATCAGGGACAAGCCTGTGAAGAGCAACCAAAGAACTCGTCCGTCTTTCCCTCAATAGATGGGAGTAGGCGCGCTTGCGGATGTGTGCGTGTGTGTGGCCACGCGTTTGCTTAGGCATCAGTGTGTGAAAAGGTAGGTGCTTTTCTCTAGCTGCGTGTGCGTGCACGTGGTGCTGGGTGCACATCCCTGGGTGCTCGTGGAAAGGTTTCTGCATGGTTTTCGCTGAGGAATCGTGTGTGTGCACATGGACAAAGAGAAGGCGCAGCAACCAGGTTCCAGCGCCGAAGAAGGCAAAAGGCGAGGTTTCCGGCGCTATCTCCTTCTCTCCCCAGAGCTAGTCGCGCAAAGCAAGCCGCTAAGCCGGCGACCGGCAAGAGAGCTACAACGAAGCATGCCGAACGGAGAAAATAGCAGCAGCTCATCTGTTCACACCTTGTTTCTGCCATGTGCTTGAACGCCAAGACGTTCGCGCTTCTGTGAGATGAAAGACGTCCTTCTGCATATGTGGTTGCTCACACCGGTGCACTTGTTAGTGTATCCATTCAGTCCTGGGCTGCGGGGCATTCAGAAGTGGCTCTGTGGAGACGTCTGCATAGAGGCAGCTGTCAGAACACGCACACTCGATTGTTCACCAAAACATATGCAGACGCGTCCTTAGCCTGTAGATTTGGATGCACAGAGTTCCCTGTGTTCGCAAGAGACAAGGGAATCGCGTCTGTGCGCACAGAAGCAATAGCGGACCGTTTCCCTCGGAGTGAACGCGAAAGAGCCGTCTATATACTCGCAGACACGCGAACGTGCCTCAATGCGGTCACAGAGGCAGCAGCTTTTGCACAGATGCTCCTGGTGATTCTGGCACTTTCCAGGCACACTCCTGAAAGTCGCGCACACTGCTGTTCACTCGCTAAACGACCTCTTGGGAAACACGTCTCCGGTCGACGGACCGCTCAGATTGCTTCTCGTGTAACTGTGAACTGTGTCAGCGCAGGGAATCCGTCTCTGTTGAGCAGATGTCAATCCTGCCTCGCTTTTGCTTTGTTGCCTCTACCAAGATGATTTCCCGTTTCTCTCTTCACTGGAGCAGGCAGACACAGCCAACGCACATCAAGTGTCAAGAGACACGCTCTGCTGAGCTCAACGCTTGTGCAGATGCACATGTGCGACGAAGTCAACACACGTGCTTGTGGAGAGAAAGAAAGGGACTCCCAGGCGTGTGGAGCGACGGGGAGAAAGAGCGGGCGCTGAGGAACACAGTTTCAAACAGACTGTCTCCACACAAACAGGCACCTGTCTGCAGGTATCCTAGATCTTGATTCTTGAACTTGAGGAAACACGCGTCTGAGCAAAACTCCCAAACGCTTCCAGGAAAGACACAGGCTCTCCCACAAGCACACAAGTGTTTGCCCTCAGCTATAGATCAGGGACAAGCCTGTGAAGAGCAACCAAAGAGCTCGTCCGTCTTTCCCTCAATAGATGGGAGTAGGCGCGCTTGCGGATGTGTGCGTGTGTGTGGCCACGCGTTTGCTTAGGCATCAGTGTGTGAAAAGGTAGGTGCTTTTCTCTAGCTGCGTGTGCGTGCACGTGGTGCTGGGTGCACATCCCTGGGTGCTCGTGGAAAGGTTTCTGCATGGTTTTCGCTGAGGAATCGTGTGTGTGCACATGGACAAAGAGAAGGCGCAGCAACCAGGTTCCAGCGCCGAAGAAGGCAAAAGGCGAGGTTTCCGGCGCTATCTCCTTCTCTCCCCAGAGCTAGTCGCGCAAAGCAAGCCGCTAAGCCGGCGACCGGCAAGAGAGCTACAACGAAGCATGCCGAACGGAGAAAATAGCAGCAGCTCATCTGTTCACACCTTGTTTCTGCCATGTGCTTGAACGCCAAGACGTTCGCGCTTCTGTGAGATGAAAGACGTCCTTCTGCATATGTGGTTGCTCACACCGGTGCACTTGTTAGTGTATCCATTCAGTCCTGGGCTGCGGGGCATTCAGAAATGGCTCTGTGGAGACGTCTGCATAGAGGCAGCTGTCAGAACACGCACACTCGATTGTTCACCAAAACATATGCAGACGCGTCCTTAGCCTGTAGATTTGGATGCACAGAGTTCCCTGTGTTCGCAAGAGACAAGGGAATCGCGTCTGTGCGCACAGAAGCAATAGCGGACCGTTTCCCTCGGAGTGAACGCGAAAGAGCCGTCTATATACTCGCAGACACGCGAACGTGCCTCAATGCGGTCACAGAGGCAGCAGCTTTTGCACAGATGCTCCTGGTGATTCTGGCACTTTCCAGGCACACTCCTGAAAGTCGCGCACACTGCTGTTCACTCGCTAAACGACCTCTTGGGAAACACGTCTCCGGTCGACGGACTGCTCAGATTGCTTCTCGTGTAACTGTGAACTGTGTCAGCGCAGGGAATCCGTCTCTGTTGAGCAGATGTCAATCCTGCCTCGCTTTTGCTTTGTTGCCTCTACCAAGATGATTTCCCGTTTCTCTCTTCACTGGAGCAGGCAGACACAGCCAACGCACATCAAGTGTCAAGAGACACGCTCTGCTGAGCTCAACGCTTGTGCAGATGCACATGTGCGACGAAGTCAACACACGTGCTTGTGGAGAGAAAGAAAGGGACTCCCAGGCGTGTGGAGCGACGGGGAGAAAGAGCGGGCGCTGAGGAACACAGTTTCAAACAGACTGTCTCCACACAAACAGGCACCTGTCTGCAGGTATCCTAGATCTTGATTCTTGAACTTGAGGAAACACGCGTCTGAGCAAAACTCCCAAACGCTTCCAGGAAAGACACAGGCTCTCCCACAAGCACACAAGTGTTTGCCCTCAGCTATAGATCAGGGACAAGCCTGTGAAGAGCAACCAAAGAGCTCGTCCGTCTTTCTCTCAATAGATGGGAGTAGGCGCGCTTGCGGATGTGTGCGTGTGTGTGGCCACGCGTTTGCTTAGGCATCAGTGTGTGAAAAGGTAGGTGCTTTTCTCTAGCTGCGTGTGCGTGCACGTGGTGCTGGGTGCACATCCCTGGGTGCTCGTGGAAAGGTTTCTGCATGGTTTTCGCTGAGGAATCGTGTGTGTGCACATGGACAAAGAGAAGGCGCAGCAACCAGGTTCCAGCGCCGAAGAAGGCAAAAGGCGAGGTTTCCGGCGCTATCTCCTTCTCTCCCCAGAGCTAGTCGCGCAAAGCAAGCCGCTAAGCCGGCGACCGGCAAGAGAGCTACAACGAAGCATGCCGAACGGAGAAAATAGCAGCAGCTCATCTGTTCACACCTTGTTTCTGCCATGTGCTTGAACGCCAAGACGTTCGCGCTTCTGTGAGATGAAAGACGTCCTTCTGCATATGTGGTTGCTCACACCGGTGCACTTGTTAGTGTATCCATTCAGTCCTGGGCTGCGGGGCATTCAGAAGTGGCTCTGTGGAGACGTCTGCATAGAGGCAGCTGTCAGAACACGCACACTCGATTGTTCACCAAAACATATGCAGACGCGTCCTTAGCCTGTAGATTTGGATGCACAGAGTTCCCTGTGTTCGCAAGAGACAAGGGAATCGCGTCTGTGCGCACAGAAGCAATAGCGGACCGTTTCCCTCGGAGTGAACGCGAAAGAGCCGTCTATATACTCGCAGACACGCGAACGTGCCTCAATGCGGTCACAGAGGCAGCAGCTTTTGCACAGATGCTCCTCGTGATTCTGGCACTTTCCAGGCACACTCCTGAAAGTCGCGCACACTGCTGTTCACTCGCTAAACGACCTCTTGGGAAACACGTCTCCGGTCGACGGACCGCTCAGATTGCTTCTCGTGTAACTGTGAACTGTGTCAGCGCAGGGAATCCGTCTCTGTTGAGCAGATGTCAATCCTGCCTCGCTTTTGCTTTGTTGCCTCTACCAAGATGATTTCCCGTTTCTCTCTTCACTGGAGCAGGCAGACACAGCCAACGCACATCAAGTGTCAAGAGACACGCTCTGCTGAGCTCAACGCTTGTGCAGATGCACATGTGCGACGAAGTCAACACACGTGCTTGTGGAGAGAAAGAAAGGGACTCCCAGGCGTGTGGAGCGACGGGGAGAAAGAGCGGGCGCTGAGGAACACAGTTTCAAACAGACTGTCTCCACACAAACAGGCACCTGTCTGCAGGTATCCTAGATCTTGATTCTTGAACTTGAGGAAACACGCGTCTGAGCAAAACTCCCAAACGCTTCCAGGAAAGACACAGGCTCTCCCACAAGCACACAAGTGTTTGCCCTCAGCTATAGATCAGGGACAAGCCTGTGAAGAGCAACCAAAGAGCTCGTCCGTCTTTCCCTCAATAGATGGGAGTAGGCGCGCTTGCGGATGTGTGCGTGTGTGTGGCCACGCGTTTGCTTAGGCATCAGTGTGTGAAAAGGTAGGTGCTTTTCTCTAGCTGCGTGTGCGTGCACGTGGTGCTGGGTGCACATCCCTGGGTGCTCGTGGAAAGGTTTCTGCATGGTTTTCGCTGAGGAATCGTGTGTGTGCACATGGACAAAGAGAAGGCGCAGCAACCAGGTTCCAGCGCCGAAGAAGGCAAAAGGCGAGGTTTCCGGCGCTATCTCCTTCTCTCCCCAGAGCTAGTCGCGCAAAGCAAGCCGCTAAGCCGGCGACCGGCAAGAGAGCTACAACGAAGCATGCCGAACGGAGAAAATAGCAGCAGCTCATCTGTTCACACCTTGTTTCTGCCATGTGCTTGAACGCCAAGACGTTCGCGCTTCTGTGAGATGAAAGACGTCCTTCTGCATATGTGGTTGCTCACACCGGTGCACTTGTTAGTGTATCCATTCAGTCCTGGGCTGCGGGGCATTCAGAAGTGGCTCTGTGGAGACGTCTGCATAGAGGCAGCTGTCAGAACACGCACACTCGATTGTTCACCAAAACATATGCAGACGCGTCCTTAGCCTGTAGATTTGGATGCACAGAGTTCCCTGTGTTCGCAAGAGACAAGGGAATCGCGTCTGTGCGCACAGAAGCAATAGCGGACCGTTTCCCTCGGAGTGAACGCGAAAGAGCCGTCTATATACTCGCAGACACGCGAACGTGCCTCAATGCGGTCACAGAGGCAGCAGCTTTTGCACAGATGCTCCTGGTGATTCTGGCACTTTCCAGGCACACTCCTGAAAGTCGCGCACACTGCTGTTCACTCGCTAAACGACCTCTTGGGAAACACGTCTCCGGTCGACGGACCGCTCAGATTGCTTCTCGTGTAACTGTGAACTGTGTCAGCGCAGGGAATCCGTCTCTGTTGAGCAGATGTCAATCCTGCCTCGCTTTTGCTTTGTTGCCTCTACCAAGATGATTTCCCGTTTCTCTCTTCACTGGAGCAGGCAGACACAGCCAACGCACATCAAGTGTCAAGAGACACGCTCTGCTGAGCTCAACGCTTGTGCAGATGCACATGTGCGACGAAGTCAACACACGTGCTTGTGGAGAGAAAGAAAGGGACTCCCAGGCGTGTGGAGCGACGGGGAGAAAGAGCGGGCGCTGAGGAACACAGTTTCAAACAGACTGTCTCCACACAAACAGGCACCTGTCTGCAGGTATCCTAGATCTTGATTCTTGAACTTGAGGAAACACGCGTCTGAGCAAAACTCCCAAACGCTTCCAGGAAAGACACAGGCTCTCCCACAAGCACACAAGTGTTTGCCCTCAGCTATAGATCAGGGACAAGCCTGTGAAGAGCAACCAAAGAGCTCGTCCGTCTTTCTCTCAATAGATGGGAGTAGGCGCGCTTGCGGATGTGTGCGTGTGTGTGGCCACGCGTTTGCTTAGGCATCAGTGTGTGAAAAGGTAGGTGCTTTTCTCTAGCTGCGTGTGCGTGCACGTGGTGCTGGGTGCACATCCCTGGGTGCTCGTGGAAAGGTTTCTGCATGGTTTTCGCTGAGGAATCGTGTGTGTGCACATGGACAAAGAGAAGGCGCAGCAACCAGGTTCCAGCGCCGAAGAAGGCAAAAGGCGAGGTTTCCGGCGCTATCTCCTTCTCTCCCCAGAGCTAGTCGCGCAAAGCAAGCCGCTAAGCCGGCGACCGGCAAGAGAGCTACAACGAAGCATGCCGAACGGAGAAAATAGCAGCAGCTCATCTGTTCACACCTTGTTTCTGCCATGTGCTTGAACGCCAAGACGTTCGCGCTTCTGTGAGATGAAAGACGTCCTTCTGCATATGTGGTTGCTCACACCGGTGCACTTGTTAGTGTATCCATTCAGTCCTGGGCTGCGGGGCATTCAGAAATGGCTCTGTGGAGACGTCTGCATAGAGGCAGCTGTCAGAACACGCACACTCGATTGTTCACCAAAACATATGCAGACGCGTCCTTAGCCTGTAGATTTGGATGCACAGAGTTCCCTGTGTTCGCAAGAGACAAGGGAATCGCGTCTGTGCGCACAGAAGCAATAGCGGACCGTTTCCCTCGGAGTGAACGCGAAAGAGCCGTCTATATACTCGCAGACACGCGAACGTGCCTCAATGCGGTCACAGAGGCAGCAGCTTTTGCACAGATGCTCCTCGTGATTCTGGCACTTTCCAGGCACACTCCTGAAAGTCGCGCACACTGCTGTTCACTCGCTAAACGACCTCTTGGGAAACACGTCTCCGGTCGACGGACCGCTCAGATTGCTTCTCGTGTAACTGTGAACTGTGTCAGCGCAGGGAATCCGTCTCTGTTGAGCAGATGTCAATCCTGCCTCGCTTTTGCTTTGTTGCCTCTACCAAGATGATTTCCCGTTTCTCTCTTCACTGGAGCAGGCAGACACAGCCAACGCACATCAAGTGTCAAGAGACACGCTCTGCTGAGCTCAACGCTTGTGCAGATGCACATGTGCGACGAAGTCAACACACGTGCTTGTGGAGAGAAAGAAAGGGACTCCCAGGCGTGTGGAGCGACGGGGAGAAAGAGCGGGCGCTGAGGAACACAGTTTCAAACAGACTGTCTCCACACAAACAGGCACCTGTCTGCAGGTATCCTAGATCTTGATTCTTGAACTTGAGGAAACACGCGTCTGAGCAAAACTCCCAAACGCTTCCAGGAAAGACACAGGCTCTCCCACAAGCACACAAGTGTTTGCCCTCAGCTATAGATCAGGGACAAGCCTGTGAAGAGCAACCAAAGAGCTCGTCCGTCTTTCTCTCAATAGATGGGAGTAGGCGCGCTTGCGGATGTGTGCGTGTGTGTGGCCACGCGTTTGCTTAGGCATCAGTGTGTGAAAAGGTAGGTGCTTTTCTCTAGCTGCGTGTGCGTGCACGTGGTGCTGGGTGCACATCCCTGGGTGCTCGTGGAAAGGTTTCTGCATGGTTTTCGCTGAGGAATCGTGTGTGTGCACATGGACAAAGAGAAGGCGCAGCAACCAGGTTCCAGCGCCGAAGAAGGCAAAAGGCGAGGTTTCCGGCGCTATCTCCTTCTCTCCCCAGAGCTAGTCGCGCAAAGCAAGCCGCTAAGCCGGCGACCGGCAAGAGAGCTACAACGAAGCATGCCGAACGGAGAAAATAGCAGCAGCTCATCTGTTCACACCTTGTTTCTGCCATGTGCTTGAACGCCAAGACGTTCGCGCTTCTGTGAGATGAAAGACGTCCTTCTGCATATGTGGTTGCTCACACCGGTGCACTTGTTAGTGTATCCATTCAGTCCTGGGCTGCGGGGCATTCAGAAGTGGCTCTGTGGAGACGTCTGCATAGAGGCAGCTGTCAGAACACGCACACTCGATTGTTCACCAAAACATATGCAGACGCGTCCTTAGCCTGTAGATTTGGATGCACAGAGTTCCCTGTGTTCGCAAGAGACAAGGGAATCGCGTCTGTGCGCACAGAAGCAATAGCGGACCGTTTCCCTCGGAGTGAACGCGAAAGAGCCGTCTATATACTCGCAGACACGCGAACGTGCCTCAATGCGGTCACAGAGGCAGCAGCTTTTGCACAGATGCTCCTGGTGATTCTGGCACTTTCCAGGCACACTCCTGAAAGTCGCGCACACTGCTGTTCACTCGCTAAACGACCTCTTGGGAAACACGTCTCCGGTCGACGGACCGCTCAGATTGCTTCTCGTGTAACTGTGAACTGTGTCAGCGCAGGGAATCCGTCTCTGTTGAGCAGATGTCAATCCTGCCTCGCTTTTGCTTTGTTGCCTCTACCAAGATGATTTCCCGTTTCTCTCTTCACTGGAGCAGGCAGACACAGCCAACGCACATCAAGTGTCAAGAGACACGCTCTGCTGAGCTCAACGCTTGTGCAGATGCACATGTGCGACGAAGTCAACACACGTGCTTGTGGAGAGAAAGAAAGGGACTCCCAGGCGTGTGGAGCGACGGGGAGAAAGAGCGGGCGCTGAGGAACACAGTTTCAAACAGACTGTCTCCACACAAACAGGCACCTGTCTGCAGGTATCCTAGATCTTGATTCTTGAACTTGAGGAAACACGCGTCTGAGCAAAACTCCCAAACGCTTCCAGGAAAGACACAGGCTCTCCCACAAGCACACAAGTGTTTGCCCTCAGCTATAGATCAGGGACAAGCCTGTGAAGAGCAACCAAAGAGCTCGTCCGTCTTTCTCTCAATAGATGGGAGTAGGCGCGCTTGCGGATGTGTGCGTGTGTGTGGCCACGCGTTTGCTTAGGCATCAGTGTGTGAAAAGGTAGGTGCTTTTCTCTAGCTGCGTGTGCGTGCACGTGGTGCTGGGTGCACATCCCTGGGTGCTCGTGGAAAGGTTTCTGCATGGTTTTCGCTGAGGAATCGTGTGTGTGCACATGGACAAAGAGAAGGCGCAGCAACCAGGTTCCAGCGCCGAAGAAGGCAAAAGGCGAGGTTTCCGGCGCTATCTCCTTCTCTCCCCAGAGCTAGTCGCGCAAAGCAAGCCGCTAAGCCGGCGACCGGCAAGAGAGCTACAACGAAGCATGCCGAACGGAGAAAATAGCAGCAGCTCATCTGTTCACACCTTGTTTCTGCCATGTGCTTGAACGCCAAGACGTTCGCGCTTCTGTGAGATGAAAGACGTCCTTCTGCATATGTGGTTGCTCACACCGGTGCACTTGTTAGTGTATCCATTCAGTCCTGGGCTGCGGGGCATTCAGAAATGGCTCTGTGGAGACGTCTGCATAGAGGCAGCTGTCAGAACACGCACACTCGATTGTTCACCAAAACATATGCAGACGCGTCCTTAGCCTGTAGATTTGGATGCACAGAGTTCCCTGTGTTCGCAAGAGACAAGGGAATCGCGTCTGTGCGCACAGAAGCAATAGCGGACCGTTTCCCTCGGAGTGAACGCGAAAGAGCCGTCTATATACTCGCAGACACGCGAACGTGCCTCAATGCGGTCACAGAGGCAGCAGCTTTTGCACAGATGCTCCTCGTGATTCTGGCACT
Source organism: Patagioenas fasciata (assembly GCF_037038585.1). Lineage (NCBI taxonomy): Eukaryota > Metazoa > Chordata > Aves > Columbiformes > Columbidae > Patagioenas > Patagioenas fasciata. The sequence continues at coordinate 130,458 of NW_027288516.1, forward strand.
TTCCAGGCACACTCCTGAAAGTCGCGCACACTGCTGTTCACTCGCTAAACGACCTCTTGGGAAACACGTCTCCGGTCGACGGACCGCTCAGATTGCTTCTCGTGTAACTGTGAACTGTGTCAGCGCAGGGAATCCGTCTCTGTTGAGCAGATGTCAATCCTGCCTCGCTTTTGCTTTGTTGCCTCTACCAAGATGATTTCCCGTTTCTCTCTTCACTGGAGCAGGCAGACACAGCCAACGCACATCAAGTGTCAAGAGACACGCTCTGCTGAGCTCAACGCTTGTGCAGATGCACATGTGCGACGAAGTCAACACACGTGCTTGTGGAGAGAAAGAAAGGGACTCCCAGGCGTGTGGAGCGACGGGGAGAAAGAGCGGGCGCTGAGGAACACAGTTTCAAACAGACTGTCTCCACACAAACAGGCACCTGTCTGCAGGTATCCTAGATCTTGATTCTTGAACTTGAGGAAACACGCGTCTGAGCAAAACTCCCAAACGCTTCCAGGAAAGACACAGGCTCTCCCACAAGCACACAAGTGTTTGCCCTCAGCTATAGATCAGGGACAAGCCTGTGAAGAGCAACCAAAGAGCTCGTCCGTCTTTCTCTCAATAGATGGGAGTAGGCGCGCTTGCGGATGTGTGCGTGTGTGTGGCCACGCGTTTGCTTAGGCATCAGTGTGTGAAAAGGTAGGTGCTTTTCTCTAGCTGCGTGTGCGTGCACGTGGTGCTGGGTGCACATCCCTGGGTGCTCGTGGAAAGGTTTCTGCATGGTTTTCGCTGAGGAATCGTGTGTGTGCACATGGACAAAGAGAAGGCGCAGCAACCAGGTTCCAGCGCCGAAGAAGGCAAAAGGCGAGGTTTCCGGCGCTATCTCCTTCTCTCCCCAGAGCTAGTCGCGCAAAGCAAGCCGCTAAGCCGGCGACCGGCAAGAGAGCTACAACGAAGCATGCCGAACGGAGAAAATAGCAGCAGCTCATCTGTTCACACCTTGTTTCTGCCATGTGCTTGAACGCCAAGACGTTCGCGCTTCTGTGAGATGAAAGACGTCCTTCTGCATATGTGGTTGCTCACACCGGTGCACTTGTTAGTGTATCCATTCAGTCCTGGGCTGCGGGGCATTCAGAAATGGCTCTGTGGAGACGTCTGCATAGAGGCAGCTGTCAGAACACGCACACTCGATTGTTCACCAAAACATATGCAGACGCGTCCTTAGCCTGTAGATTTGGATGCACAGAGTTCCCTGTGTTCGCAAGAGACAAGGGAATCGCGTCTGTGCGCACAGAAGCAATAGCGGACCGTTTCCCTCGGAGTGAACGCGAAAGAGCCGTCTATATACTCGCAGACACGCGAACGTGCCTCAATGCGGTCACAGAGGCAGCAGCTTTTGCACAGATGCTCCTGGTGATTCTGGCACTTTCCAGGCACACTCCTGAAAGTCGCGCACACTGCTGTTCACTCGCTAAACGACCTCTTGGGAAACACGTCTCCGGTCGACGGACCGCTCAGATTGCTTCTCGTGTAACTGTGAACTGTGTCAGCGCAGGGAATCCGTCTCTGTTGAGCAGATGTCAATCCTGCCTCGCTTTTGCTTTGTTGCCTCTACCAAGATGATTTCCCGTTTCTCTCTTCACTGGAGCAGGCAGACACAGCCAACGCACATCAAGTGTCAAGAGACACGCTCTGCTGAGCTCAACGCTTGTGCAGATGCACATGTGCGACGAAGTCAACACACGTGCTTGTGGAGAGAAAGAAAGGGACTCCCAGGCGTGTGGAGCGACGGGGAGAAAGAGCGGGCGCTGAGGAACACAGTTTCAAACAGACTGTCTCCACACAAACAGGCACCTGTCTGCAGGTATCCTAGATCTTGATTCTTGAACTTGAGGAAACACGCGTCTGAGCAAAACTCCCAAACGCTTCCAGGAAAGACACAGGCTCTCCCACAAGCACACAAGTGTTTGCCCTCAGCTATAGATCAGGGACAAGCCTGTGAAGAGCAACCAAAGAGCTCGTCCGTCTTTCTCTCAATAGATGGGAGTAGGCGCGCTTGCGGATGTGTGCGTGTGTGTGGCCACGCGTTTGCTTAGGCATCAGTGTGTGAAAAGGTAGGTGCTTTTCTCTAGCTGCGTGTTCGTGCACGTGGTGCTGGGTGCACATCCCTGGGTGCTCGTGGAAAGGTTTCTGCATGGTTTTCGCTGAGGAATCGTGTGTGTGCACATGGACAAAGAGAAGGCGCAGCAACCAGGTTCCAGCGCCGAAGAAGGCAAAAGGCGAGGTTTCCGGCGCTATCTCCTTCTCTCCCCAGAGCTAGTCGCGCAAAGCAAGCCGCTAAGCCGGCGACCGGCAAGAGAGCTACAACGAAGCATGCCGAACGGAGAAAATAGCAGCAGCTCATCTGTTCACACCTTGTTTCTGCCATGTGCTTGAACGCCAAGACGTTCGCGCTTCTGTGAGATGAAAGACGTCCTTCTGCATATGTGGTTGCTCACACCGGTGCACTTGTTAGTGTATCCATTCAGTCCTGGGCTGCGGGGCATTCAGAAATGGCTCTGTGGAGACGTCTGCATAGAGGCAGCTGTCAGAACACGCACACTCGATTGTTCACCAAAACATATGCAGACGCGTCCTTAGCCTGTAGATTTGGATGCACAGAGTTCCCTGTGTTCGCAAGAGACAAGGGAATCGCGTCTGTGCGCACAGAAGCAATAGCGGACCGTTTCCCTCGGAGTGAACGCGAAAGAGCCGTCTATATACTCGCAGACACGCGAACGTGCCTCAATGCGGTCACAGAGGCAGCAGCTTTTGCACAGATGCTCCTGGTGATTCTGGCACTTTCCAGGCACACTCCTGAAAGTCGCGCACACTGCTGTTCACTCGCTAAACGACCTCTTGGGAAACACGTCTCCGGTCGACGGACCGCTCAGATTGCTTCTCGTGTAACTGTGAACTGTGTCAGCGCAGGGAATCCGTCTCTGTTGAGCAGATGTCAATCCTGCCTCGCTTTTGCTTTGTTGCCTCTACCAAGATGATTTCCCGTTTCTCTCTTCACTGGAGCAGGCAGACACAGCCAACGCACATCAAGTGTCAAGAGACACGCTCTGCTGAGCTCAACGCTTGTGCAGATGCACATGTGCGACGAAGTCAACACACGTGCTTGTGGAGAGAAAGAAAGGGACTCCCAGGCGTGTGGAGCGACGGGGAGAAAGAGCGGGCGCTGAGGAACACAGTTTCAAACAGACTGTCTCCACACAAACAGGCACCTGTCTGCAGGTATCCTAGATCTTGATTCTTGAACTTGAGGAAACACGCGTCTGAGCAAAACTCCCAAACGCTTCCAGGAAAGACACAGGCTCTCCCACAAGCACACAAGTGTTTGCCCTCAGCTATAGATCAGGGACAAGCCTGTGAAGAGCAACCAAAGAGCTCGTCCGTCTTTCTCTCAATAGATGGGAGTAGGCGCGCTTGCGGATGTGTGCGTGTGTGTGGCCACGCGTTTGCTTAGGCATCAGTGTGTGAAAAGGTAGGTGCTTTTCTCTAGCTGCGTGTGCGTGCACGTGGTGCTGGGTGCACATCCCTGGGTGCTCGTGGAAAGGTTTCTGCATGGTTTTCGCTGAGGAATCGTGTGTGTGCACATGGACAAAGAGAAGGCGCAGCAACCAGGTTCCAGCGCCGAAGAAGGCAAAAGGCGAGGTTTCCGGCGCTATCTCCTTCTCTCCCCAGAGCTAGTCGCGCAAAGCAAGCCGCTAAGCCGGCGACCGGCAAGAGAGCTACAACGAAGCATGCCGAACGGAGAAAATAGCAGCAGCTCATCTGTTCACACCTTGTTTCTGCCATGTGCTTGAACGCCAAGACGTTCGCGCTTCTGTGAGATGAAAGACGTCCTTCTGCATATGTGGTTGCTCACACCGGTGCACTTGTTAGTGTATCCATTCAGTCCTGGGCTGCGGGGCATTCAGAAATGGCTCTGTGGAGACGTCTGCATAGAGGCAGCTGTCAGAACACGCACACTCGATTGTTCACCAAAACATATGCAGACGCGTCCTTAGCCTGTAGATTTGGATGCACAGAGTTCCCTGTGTTCGCAAGAGACAAGGGAATCGCGTCTGTGCGCACAGAAGCAATAGCGGACCGTTTCCCTCGGAGTGAACGCGAAAGAGCCGTCTATATACTCGCAGACACGCGAACGTGCCTCAATGCGGTCACAGAGGCAGCAGCTTTTGCACAGATGCTCCTCGTGATTCTGGCACTTTCCAGGCACACTCCTGAAAGTCGCGCACACTGCTGTTCACTCGCTAAACGACCTCTTGGGAAACACGTCTCCGGTCGACGGACCGCTCAGATTGCTTCTCGTGTAACTGTGAACTGTGTCAGCGCAGGGAATCCGTCTCTGTTGAGCAGATGTCAATCCTGCCTCGCTTTTGCTTTGTTGCCTCTACCAAGATGATTTCCCGTTTCTCTCTTCACTGGAGCAGGCAGACACAGCCAACGCACATCAAGTGTCAAGAGACACGCTCTGCTGAGCTCAACGCTTGTGCAGATGCACATGTGCGACGAAGTCAACACACGTGCTTGTGGAGAGAAAGAAAGGGACTCCCAGGCGTGTGGAGCGACGGGGAGAAAGAGCGGGCGCTGAGGAACACAGTTTCAAACAGACTGTCTCCACACAAACAGGCACCTGTCTGCAGGTATCCTAGATCTTGATTCTTGAACTTGAGGAAACACGCGTCTGAGCAAAACTCCCAAACGCTTCCAGGAAAGACACAGGCTCTCCCACAAGCACACAAGTGTTTGCCCTCAGCTATAGATCAGGGACAAGCCTGTGAAGAGCAACCAAAGAGCTCGTCCGTCTTTCCCTCAATAGATGGGAGTAGGCGCGCTTGCGGATGTGTGCGTGTGTGTGGCCACGCGTTTGCTTAGGCATCAGTGTGTGAAAAGGTAGGTGCTTTTCTCTAGCTGCGTGTGCGTGCACGTGGTGCTGGGTGCACATCCCTGGGTGCTCGTGGAAAGGTTTCTGCATGGTTTTCGCTGAGGAATCGTGTGTGTGCACATGGACAAAGAGAAGGCGCAGCAACCAGGTTCCAGCGCCGAAGAAGGCAAAAGGCGAGGTTTCCGGCGCTATCTCCTTCTCTCCCCAGAGCTAGTCGCGCAAAGCAAGCCGCTAAGCCGGCGACCGGCAAGAGAGCTACAACGAAGCATGCCGAACGGAGAAAATAGCAGCAGCTCATCTGTTCACACCTTGTTTCTGCCATGTGCTTGAACGCCAAGACGTTCGCGCTTCTGTGAGATGAAAGACGTCCTTCTGCATATGTGGTTGCTCACACCGGTGCACTTGTTAGTGTATCCATTCAGTCCTGGGCTGCGGGGCATTCAGAAGTGGCTCTGTGGAGACGTCTGCATAGAGGCAGCTGTCAGAACACGCACACTCGATTGTTCACCAAAACATATGCAGACGCGTCCTTAGCCTGTAGATTTGGATGCACAGAGTTCCCTGTGTTCGCAAGAGACAAGGGAATCGCGTCTGTGCGCACAGAAGCAATAGCGGACCGTTTCCCTCGGAGTGAACGCGAAAGAGCCGTCTATATACTCGCAGACACGCGAACGTGCCTCAATGCGGTCACAGAGGCAGCAGCTTTTGCACAGATGCTCCTCGTGATTCTGGCACTTTCCAGGCACACTCCTGAAAGTCGCGCACACTGCTGTTCACTCGCTAAACGACCTCTTGGGAAACACGTCTCCGGTCGACGGACCGCTCAGATTGCTTCTCGTGTAACTGTGAACTGTGTCAGCGCAGGGAATCCGTCTCTGTTGAGCAGATGTCAATCCTGCCTCGCTTTTGCTTTGTTGCCTCTACCAAGATGATTTCCCGTTTCTCTCTTCACTGGAGCAGGCAGACACAGCCAACGCACATCAAGTGTCAAGAGACACGCTCTGCTGAGCTCAACGCTTGTGCAGATGCACATGTGCGACGAAGTCAACACACGTGCTTGTGGAGAGAAAGAAAGGGACTCCCAGGCGTGTGGAGCGACGGGGAGAAAGAGCGGGCGCTGAGGAACACAGTTTCAAACAGACTGTCTCCACACAAACAGGCACCTGTCTGCAGGTATCCTAGATCTTGATTCTTGAACTTGAGGAAACACGCGTCTGAGCAAAACTCCCAAACGCTTCCAGGAAAGACACAGGCTCTCCCACAAGCACACAAGTGTTTGCCCTCAGCTATAGATCAGGGACAAGCCTGTGAAGAGCAACCAAAGAGCTCGTCCGTCTTTCTCTCAATAGATGGGAGTAGGCGCGCTTGCGGATGTGTGCGTGTGTGTGGCCACGCGTTTGCTTAGGCATCAGTGTGTGAAAAGGTAGGTGCTTTTCTCTAGCTGCGTGTGCGTGCACGTGGTGCTGGGTGCACATCCCTGGGTGCTCGTGGAAAGGTTTCTGCATGGTTTTCGCTGAGGAATCGTGTGTGTGCACATGGACAAAGAGAAGGCGCAGCAACCAGGTTCCAGCGCCGAAGAAGGCAAAAGGCGAGGTTTCCGGCGCTATCTCCTTCTCTCCCCAGAGCTAGTCGCGCAAAGCAAGCCGCTAAGCCGGCGACCGGCAAGAGAGCTACAACGAAGCATGCCGAACGGAGAAAATAGCAGCAGCTCATCTGTTCACACCTTGTTTCTGCCATGTGCTTGAACGCCAAGACGTTCGCGCTTCTGTGAGATGAAAGACGTCCTTCTGCATATGTGGTTGCTCACACCGGTGCACTTGTTAGTGTATCCATTCAGTCCTGGGCTGCGGGGCATTCAGAAATGGCTCTGTGGAGACGTCTGCATAGAGGCAGCTGTCAGAACACGCACACTCGATTGTTCACCAAAACATATGCAGACGCGTCCTTAGCCTGTAGATTTGGATGCACAGAGTTCCCTGTGTTCGCAAGAGACAAGGGAATCGCGTCTGTGCGCACAGAAGCAATAGCGGACCGTTTCCCTCGGAGTGAACGCGAAAGAGCCGTCTATATACTCGCAGACACGCGAACGTGCCTCAATGCGGTCACAGAGGCAGCAGCTTTTGCACAGATGCTCCTCGTGATTCTGGCACTTTCCAGGCACACTCCTGAAAGTCGCGCACACTGCTGTTCACTCGCTAAACGACCTCTTGGGAAACACGTCTCCGGTCGACGGACCGCTCAGATTGCTTCTCGTGTAACTGTGAACTGTGTCAGCGCAGGGAATCCGTCTCTGTTGAGCAGATGTCAATCCTGCCTCGCTTTTGCTTTGTTGCCTCTACCAAGATGATTTCCCGTTTCTCTCTTCACTGGAGCAGGCAGACACAGCCAACGCACATCAAGTGTCAAGAGACACGCTCTGCTGAGCTCAACGCTTGTGCAGATGCACATGTGCGACGAAGTCAACACACGTGCTTGTGGAGAGAAAGAAAGGGACTCCCAGGCGTGTGGAGCGACGGGGAGAAAGAGCGGGCGCTGAGGAACACAGTTTCAAACAGACTGTCTCCACACAAACAGGCACCTGTCTGCAGGTATCCTAGATCTTGATTCTTGAACTTGAGGAAACACGCGTCTGAGCAAAACTCCCAAACGCTTCCAGGAAAGACACAGGCTCTCCCACAAGCACACAAGTGTTTGCCCTCAGCTATAGATCAGGGACAAGCCTGTGAAGAGCAACCAAAGAGCTCGTCCGTCTTTCTCTCAATAGATGGGAGTAGGCGCGCTTGCGGATGTGTGCGTGTGTGTGGCCACGCGTTTGCTTAGGCATCAGTGTGTGAAAAGGTAGGTGCTTTTCTCTAGCTGCGTGTGCGTGCACGTGGTGCTGGGTGCACATCCCTGGGTGCTCGTGGAAAGGTTTCTGCATGGTTTTCGCTGAGGAATCGTGTGTGTGCACATGGACAAAGAGAAGGCGCAGCAACCAGGTTCCAGCGCCGAAGAAGGCAAAAGGCGAGGTTTCCGGCGCTATCTCCTTCTCTCCCCAGAGCTAGTCGCGCAAAGCAAGCCGCTAAGCCGGCGACCGGCAAGAGAGCTACAACGAAGCATGCCGAACGGAGAAAATAGCAGCAGCTCATCTGTTCACACCTTGTTTCTGCCATGTGCTTGAACGCCAAGACGTTCGCGCTTCTGTGAGATGAAAGACGTCCTTCTGCATATGTGGTTGCTCACACCGGTGCACTTGTTAGTGTATCCATTCAGTCCTGGGCTGCGGGGCATTCAGAAATGGCTCTGTGGAGACGTCTGCATAGAGGCAGCTGTCAGAACACGCACACTCGATTGTTCACCAAAACATATGCAGACGCGTCCTTAGCCTGTAGATTTGGATGCACAGAGTTCCCTGTGTTCGCAAGAGACAAGGGAATCGCGTCTGTGCGCACAGAAGCAATAGCGGACCGTTTCCCTCGGAGTGAACGCGAAAGAGCCGTCTATATACTCGCAGACACGCGAACGTGCCTCAATGCGGTCACAGAGGCAGCAGCTTTTGCACAGATGCTCCTGGTGATTCTGGCACTTTCCAGGCACACTCCTGAAAGTCGCGCACACTGCTGTTCACTCGCTAAACGACCTCTTGGGAAACACGTCTCCGGTCGACGGACCGCTCAGATTGCTTCTCGTGTAACTGTGAACTGTGTCAGCGCAGGGAATCCGTCTCTGTTGAGCAGATGTCAATCCTGCCTCGCTTTTGCTTTGTTGCCTCTACCAAGATGATTTCCCGTTTCTCTCTTCACTGGAGCAGGCAGACACAGCCAACGCACATCAAGTGTCAAGAGACACGCTCTGCTGAGCTCAACGCTTGTGCAGATGCACATGTGCGACGAAGTCAACACACGTGCTTGTGGAGAGAAAGAAAGGGACTCCCAGGCGTGTGGAGCGACGGGGAGAAAGAGCGGGCGCTGAGGAACACAGTTTCAAACAGACTGTCTCCACACAAACAGGCACCTGTCTGCAGGTATCCTAGATCTTGATTCTTGAACTTGAGGAAACACGCGTCTGAGCAAAACTCCCAAACGCTTCCAGGAAAGACACAGGCTCTCCCACAAGCACACAAGTGTTTGCCCTCAGCTATAGATCAGGGACAAGCCTGTGAAGAGCAACCAAAGAGCTCGTCCGTCTTTCCCTCAATAGATGGGAGTAGGCGCGCTTGCGGATGTGTGCGTGTGTGTGGCCACGCGTTTGCTTAGGCATCAGTGTGTGAAAAGGTAGGTGCTTTTCTCTAGCTGCGTGTTCGTGCACGTGGTGCTGGGTGCACATCCCTGGGTGCTCGTGGAAAGGTTTCTGCATGGTTTTCGCTGAGGAATCGTGTGTGTGCACATGGACAAAGAGAAGGCGCAGCAACCAGGTTCCAGCGCCGAAGAAGGCAAAAGGCGAGGTTTCCGGCGCTATCTCCTTCTCTCCCCAGAGCTAGTCGCGCAAAGCAAGCCGCTAAGCCGGCGACCGGCAAGAGAGCTACAACGAAGCATGCCGAACGGAGAAAATAGCAGCAGCTCATCTGTTCACACCTTGTTTCTGCCATGTGCTTGAACGCCAAGACGTTCGCGCTTCTGTGAGATGAAAGACGTCCTTCTGCATATGTGGTTGCTCACACCGGTGCACTTGTTAGTGTATCCATTCAGTCCTGGGCTGCGGGGCATTCAGAAATGGCTCTGTGGAGACGTCTGCATAGAGGCAGCTGTCAGAACACGCACACTCGATTGTTCACCAAAACATATGCAGACGCGTCCTTAGCCTGTAGATTTGGATGCACAGAGTTCCCTGTGTTCGCAAGAGACAAGGGAATCGCGTCTGTGCGCACAGAAGCAATAGCGGACCGTTTCCCTCGGAGTGAACGCGAAAGAGCCGTCTATATACTCGCAGACACGCGAACGTGCCTCAATGCGGTCACAGAGGCAGCAGCTTTTGCACAGATGCTCCTGGTGATTCTGGCACTTTCCAGGCACACTCCTGAAAGTCGCGCACACTGCTGTTCACTCGCTAAACGACCTCTTGGGAAACACGTCTCCGGTCGACGGACCGCTCAGATTGCTTCTCGTGTAACTGTGAACTGTGTCAGCGCAGGGAATCCGTCTCTGTTGAGCAGATGTCAATCCTGCCTCGCTTTTGCTTTGTTGCCTCTACCAAGATGATTTCCCGTTTCTCTCTTCACTGGAGCAGGCAGACACAGCCAACGCACATCAAGTGTCAAGAGACACGCTCTGCTGAGCTCAACGCTTGTGCAGATGCACATGTGCGACGAAGTCAACACACGTGCTTGTGGAGAGAAAGAAAGGGACTCCCAGGCGTGTGGAGCGACGGGGAGAAAGAGCGGGCGCTGAGGAACACAGTTTCAAACAGACTGTCTCCACACAAACAGGCACCTGTCTGCAGGTATCCTAGATCTTGATTCTTGAACTTGAGGAAACACGCGTCTGAGCAAAACTCCCAAACGCTTCCAGGAAAGACACAGGCTCTCCCACAAGCACACAAGTGTTTGCCCTCAGCTATAGATCAGGGACAAGCCTGTGAAGAGCAACCAAAGAGCTCGTCCGTCTTTCCCTCAATAGATGGGAGTAGGCGCGCTTGCGGATGTGTGCGTGTGTGTGGCCACGCGTTTGCTTAGGCATCAGTGTGTGAAAAGGTAGGTGCTTTTCTCTAGCTGCGTGTGCGTGCACGTGGTGCTGGGTGCACATCCCTGGGTGCTCGTGGAAAGGTTTCTGCATGGTTTTCGCTGAGGAATCGTGTGTGTGCACATGGACAAAGAGAAGGCGCAGCAACCAGGTTCCAGCGCCGAAGAAGGCAAAAGGCGAGGTTTCCGGCGCTATCTCCTTCTCTCCCCAGAGCTAGTCGCGCAAAGCAAGCCGCTAAGCCGGCGACCGGCAAGAGAGCTACAACGAAGCATGCCGAACGGAGAAAATAGCAGCAGCTCATCTGTTCACACCTTGTTTCTGCCATGTGCTTGAACGCCAAGACGTTCGCGCTTCTGTGAGATGAAAGACGTCCTTCTGCATATGTGGTTGCTCACACCGGTGCACTTGTTAGTGTATCCATTCAGTCCTGGGCTGCGGGGCATTCAGAAGTGGCTCTGTGGAGACGTCTGCATAGAGGCAGCTGTCAGAACACGCACACTCGATTGTTCACCAAAACATATGCAGACGCGTCCTTAGCCTGTAGATTTGGATGCACAGAGTTCCCTGTGTTCGCAAGAGACAAGGGAATCGCGTCTGTGCGCACAGAAGCAATAGCGGACCGTTTCCCTCGGAGTGAACGCGAAAGAGCCGTCTATATACTCGCAGACACGCGAACGTGCCTCAATGCGGTCACAGAGGCAGCAGCTTTTGCACAGATGCTCCTGGTGATTCTGGCACTTTCCAGGCACACTCCTGAAAGTCGCGCACACTGCTGTTCACTCGCTAAACGACCTCTTGGGAAACACGTCTCCGGTCGACGGACCGCTCAGATTGCTTCTCGTGTAACTGTGAACTGTGTCAGCGCAGGGAATCCGTCTCTGTTGAGCAGATGTCAATCCTGCCTCGCTTTTGCTTTGTTGCCTCTACCAAGATGATTTCCCGTTTCTCTCTTCACTGGAGCAGGCAGACACAGCCAACGCACATCAAGTGTCAAGAGACACGCTCTGCTGAGCTCAACGCTTGTGCAGATGCACATGTGCGACGAAGTCAACACACGTGCTTGTGGAGAGAAAGAAAGGGACTCCCAGGCGTGTGGAGCGACGGGGAGAAAGAGCGGGCGCTGAGGAACACAGTTTCAAACAGACTGTCTCCACACAAACAGGCACCTGTCTGCAGGTATCCTAGATCTTGATTCTTGAACTTGAGGAAACACGCGTCTGAGCAAAACTCCCAAACGCTTCCAGGAAAGACACAGGCTCTCCCACAAGCACACAAGTGTTTGCCCTCAGCTATAGATCAGGGACAAGCCTGTGAAGAGCAACCAAAGAGCTCGTCCGTCTTTCCCTCAATAGATGGGAGTAGGCGCGCTTGCGGATGTGTGCGTGTGTGTGGCCACGCGTTTGCTTAGGCATCAGTGTGTGAAAAGGTAGGTGCTTTTCTCTAGCTGCGTGTTCGTGCACGTGGTGCTGGGTGCACATCCCTGGGTGCTCGTGGAAAGGTTTCTGCATGGTTTTCGCTGAGGAATCGTGTGTGTGCACATGGACAAAGAGAAGGCGCAGCAACCAGGTTCCAGCGCCGAAGAAGGCAAAAGGCGAGGTTTCCGGCGCTATCTCCTTCTCTCCCCAGAGCTAGTCGCGCAAAGCAAGCCGCTAAGCCGGCGACCGGCAAGAGAGCTACAACGAAGCATGCCGAACGGAGAAAATAGCAGCAGCTCATCTGTTCACACCTTGTTTCTGCCATGTGCTTGAACGCCAAGACGTTCGCGCTTCTGTGAGATGAAAGACGTCCTTCTGCATATGTGGTTGCTCACACCGGTGCACTTGTTAGTGTATCCATTCAGTCCTGGGCTGCGGGGCATTCAGAAGTGGCTCTGTGGAGACGTCTGCATAGAGGCAGCTGTCAGAACACGCACACTCGATTGTTCACCAAAACATATGCAGACGCGTCCTTAGCCTGTAGATTTGGATGCACAGAGTTCCCTGTGTTCGCAAGAGACAAGGGAATCGCGTCTGTGCGCACAGAAGCAATAGCGGACCGTTTCCCTCGGAGTGAACGCGAAAGAGCCGTCTATATACTCGCAGACACGCGAACGTGCCTCAATGCGGTCACAGAGGCAGCAGCTTTTGCACAGATGCTCCTGGTGATTCTGGCACTTTCCAGGCACACTCCTGAAAGTCGCGCACACTGCTGTTCACTCGCTAAACGACCTCTTGGGAAACACGTCTCCGGTCGACGGACCGCTCAGATTGCTTCTCGTGTAACTGTGAACTGTGTCAGCGCAGGGAATCCGTCTCTGTTGAGCAGATGTCAATCCTGCCTCGCTTTTGCTTTGTTGCCTCTACCAAGATGATTTCCCGTTTCTCTCTTCACTGGAGCAGGCAGACACAGCCAACGCACATCAAGTGTCAAGAGACACGCTCTGCTGAGCTCAACGCTTGTGCAGATGCACATGTGCGACGAAGTCAACACACGTGCTTGTGGAGAGAAAGAAAGGGACTCCCAGGCGTGTGGAGCGACGGGGAGAAAGAGCGGGCGCTGAGGAACACAGTTTCAAACAGACTGTCTCCACACAAACAGGCACCTGTCTGCAGGTATCCTAGATCTTGATTCTTGAACTTGAGGAAACACGCGTCTGAGCAAAACTCCCAAACGCTTCCAGGAAAGACACAGGCTCTCCCACAAGCACACAAGTGTTTGCCCTCAGCTATAGATCAGGGACAAGCCTGTGAAGAGCAACCAAAGAGCTCGTCCGTCTTTCCCTCAATAGATGGGAGTAGGCGCGCTTGCGGATGTGTGCGTGTGTGTGGCCACGCGTTTGCTTAGGCATCAGTGTGTGAAAAGGTAGGTGCTTTTCTCTAGCTGCGTGTGCGTGCACGTGGTGCTGGGTGCACATCCCTGGGTGCTCGTGGAAAGGTTTCTGCATGGTTTTCGCTGAGGAATCGTGTGTGTGCACATGGACAAAGAGAAGGCGCAGCAACCAGGTTCCAGCGCCGAAGAAGGCAAAAGGCGAGGTTTCCGGCGCTATCTCCTTCTCTCCCCAGAGCTAGTCGCGCAAAGCAAGCCGCTAAGCCGGCGACCGGCAAGAGAGCTACAACGAAGCATGCCGAACGGAGAAAATAGCAGCAGCTCATCTGTTCACACCTTGTTTCTGCCATGTGCTTGAACGCCAAGACGTTCGCGCTTCTGTGAGATGAAAGACGTCCTTCTGCATATGTGGTTGCTCACACCGGTGCACTTGTTAGTGTATCCATTCAGTCCTGGGCTGCGGGGCATTCAGAAGTGGCTCTGTGGAGACGTCTGCATAGAGGCAGCTGTCAGAACACGCACACTCGATTGTTCACCAAAACATATGCAGACGCGTCCTTAGCCTGTAGATTTGGGTGCACAGAGTTCCCTGTGTTCGCAAGAGACAAGGGAATCGCGTCTGTGCGCACAGAAGCAATAGCGGACCGTTTCCCTCGGAGTGAACGCGAAAGAGCCGTCTATATACTCGCAGACACGCGAACGTGCCTCAATGCGGTCACAGAGGCAGCAGCTTTTGCACAGATGCTCCTGGTGATTCTGGCACTTTCCAGGCACACTCCTGAAAGTCGCGCACACTGCTGTTCACTCGCTAAACGACCTCTTGGGAAACACGTCTCCGGTCGACGGACCGCTCAGATTGCTTCTCGTGTAACTGTGAACTGTGTCAGCGCAGGGAATCCGTCTCTGTTGAGCAGATGTCAATCCTGCCTCGCTTTTGCTTTGTTGCCTCTACCAAGATGATTTCCCGTTTCTCTCTTCACTGGAGCAGGCAGACACAGCCAACGCACATCAAGTGTCAAGAGACACGCTCTGCTGAGCTCAACGCTTGTGCAGATGCACATGTGCGACGAAGTCAACACACGTGCTTGTGGAGAGAAAGAAAGGGACTCCCAGGCGTGTGGAGCGACGGGGAGAAAGAGCGGGCGCTGAGGAACACAGTTTCAAACAGACTGTCTCCACACAAACAGGCACCTGTCTGCAGGTATCCTAGATCTTGATTCTTGAACTTGAGGAAACACGCGTCTGAGCAAAACTCCCAAACGCTTCCAGGAAAGACACAGGCTCTCCCACAAGCACACAAGTGTTTGCCCTCAGCTATAGATCAGGGACAAGCCTGTGAAGAGCAACCAAAGAGCTCGTCCGTCTTTCTCTCAATAGATGGGAGTAGGCGCGCTTGCGGATGTGTGCGTGTGTGTGGCCACGCGTTTGCTTAGGCATCAGTGTGTGAAAAGGTAGGTGCTTTTCTCTAGCTGCGTGTGCGTGCACGTGGTGCTGGGTGCACATCCCTGGGTGCTCGTGGAAAGGTTTCTGCATGGTTTTCGCTGAGGAATCGTGTGTGTGCACATGGACAAAGAGAAGGCGCAGCAACCAGGTTCCAGCGCCGAAGAAGGCAAAAGGCGAGGTTTCCGGCGCTATCTCCTTCTCTCCCCAGAGCTAGTCGCGCAAAGCAAGCCGCTAAGCCGGCGACCGGCAAGAGAGCTACAACGAAGCATGCCGAACGGAGAAAATAGCAGCAGCTCATCTGTTCACACCTTGTTTCTGCCATGTGCTTGAACGCCAAGACGTTCGCGCTTCTGTGAGATGAAAGACGTCCTTCTGCATATGTGGTTGCTCACACCGGTGCACTTGTTAGTGTATCCATTCAGTCCTGGGCTGCGGGGCATTCAGAAGTGGCTCTGTGGAGACGTCTGCATAGAGGCAGCTGTCAGAACACGCACACTCGATTGTTCACCAAAACATATGCAGACGCGTCCTTAGCCTGTAGATTTGGGTGCACAGAGTTCCCTGTGTTCGCAAGAGACAAGGGAATCGCGTCTGTGCGCACAGAAGCAATAGCGGACCGTTTCCCTCGGAGTGAACGCGAAAGAGCCGTCTATATACTCGCAGACACGCGAACGTGCCTCAATGCGGTCACAGAGGCAGCAGCTTTTGCACAGATGCTCCTGGTGATTCTGGCACTTTCCAGGCACACTCCTGAAAGTCGCGCACACTGCTGTTCACTCGCTAAACGACCTCTTGGGAAACACGTCTCCGGTCGACGGACCGCTCAGATTGCTTCTCGTGTAACTGTGAACTGTGTCAGCGCAGGGAATCCGTCTCTGTTGAGCAGATGTCAATCCTGCCTCGCTTTTGCTTTGTTGCCTCTACCAAGATGATTTCCCGTTTCTCTCTTCACTGGAGCAGGCAGACACAGCCAACGCACATCAAGTGTCAAGAGACACGCTCTGCTGAGCTCAACGCTTGTGCAGATGCACATGTGCGACGAAGTCAACACACGTGCTTGTGGAGAGAAAGAAAGGGACTCCCAGGCGTGTGGAGCGACGGGGAGAAAGAGCGGGCGCTGAGGAACACAGTTTCAAACAGACTGTCTCCACACAAACAGGCACCTGTCTGCAGGTATCCTAGATCTTGATTCTTGAACTTGAGGAAACACGCGTCTGAGCAAAACTCCCAAACGCTTCCAGGAAAGACACAGGCTCTCCCACAAGCACACAAGTGTTTGCCCTCAGCTATAGATCAGGGACAAGCCTGTGAAGAGCAACCAAAGAGCTCGTCCGTCTTTCTCTCAATAGATGGGAGTAGGCGCGCTTGCGGATGTGTGCGTGTGTGTGGCCACGCGTTTGCTTAGGCATCAGTGTGTGAAAAGGTAGGTGCTTTTCTCTAGCTGCGTGTGCGTGCACGTGGTGCTGGGTGCACATCCCTGGGTGCTCGTGGAAAGGTTTCTGCATGGTTTTCGCTGAGGAATCGTGTGTGTGCACATGGACAAAGAGAAGGCGCAGCAACCAGGTTCCAGCGCCGAAGAAGGCAAAAGGCGAGGTTTCCGGCGCTATCTCCTTCTCTCCCCAGAGCTAGTCGCGCAAAGCAAGCCGCTAAGCCGGCGACCGGCAAGAGAGCTACAACGAAGCATGCCGAACGGAGAAAATAGCAGCAGCTCATCTGTTCACACCTTGTTTCTGCCATGTGCTTGAACGCCAAGACGTTCGCGCTTCTGTGAGATGAAAGACGTCCTTCTGCATATGTGGTTGCTCACACCGGTGCACTTGTTAGTGTATCCATTCAGTCCTGGGCTGCGGGGCATTCAGAAGTGGCTCTGTGGAGACGTCTGCATAGAGGCAGCTGTCAGAACACGCACACTCGATTGTTCACCAAAACATATGCAGACGCGTCCTTAGCCTGTAGATTTGGGTGCACAGAGTTCCCTGTGTTCGCAAGAGACAAGGGAATCGCGTCTGTGCGCACAGAAGCAATAGCGGACCGTTTCCCTCGGAGTGAACGCGAAAGAGCCGTCTATATACTCGCAGACACGCGAACGTGCCTCAATGCGGTCACAGAGGCAGCAGCTTTTGCACAGATGCTCCTGGTGATTCTGGCACTTTCCAGGCACACTCCTGAAAGTCGCGCACACTGCTGTTCACTCGCTAAACGACCTCTTGGGAAACACGTCTCCGGTCGACGGACCGCTCAGATTGCTTCTCGTGTAACTGTGAACTGTGTCAGCGCAGGGAATCCGTCTCTGTTGAGCAGATGTCAATCCTGCCTCGCTTTTGCTTTGTTGCCTCTACCAAGATGATTTCCCGTTTCTCTCTTCACTGGAGCAGGCAGACACAGCCAACGCACATCAAGTGTCAAGAGACACGCTCTGCTGAGCTCAACGCTTGTGCAGATGCACATGTGCGACGAAGTCAACACACGTGCTTGTGGAGAGAAAGAAAGGGACTCCCAGGCGTGTGGAGCGACGGGGAGAAAGAGCGGGCGCTGAGGAACACAGTTTCAAACAGACTGTCTCCACACAAACAGGCACCTGTCTGCAGGTATCCTAGATCTTGATTCTTGAACTTGAGGAAACACGCGTCTGAGCAAAACTCCCAAACGCTTCCAGGAAAGACACAGGCTCTCCCACAAGCACACAAGTGTTTGCCCTCAGCTATAGATCAGGGACAAGCCTGTGAAGAGCAACCAAAGAGCTCGTCCGTCTTTCTCTCAATAGATGGGAGTAGGCGCGCTTGCGGATGTGTGCGTGTGTGTGGCCACGCGTTTGCTTAGGCATCAGTGTGTGAAAAGGTAGGTGCTTTTCTCTAGCTGCGTGTGCGTGCACGTGGTGCTGGGTGCACATCCCTGGGTGCTCGTGGAAAGGTTTCTGCATGGTTTTCGCTGAGGAATCGTGTGTGTGCACATGGACAAAGAGAAGGCGCAGCAACCAGGTTCCAGCGCCGAAGAAGGCAAAAGGCGAGGTTTCCGGCGCTATCTCCTTCTCTCCCCAGAGCTAGTCGCGCAAAGCAAGCCGCTAAGCCGGCGACCGGCAAGAGAGCTACAACGAAGCATGCCGAACGGAGAAAATAGCAGCAGCTCATCTGTTCACACCTTGTTTCTGCCATGTGCTTGAACGCCAAGACGTTCGCGCTTCTGTGAGATGAAAGACGTCCTTCTGCATATGTGGTTGCTCACACCGGTGCACTTGTTAGTGTATCCATTCAGTCCTGGGCTGCGGGGCATTCAGAAGTGGCTCTGTGGAGACGTCTGCATAGAGGCAGCTGTCAGAACACGCACACTCGATTGTTCACCAAAACATATGCAGACGCGTCCTTAGCCTGTAGATTTGGATGCACAGAGTTCCCTGTGTTCGCAAGAGACAAGGGAATCGCGTCTGTGCGCACAGAAGCAATAGCGGACCGTTTCCCTCGGAGTGAACGCGAAAGAGCCGTCTATATACTCGCAGACACGCGAACGTGCCTCAATGCGGTCACAGAGGCAGCAGCTTTTGCACAGATGCTCCTCGTGATTCTGGCACTTTCCAGGCACACTCCTGAAAGTCGCGCACACTGCTGTTCACTCGCTAAACGACCTCTTGGGAAACACGTCTCCGGTCGACGGACCGCTCAGATTGCTTCTCGTGTAACTGTGAACTGTGTCAGCGCAGGGAATCCGTCTCTGTTGAGCAGATGTCAATCCTGCCTCGCTTTTGCTTTGTTGCCTCTACCAAGATGATTTCCCGTTTCTCTCTTCACTGGAGCAGGCAGACACAGCCAACGCACATCAAGTGTCAAGAGACACGCTCTGCTGAGCTCAACGCTTGTGCAGATGCACATGTGCGACGAAGTCAACACACGTGCTTGTGGAGAGAAAGAAAGGGACTCCCAGGCGTGTGGAGCGACGGGGAGAAAGAGCGGGCGCTGAGGAACACAGTTTCAAACAGACTGTCTCCACACAAACAGGCACCTGTCTGCAGGTATCCTAGATCTTGATTCTTGAACTTGAGGAAACACGCGTCTGAGCAAAACTCCCAAACGCTTCCAGGAAAGACACAGGCTCTCCCACAAGCACACAAGTGTTTGCCCTCAGCTATAGATCAGGGACAAGCCTGTGAAGAGCAACCAAAGAGCTCGTCCGTCTTTCTCTCAATAGATGGGAGTAGGCGCGCTTGCGGATGTGTGCGTGTGTGTGGCCACGCGTTTGCTTAGGCATCAGTGTGTGAAAAGGTAGGTGCTTTTCTCTAGCTGCGTGTGCGTGCACGTGGTGCTGGGTGCACATCCCTGGGTGCTCGTGGAAAGGTTTCTGCATGGTTTTCGCTGAGGAATCGTGTGTGTGCACATGGACAAAGAGAAGGCGCAGCAACCAGGTTCCAGCGCCGAAGAAGGCAAAAGGCGAGGTTTCCGGCGCTATCTCCTTCTCTCCCCAGAGCTAGTCGCGCAAAGCAAGCCGCTAAGCCGGCGACCGGCAAGAGAGCTACAACGAAGCATGCCGAACGGAGAAAATAGCAGCAGCTCATCTGTTCACACCTTGTTTCTGCCATGTGCTTGAACGCCAAGACGTTCGCGCTTCTGTGAGATGAAAGACGTCCTTCTGCATATGTGGTTGCTCACACCGGTGCACTTGTTAGTGTATCCATTCAGTCCTGGGCTGCGGGGCATTCAGAAGTGGCTCTGTGGAGACGTCTGCATAGAGGCAGCTGTCAGAACACGCACACTCGATTGTTCACCAAAACATATGCAGACGCGTCCTTAGCCTGTAGATTTGGATGCACAGAGTTCCCTGTGTTCGCAAGAGACAAGGGAATCGCGTCTGTGCGCACAGAAGCAATAGCGGACCGTTTCCCTCGGAGTGAACGCGAAAGAGCCGTCTATATACTCGCAGACACGCGAACGTGCCTCAATGCGGTCACAGAGGCAGCAGCTTTTGCACAGATGCTCCTGGTGATTCTGGCACTTTCCAGGCACACTCCTGAAAGTCGCGCACACTGCTGTTCACTCGCTAAACGACCTCTTGGGAAACACGTCTCCGGTCGACGGACCGCTCAGATTGCTTCTCGTGTAACTGTGAACTGTGTCAGCGCAGGGAATCCGTCTCTGTTGAGCAGATGTC
This sequence comes from Patagioenas fasciata, assembly GCF_037038585.1. Classification (NCBI taxonomy): domain Eukaryota; kingdom Metazoa; phylum Chordata; class Aves; order Columbiformes; family Columbidae; genus Patagioenas; species Patagioenas fasciata. Next base: position 150,423 of record NW_027288516.1, read on the forward strand.
AATCCTGCCTCGCTTTTGCTTTGTTGCCTCTACCAAGATGATTTCCCGTTTCTCTCTTCACTGGAGCAGGCAGACACAGCCAACGCACATCAAGTGTCAAGAGACACGCTCTGCTGAGCTCAACGCTTGTGCAGATGCACATGTGCGACGAAGTCAACACACGTGCTTGTGGAGAGAAAGAAAGGGACTCCCAGGCGTGTGGAGCGACGGGGAGAAAGAGCGGGCGCTGAGGAACACAGTTTCAAACAGACTGTCTCCACACAAACAGGCACCTGTCTGCAGGTATCCTAGATCTTGATTCTTGAACTTGAGGAAACACGCGTCTGAGCAAAACTCCCAAACGCTTCCAGGAAAGACACAGGCTCTCCCACAAGCACACAAGTGTTTGCCCTCAGCTATAGATCAGGGACAAGCCTGTGAAGAGCAACCAAAGAGCTCGTCCGTCTTTCCCTCAATAGATGGGAGTAGGCGCGCTTGCGGATGTGTGCGTGTGTGTGGCCACGCGTTTGCTTAGGCATCAGTGTGTGAAAAGGTAGGTGCTTTTCTCTAGCTGCGTGTGCGTGCACGTGGTGCTGGGTGCACATCCCTGGGTGCTCGTGGAAAGGTTTCTGCATGGTTTTCGCTGAGGAATCGTGTGTGTGCACATGGACAAAGAGAAGGCGCAGCAACCAGGTTCCAGCGCCGAAGAAGGCAAAAGGCGAGGTTTCCGGCGCTATCTCCTTCTCTCCCCAGAGCTAGTCGCGCAAAGCAAGCCGCTAAGCCGGCGACCGGCAAGAGAGCTACAACGAAGCATGCCGAACGGAGAAAATAGCAGCAGCTCATCTGTTCACACCTTGTTTCTGCCATGTGCTTGAACGCCAAGACGTTCGCGCTTCTGTGAGATGAAAGACGTCCTTCTGCATATGTGGTTGCTCACACCGGTGCACTTGTTAGTGTATCCATTCAGTCCTGGGCTGCGGGGCATTCAGAAGTGGCTCTGTGGAGACGTCTGCATAGAGGCAGCTGTCAGAACACGCACACTCGATTGTTCACCAAAACATATGCAGACGCGTCCTTAGCCTGTAGATTTGGATGCACAGAGTTCCCTGTGTTCGCAAGAGACAAGGGAATCGCGTCTGTGCGCACAGAAGCAATAGCGGACCGTTTCCCTCGGAGTGAACGCGAAAGAGCCGTCTATATACTCGCAGACACGCGAACGTGCCTCAATGCGGTCACAGAGGCAGCAGCTTTTGCACAGATGCTCCTCGTGATTCTGGCACTTTCCAGGCACACTCCTGAAAGTCGCGCACACTGCTGTTCACTCGCTAAACGACCTCTTGGGAAACACGTCTCCGGTCGACGGACCGCTCAGATTGCTTCTCGTGTAACTGTGAACTGTGTCAGCGCAGGGAATCCGTCTCTGTTGAGCAGATGTCAATCCTGCCTCGCTTTTGCTTTGTTGCCTCTACCAAGATGATTTCCCGTTTCTCTCTTCACTGGAGCAGGCAGACACAGCCAACGCACATCAAGTGTCAAGAGACACGCTCTGCTGAGCTCAACGCTTGTGCAGATGCACATGTGCGACGAAGTCAACACACGTGCTTGTGGAGAGAAAGAAAGGGACTCCCAGGCGTGTGGAGCGACGGGGAGAAAGAGCGGGCGCTGAGGAACACAGTTTCAAACAGACTGTCTCCACACAAACAGGCACCTGTCTGCAGGTATCCTAGATCTTGATTCTTGAACTTGAGGAAACACGCGTCTGAGCAAAACTCCCAAACGCTTCCAGGAAAGACACAGGCTCTCCCACAAGCACACAAGTGTTTGCCCTCAGCTATAGATCAGGGACAAGCCTGTGAAGAGCAACCAAAGAGCTCGTCCGTCTTTCCCTCAATAGATGGGAGTAGGCGCGCTTGCGGATGTGTGCGTGTGTGTGGCCACGCGTTTGCTTAGGCATCAGTGTGTGAAAAGGTAGGTGCTTTTCTCTAGCTGCGTGTGCGTGCACGTGGTGCTGGGTGCACATCCCTGGGTGCTCGTGGAAAGGTTTCTGCATGGTTTTCGCTGAGGAATCGTGTGTGTGCACATGGACAAAGAGAAGGCGCAGCAACCAGGTTCCAGCGCCGAAGAAGGCAAAAGGCGAGGTTTCCGGCGCTATCTCCTTCTCTCCCCAGAGCTAGTCGCGCAAAGCAAGCCGCTAAGCCGGCGACCGGCAAGAGAGCTACAACGAAGCATGCCGAACGGAGAAAATAGCAGCAGCTCATCTGTTCACACCTTGTTTCTGCCATGTGCTTGAACGCCAAGACGTTCGCGCTTCTGTGAGATGAAAGACGTCCTTCTGCATATGTGGTTGCTCACACCGGTGCACTTGTTAGTGTATCCATTCAGTCCTGGGCTGCGGGGCATTCAGAAGTGGCTCTGTGGAGACGTCTGCATAGAGGCAGCTGTCAGAACACGCACACTCGATTGTTCACCAAAACATATGCAGACGCGTCCTTAGCCTGTAGATTTGGATGCACAGAGTTCCCTGTGTTCGCAAGAGACAAGGGAATCGCGTCTGTGCGCACAGAAGCAATAGCGGACCGTTTCCCTCGGAGTGAACGCGAAAGAGCCGTCTATATACTCGCAGACACGCGAACGTGCCTCAATGCGGTCACAGAGGCAGCAGCTTTTGCACAGATGCTCCTGGTGATTCTGGCACTTTCCAGGCACACTCCTGAAAGTCGCGCACACTGCTGTTCACTCGCTAAACGACCTCTTGGGAAACACGTCTCCGGTCGACGGACCGCTCAGATTGCTTCTCGTGTAACTGTGAACTGTGTCAGCGCAGGGAATCCGTCTCTGTTGAGCAGATGTCAATCCTGCCTCGCTTTTGCTTTGTTGCCTCTACCAAGATGATTTCCCGTTTCTCTCTTCACTGGAGCAGGCAGACACAGCCAACGCACATCAAGTGTCAAGAGACACGCTCTGCTGAGCTCAACGCTTGTGCAGATGCACATGTGCGACGAAGTCAACACACGTGCTTGTGGAGAGAAAGAAAGGGACTCCCAGGCGTGTGGAGCGACGGGGAGAAAGAGCGGGCGCTGAGGAACACAGTTTCAAACAGACTGTCTCCACACAAACAGGCACCTGTCTGCAGGTATCCTAGATCTTGATTCTTGAACTTGAGGAAACACGCGTCTGAGCAAAACTCCCAAACGCTTCCAGGAAAGACACAGGCTCTCCCACAAGCACACAAGTGTTTGCCCTCAGCTATAGATCAGGGACAAGCCTGTGAAGAGCAACCAAAGAGCTCGTCCGTCTTTCTCTCAATAGATGGGAGTAGGCGCGCTTGCGGATGTGTGCGTGTGTGTGGCCACGCGTTTGCTTAGGCATCAGTGTGTGAAAAGGTAGGTGCTTTTCTCTAGCTGCGTGTGCGTGCACGTGGTGCTGGGTGCACATCCCTGGGTGCTCGTGGAAAGGTTTCTGCATGGTTTTCGCTGAGGAATCGTGTGTGTGCACATGGACAAAGAGAAGGCGCAGCAACCAGGTTCCAGCGCCGAAGAAGGCAAAAGGCGAGGTTTCCGGCGCTATCTCCTTCTCTCCCCAGAGCTAGTCGCGCAAAGCAAGCCGCTAAGCCGGCGACCGGCAAGAGAGCTACAACGAAGCATGCCGAACGGAGAAAATAGCAGCAGCTCATCTGTTCACACCTTGTTTCTGCCATGTGCTTGAACGCCAAGACGTTCGCGCTTCTGTGAGATGAAAGACGTCCTTCTGCATATGTGGTTGCTCACACCGGTGCACTTGTTAGTGTATCCATTCAGTCCTGGGCTGCGGGGCATTCAGAAGTGGCTCTGTGGAGACGTCTGCATAGAGGCAGCTGTCAGAACACGCACACTCGATTGTTCACCAAAACATATGCAGACGCGTCCTTAGCCTGTAGATTTGGATGCACAGAGTTCCCTGTGTTCGCAAGAGACAAGGGAATCGCGTCTGTGCGCACAGAAGCAATAGCGGACCGTTTCCCTCGGAGTGAACGCGAAAGAGCCGTCTATATACTCGCAGACACGCGAACGTGCCTCAATGCGGTCACAGAGGCAGCAGCTTTTGCACAGATGCTCCTCGTGATTCTGGCACTTTCCAGGCACACTCCTGAAAGTCGCGCACACTGCTGTTCACTCGCTAAACGACCTCTTGGGAAACACGTCTCCGGTCGACGGACCGCTCAGATTGCTTCTCGTGTAACTGTGAACTGTGTCAGCGCAGGGAATCCGTCTCTGTTGAGCAGATGTCAATCCTGCCTCCCTTTTGCTTTGTTGCCTCTACCAAGATGATTTCCCGTTTCTCTCTTCACTGGAGCAGGCAGACACAGCCAACGCACATCAAGTGTCAAGAGACACGCTCTGCTGAGCTCAACGCTTGTGCAGATGCACATGTGCGACGAAGTCAACACACGTGCTTGTGGAGAGAAAGAAAGGGACTCCCAGGCGTGTGGAGCGACGGGGAGAAAGAGCGGGCGCTGAGGAACACAGTTTCAAACAGACTGTCTCCACACAAACAGGCACCTGTCTGCAGGTATCCTAGATCTTGATTCTTGAACTTGAGGAAACACGCGTCTGAGCAAAACTCCCAAACGCTTCCAGGAAAGACACAGGCTCTCCCACAAGCACACAAGTGTTTGCCCTCAGCTATAGATCAGGGACAAGCCTGTGAAGAGCAACCAAAGAGCTCGTCCGTCTTTCCCTCAATAGATGGGAGTAGGCGCGCTTGCGGATGTGTGCGTGTGTGTGGCCACGCGTTTGCTTAGGCATCAGTGTGTGAAAAGGTAGGTGCTTTTCTCTAGCTGCGTGTGCGTGCACGTGGTGCTGGGTGCACATCCCTGGGTGCTCGTGGAAAGGTTTCTGCATGGTTTTCGCTGAGGAATCGTGTGTGTGCACATGGACAAAGAGAAGGCGCAGCAACCAGGTTCCAGCGCCGAAGAAGGCAAAAGGCGAGGTTTCCGGCGCTATCTCCTTCTCTCCCCAGAGCTAGTCGCGCAAAGCAAGCCGCTAAGCCGGCGACCGGCAAGAGAGCTACAACGAAGCATGCCGAACGGAGAAAATAGCAGCAGCTCATCTGTTCACACCTTGTTTCTGCCATGTGCTTGAACGCCAAGACGTTCGCGCTTCTGTGAGATGAAAGACGTCCTTCTGCATATGTGGTTGCTCACACCGGTGCACTTGTTAGTGTATCCATTCAGTCCTGGGCTGCGGGGCATTCAGAAGTGGCTCTGTGGAGACGTCTGCATAGAGGCAGCTGTCAGAACACGCACACTCGATTGTTCACCAAAACATATGCAGACGCGTCCTTAGCCTGTAGATTTGGATGCACAGAGTTCCCTGTGTTCGCAAGAGACAAGGGAATCGCGTCTGTGCGCACAGAAGCAATAGCGGACCGTTTCCCTCGGAGTGAACGCGAAAGAGCCGTCTATATACTCGCAGACACGCGAACGTGCCTCAATGCGGTCACAGAGGCAGCAGCTTTTGCACAGATGCTCCTGGTGATTCTGGCACTTTCCAGGCACACTCCTGAAAGTCGCGCACACTGCTGTTCACTCGCTAAACGACCTCTTGGGAAACACGTCTCCGGTCGACGGACCGCTCAGATTGCTTCTCGTGTAACTGTGAACTGTGTCAGCGCAGGGAATCCGTCTCTGTTGAGCAGATGTCAATCCTGCCTCGCTTTTGCTTTGTTGCCTCTACCAAGATGATTTCCCGTTTCTCTCTTCACTGGAGCAGGCAGACACAGCCAACGCACATCAAGTGTCAAGAGACACGCTCTGCTGAGCTCAACGCTTGTGCAGATGCACATGTGCGACGAAGTCAACACACGTGCTTGTGGAGAGAAAGAAAGGGACTCCCAGGCGTGTGGAGCGACGGGGAGAAAGAGCGGGCGCTGAGGAACACAGTTTCAAACAGACTGTCTCCACACAAACAGGCACCTGTCTGCAGGTATCCTAGATCTTGATTCTTGAACTTGAGGAAACACGCGTCTGAGCAAAACTCCCAAACGCTTCCAGGAAAGACACAGGCTCTCCCACAAGCACACAAGTGTTTGCCCTCAGCTATAGATCAGGGACAAGCCTGTGAAGAGATGCCCTGCTATTCTTTCGCCTTATGGCATCATGTGTTTCGTTCCTCTTGGAGATCGATTGTTAAACGTCTTTCCTAGGGCGACTGTGAAGCATTTGCCAGCGGAGGAGAAGTAGCACGGAGCAGCATTCAGTACTGCCTACGAGTGTCTTTGCTACCCTACTAGCGGAGCTCCAAGAACAGGCACACATCTTCAGGTACCTTCCAAATGTGGATTCCCCTGCAGCCCCGTAGGCGGGCGTGCAGTACGCCAACCGTCAACGGACGTTTTTCCCCTCAAGCCTGTCAGGACGTTGCTCGTCCGTCTTTCCCTCAATAGATGGGAGTAGGCGCGCTTGCGGATGTGTGCGTGTGTGTGGCCACGCGTTTGCTTAGGCATCAGTGTGTGAAAAGGTAGGTGCTTTTCTCTAGCTGCGTGTGCGTGCACGTGGTGCTGGGTGCACATCCCTGGGTGCTCGTGGAAAGGTTTCTGCATGGTTTTCGCTGAGGAATCGTGTGTGTGCACATGGACAAAGAGAAGGCGCAGCAACCAGGTTCCAGCGCCGAAGAAGGCAAAAGGCGAGGTTTCCGGCGCTATCTCCTTCTCTCCCCAGAGCTAGTCGCGCAAAGCAAGCCGCTAAGCCGGCGACCGGCAAGAGAGCTACAACGAAGCATGCCGAACGGAGAAAATAGCAGCAGCTCATCTGTTCACACCTTGTTTCTGCCATGTGCTTGAACGCCAAGACGTTCGCGCTTCTGTGAGATGAAAGACGTCCTTCTGCATATGTGGTTGCTCACACCGGTGCACTTGTTAGTGTATCCATTCAGTCCTGGGCTGCGGGGCATTCAGAAATGGCTCTGTGGAGACGTCTGCATAGAGGCAGCTGTCAGAACACGCACACTCGATTGTTCACCAAAACATATGCAGACGCGTCCTTAGCCTGTAGATTTGGATGCACAGAGTTCCCTGTGTTCGCAAGAGACAAGGGAATCGCGTCTGTGCGCACAGAAGCAATAGCGGACCATTTCCCTCGGAGTGAACGCGAAAGAGCCGTCTATATACTCGCAGACACGCGAACGTGCCTCAATGCGGTCACAGAGGCAGCAGCTTTTGCACAGATGCTCCTGGTGATTCTGGCACTTTCCAGGCACACTCCTGAAAGTCGCGCACACTGCTGTTCACTCGCTAAACGACCTCTTGGGAAACACGTCTCCGGTCGACGGACCGCTCAGATTGCTTCTCGTGTAACTGTGAACTGTGTCAGCGCAGGGAATCCGTCTCTGTTGAGCAGATGTCAATCCTGCCTCGCTTTTGCTTTGTTGCCTCTACCAAGATGATTTCCCGTTTCTCTCTTCACTGGAGCAGGCAGACACAGCCAACGCACATCAAGTGTCAAGAGACACGCTCTGCTGAGCTCAACGCTTGTGCAGATGCACATGTGCGACGAAGTCAACACACGTGCTTGTGGAGAGAAAGAAAGGGACTCCCAGGCGTGTGGAGCGACGGGGAGAAAGAGCGGGCGCTGAGGAACACAGTTTCAAACAGACTGTCTCCACACAAACAGGCACCTGTCTGCAGGTATCCTAGATCTTGATTCTTGAACTTGAGGAAACACGCGTCTGAGCAAAACTCCCAAACGCTTCCAGGAAAGACACAGGCTCTCCCACAAGCACACAAGTGTTTGCCCTCAGCTATAGATCAGGGACAAGCCTGTGAAGAGCAACCAAAGAGCTCGTCCGTCTTTCCCTCAATAGATGGGAGTAGGCGCGCTTGCGGATGTGTGCGTGTGTGTGGCCACGCGTTTGCTTAGGCATCAGTGTGTGAAAAGGTAGGTGCTTTTCTCTAGCTGCGTGTGCGTGCACGTGGTGCTGGGTGCACATCCCTGGGTGCTCGTGGAAAGGTTTCTGCATGGTTTTCGCTGAGGAATCGTGTGTGTGCACATGGACAAAGAGAAGGCGCAGCAACCAGGTTCCAGCGCCGAAGAAGGCAAAAGGCGAGGTTTCCGGCGCTATCTCCTTCTCTCCCCAGAGCTAGTCGCGCAAAGCAAGCCGCTAAGCCGGCGACCGGCAAGAGAGCTACAACGAAGCATGCCGAACGGAGAAAATAGCAGCAGCTCATCTGTTCACACCTTGTTTCTGCCATGTGCTTGAACGCCAAGACGTTCGCGCTTCTGTGAGATGAAAGACGTCCTTCTGCATATGTGGTTGCTCACACCGGTGCACTTGTTAGTGTATCCATTCAGTCCTGGGCTGCGGGGCATTCAGAAGTGGCTCTGTGGAGACGTCTGCATAGAGGCAGCTGTCAGAACACGCACACTCGATTGTTCACCAAAACATATGCAGACGCGTCCTTAGCCTGTAGATTTGGATGCACAGAGTTCCCTGTGTTCGCAAGAGACAAGGGAATCGCGTCTGTGCGCACAGAAGCAATAGCGGACCGTTTCCCTCGGAGTGAACGCGAAAGAGCCGTCTATATACTCGCAGACACGCGAACGTGCCTCAATGCGGTCACAGAGGCAGCAGCTTTTGCACAGATGCTCCTGGTGATTCTGGCACTTTCCAGGCACACTCCTGAAAGTCGCGCACACTGCTGTTCACTCGCTAAACGACCTCTTGGGAAACACGTCTCCGGTCGACGGACCGCTCAGATTGCTTCTCGTGTAACTGTGAACTGTGTCAGCGCAGGGAATCCGTCTCTGTTGAGCAGATGTCAATCCTGCCTCGCTTTTGCTTTGTTGCCTCTACCAAGATGATTTCCCGTTTCTCTCTTCACTGGAGCAGGCAGACACAGCCAACGCACATCAAGTGTCAAGAGACACGCTCTGCTGAGCTCAACGCTTGTGCAGATGCACATGTGCGACGAAGTCAACACACGTGCTTGTGGAGAGAAAGAAAGGGACTCCCAGGCGTGTGGAGCGACGGGGAGAAAGAGCGGGCGCTGAGGAACACAGTTTCAAACAGACTGTCTCCACACAAACAGGCACCTGTCTGCAGGTATCCTAGATCTTGATTCTTGAACTTGAGGAAACACGCGTCTGAGCAAAACTCCCAAACGCTTCCAGGAAAGACACAGGCTCTCCCACAAGCACACAAGTGTTTGCCCTCAGCTATAGATCAGGGACAAGCCTGTGAAGAGCAACCAAAGAGCTCGTCCGTCTTTCCCTCAATAGATGGGAGTAGGCGCGCTTGCGGATGTGTGCGTGTGTGTGGCCACGCGTTTGCTTAGGCATCAGTGTGTGAAAAGGTAGGTGCTTTTCTCTAGCTGCGTGTGCGTGCACGTGGTGCTGGGTGCACATCCCTGGGTGCTCGTGGAAAGGTTTCTGCATGGTTTTCGCTGAGGAATCGTGTGTGTGCACATGGACAAAGAGAAGGCGCAGCAACCAGGTTCCAGCGCCGAAGAAGGCAAAAGGCGAGGTTTCCGGCGCTATCTCCTTCTCTCCCCAGAGCTAGTCGCGCAAAGCAAGCCGCTAAGCCGGCGACCGGCAAGAGAGCTACAACGAAGCATGCCGAACGGAGAAAATAGCAGCAGCTCATCTGTTCACACCTTGTTTCTGCCATGTGCTTGAACGCCAAGACGTTCGCGCTTCTGTGAGATGAAAGACGTCCTTCTGCATATGTGGTTGCTCACACCGGTGCACTTGTTAGTGTATCCATTCAGTCCTGGGCTGCGGGGCATTCAGAAGTGGCTCTGTGGAGACGTCTGCATAGAGGCAGCTGTCAGAACACGCACACTCGATTGTTCACCAAAACATATGCAGACGCGTCCTTAGCCTGTAGATTTGGATGCACAGAGTTCCCTGTGTTCGCAAGAGACAAGGGAATCGCGTCTGTGCGCACAGAAGCAATAGCGGACCGTTTCCCTCGGAGTGAACGCGAAAGAGCCGTCTATATACTCGCAGACACGCGAACGTGCCTCAATGCGGTCACAGAGGCAGCAGCTTTTGCACAGATGCTCCTGGTGATTCTGGCACTTTCCAGGCACACTCCTGAAAGTCGCGCACACTGCTGTTCACTCGCTAAACGACCTCTTGGGAAACACGTCTCCGGTCGACGGACCGCTCAGATTGCTTCTCGTGTAACTGTGAACTGTGTCAGCGCAGGGAATCCGTCTCTGTTGAGCAGATGTCAATCCTGCCTCGCTTTTGCTTTGTTGCCTCTACCAAGATGATTTCCCGTTTCTCTCTTCACTGGAGCAGGCAGACACAGCCAACGCACATCAAGTGTCAAGAGACACGCTCTGCTGAGCTCAACGCTTGTGCAGATGCACATGTGCGACGAAGTCAACACACGTGCTTGTGGAGAGAAAGAAAGGGACTCCCAGGCGTGTGGAGCGACGGGGAGAAAGAGCGGGCGCTGAGGAACACAGTTTCAAACAGACTGTCTCCACACAAACAGGCACCTGTCTGCAGGTATCCTAGATCTTGATTCTTGAACTTGAGGAAACACGCGTCTGAGCAAAACTCCCAAACGCTTCCAGGAAAGACACAGGCTCTCCCACAAGCACACAAGTGTTTGCCCTCAGCTATAGATCAGGGAGAAGCCTGTGAAGAGATGCCCTGCTATTCTTTCGCCTTATGGCATCATGTGTTTCGTTCCTCTTGGAGATCGATTGTTAAACGTCTTTCCTAGGGCGACTGTGAAGCATTTGCCAGCGGAGGAGAAGTAGCACGGAGCAGCATTCAGTACTGCCTACGAGTGTCTTTGCTACCCTACTAGCGGAGCTCCAAGAACAGGCACACATCTTCAGGTACCTTCCAAATGTGGATTCCCCTGCAGCCCCGTAGGCGGGCGTGCAGTACGCCAACCGTCAACGGACGTTTTTCCCCTCAAGCCTGTCAGGACGTTGCTCGTCCGTCTTTCCCTCAATAGATGGGAGTAGGCGCGCTTGCGGATGTGTGCGTGTGTGTGGCCACGCGTTTGCTTAGGCTTCAGTGTGTGAAAAGGTAGGTGCTTTTCTCTAGCTGCGTGTGCGTGCACGTGGTGCTGGGTGCACATCCCTGGGTGCTCGTGGAAAGGTTTCTGCATGGTTTTCGCTGAGGAATCGTGTGTGTGCACATGGACAAAGAGAAGGCGCAGCAACCAGGTTCCAGCGCCGAAGAAGGCAAAAGGCGAGGTTTCCGGCGCTATCTCCTTCTCTCCCCAGAGCTAGTCGCGCAAAGCAAGCCGCTAAGCCGGCGACCGGCAAGAGAGCTACAACGAAGCATGCCGAACGGAGAAAATAGCAGCAGCTCATCTGTTCACACCTTGTTTCTGCCATGTGCTTGAACGCCAAGACGTTCGCGCTTCTGTGAGATGAAAGACGTCCTTCTGCATATGTGGTTGCTCACACCGGTGCACTTGTTAGTGTATCCATTCAGTCCTGGGCTGCGGGGCATTCAGAAGTGGCTCTGTGGAGACGTCTGCATAGAGGCAGCTGTCAGAACACGCACACTCGATTGTTCACCAAAACATATGCAGACGCGTCCTTAGCCTGTAGATTTGGATGCACAGAGTTCCCTGTGTTCGCAAGAGACAAGGGAATCGCGTCTGTGCGCACAGAAGCAATAGCGGACCGTTTCCCTCGGAGTGAACGCGAAAGAGCCGTCTATATACTCGCAGACACGCGAACGTGCCTCAATGCGGTCACAGAGGCAGCAGCTTTTGCACAGATGCTCCTGGTGATTCTGGCACTTTCCAGGCACACTCCTGAAAGTCGCGCACACTGCTGTTCACTCGCTAAACGACCTCTTGGGAAACACGTCTCCGGTCGACGGACCGCTCAGATTGCTTCTCGTGTAACTGTGAACTGTGTCAGCGCAGGGAATCCGTCTCTGTTGAGCAGATGTCAATCCTGCCTCGCTTTTGCTTTGTTGCCTCTACCAAGATGATTTCCCGTTTCTCTCTTCACTGGAGCAGGCAGACACAGCCAACGCACATCAAGTGTCAAGAGACACGCTCTGCTGAGCTCAACGCTTGTGCAGATGCACATGTGCGACGAAGTCAACACACGTGCTTGTGGAGAGAAAGAAAGGGACTCCCAGGCGTGTGGAGCGACGGGGAGAAAGAGCGGGCGCTGAGGAACACAGTTTCAAACAGACTGTCTCCACACAAACAGGCACCTGTCTGCAGGTATCCTAGATCTTGATTCTTGAACTTGAGGAAACACGCGTCTGAGCAAAACTCCCAAACGCTTCCAGGAAAGACACAGGCTCTCCCACAAGCACACAAGTGTTTGCCCTCAGCTATAGATCAGGGACAAGCCTGTGAAGAGCAACCAAAGAGCTCGTCCGTCTTTCCCTCAATAGATGGGAGTAGGCGCGCTTGCGGATGTGTGCGTGTGTGTGGCCACGCGTTTGCTTAGGCATCAGTGTGTGAAAAGGTAGGTGCTTTTCTCTAGCTGCGTGTGCGTGCACGTGGTGCTGGGTGCACATCCCTGGGTGCTCGTGGAAAGGTTTCTGCATGGTTTTCGCTGAGGAATCGTGTGTGTGCACATGGACAAAGAGAAGGCGCAGCAACCAGGTTCCAGCGCCGAAGAAGGCAAAAGGCGAGGTTTCCGGCGCTATCTCCTTCTCTCCCCAGAGCTAGTCGCGCAAAGCAAGCCGCTAAGCCGGCGACCGGCAAGAGAGCTACAACGAAGCATGCCGAACGGAGAAAATAGCAGCAGCTCATCTGTTCACACCTTGTTTCTGCCATGTGCTTGAACGCCAAGACGTTCGCGCTTCTGTGAGATGAAAGACGTCCTTCTGCATATGTGGTTGCTCACACCGGTGCACTTGTTAGTGTATCCATTCAGTCCTGGGCTGCGGGGCATTCAGAAGTGGCTCTGTGGAGACGTCTGCATAGAGGCAGCTGTCAGAACACGCACACTCGATTGTTCACCAAAACATATGCAGACGCGTCCTTAGCCTGTAGATTTGGATGCACAGAGTTCCCTGTGTTCGCAAGAGACAAGGGAATCGCGTCTGTACGCACAGAAGCAATAGCGGACCGTTTCCCTCGGAGTGAACGCGAAAGAGCCGTCTATATACTCGCAGACACGCGAACGTGCCTCAATGCGGTCACAGAGGCAGCAGCTTTTGCACAGATGCTCCTGGTGATTCTGGCACTTTCCAGGCACACTCCTGAAAGTCGCGCACACTGCTGTTCACTCGCTAAACGACCTCTTGGGAAACACGTCTCCGGTCGACGGACCGCTCAGATTGCTTCTCGTGTAACTGTGAACTGTGTCAGCGCAGGGAATCCGTCTCTGTTGAGCAGATGTCAATCCTGCCTCGCTTTTGCTTTGTTGCCTCTACCAAGATGATTTCCCGTTTCTCTCTTCACTGGAGCAGGCAGACACAGCCAACGCACATCAAGTGTCAAGAGACACGCTCTGCTGAGCTCAACGCTTGTGCAGATGCACATGTGCGACGAAGTCAACACACGTGCTTGTGGAGAGAAAGAAAGGGACTCCCAGGCGTGTGGAGCGACGGGGAGAAAGAGCGGGCGCTGAGGAACACAGTTTCAAACAGACTGTCTCCACACAAACAGGCACCTGTCTGCAGGTATCCTAGATCTTGATTCTTGAACTTGAGGAAACACGCGTCTGAGCAAAACTCCCAAACGCTTCCAGGAAAGACACAGGCTCTCCCACAAGCACACAAGTGTTTGCCCTCAGCTATAGATCAGGGACAAGCCTGTGAAGAGATGCCCTGCTATTCTTTCGCCTTATGGCATCATGTGTTTCGTTCCTCTTGGAGATCGATTGTTAAACGTCTTTCCTAGGGCGACTGTGAAGCATTTGCCAGCGGAGGAGAAGTAGCACGGAGCAGCATTCAGTACTGCCTACGAGTGTCTTTGCTACCCTACTAGCGGAGCTCCAAGAACAGGCACACATCTTCAGGTACCTTCCAAATGTGGATTCCCCTGCAGCCCCGTAGGCGGGCGTGCAGTACGCCAACCGTCAACGGACGTTTTTCCCCTCAAGCCTGTCAGGACGTTGCTCGTCCGTCTTTCCCTCAATAGATGGGAGTAGGCGCGCTTGCGGATGTGTGCGTGTGTGTGGCCACGCGTTTGCTTAGGCATCAGTGTGTGAAAAGGTAGGTGCTTTTCTCTAGCTGCGTGTGCGTGCACGTGGTGCTGGGTGCACATCCCTGGGTGCTCGTGGAAAGGTTTCTGCATGGTTTTCGCTGAGGAATCGTGTGTGTGCACATGGACAAAGAGAAGGCGCAGCAACCAGGTTCCAGCGCCGAAGAAGGCAAAAGGCGAGGTTTCCGGCGCTATCTCCTTCTCTCCCCAGAGCTAGTCGCGCAAAGCAAGCCGCTAAGCCGGCGACCGGCAAGAGAGCTACAACGAAGCATGCCGAACGGAGAAAATAGCAGCAGCTCATCTGTTCACACCTTGTTTCTGCCATGTGCTTGAACGCCAAGACGTTCGCGCTTCTGTGAGATGAAAGACGTCCTTCTGCATATGTGGTTGCTCACACCGGTGCACTTGTTAGTGTATCCATTCAGTCCTGGGCTGCGGGGCATTCAGAAATGGCTCTGTGGAGACGTCTGCATAGAGGCAGCTGTCAGAACACGCACACTCGATTGTTCACCAAAACATATGCAGACGCGTCCTTAGCCTGTAGATTTGGATGCACAGAGTTCCCTGTGTTCGCAAGAGACAAGGGAATCGCGTCTGTGCGCACAGAAGCAATAGCGGACCGTTTCCCTCGGAGTGAACGCGAAAGAGCCGTCTATATACTCGCAGACACGCGAACGTGCCTCAATGCGGTCACAGAGGCAGCAGCTTTTGCACAGATGCTCCTGGTGATTCTGGCACTTTCCAGGCACACTCCTGAAAGTCGCGCACACTGCTGTTCACTCGCTAAACGACCTCTTGGGAAACACGTCTCCGGTCGACGGACCGCTCAGATTGCTTCTCGTGTAACTGTGAACTGTGTCAGCGCAGGGAATCCGTCTCTGTTGAGCAGATGTCAATCCTGCCTCGCTTTTGCTTTGTTGCCTCTACCAAGATGATTTCCCGTTTCTCTCTTCACTGGAGCAGGCAGACACAGCCAACGCACATCAAGTGTCAAGAGACACGCTCTGCTGAGCTCAACGCTTGTGCAGATGCACATGTGCGACGAAGTCAACACACGTGCTTGTGGAGAGAAAGAAAGGGACTCCCAGGCGTGTGGAGCGACGGGGAGAAAGAGCGGGCGCTGAGGAACACAGTTTCAAACAGACTGTCTCCACACAAACAGGCACCTGTCTGCAGGTATCCTAGATCTTGATTCTTGAACTTGAGGAAACACGCGTCTGAGCAAAACTCCCAAACGCTTCCAGGAAAGACACAGGCTCTCCCACAAGCACACAAGTGTTTGCCCTCAGCTATAGATCAGGGACAAGCCTGTGAAGAGCAACCAAAGAGCTCGTCCGTCTTTCCCTCAATAGATGGGAGTAGGCGCGCTTGCGGATGTGTGCGTGTGTGTGGCCACGCGTTTGCTTAGGCATCAGTGTGTGAAAAGGTAGGTGCTTTTCTCTAGCTGCGTGTGCGTGCACGTGGTGCTGGGTGCACATCCCTGGGTGCTCGTGGAAAGGTTTCTGCATGGTTTTCGCTGAGGAATCGTGTGTGTGCACATGGACAAAGAGAAGGCGCAGCAACCAGGTTCCAGCGCCGAAGAAGGCAAAAGGCGAGGTTTCCGGCGCTATCTCCTTCTCTCCCCAGAGCTAGTCGCGCAAAGCAAGCCGCTAAGCCGGCGACCGGCAAGAGAGCTACAACGAAGCATGCCGAACGGAGAAAATAGCAGCAGCTCATCTGTTCACACCTTGTTTCTGCCATGTGCTTGAACGCCAAGACGTTCGCGCTTCTGTGAGATGAAAGACGTCCTTCTGCATATGTGGTTGCTCACACCGGTGCACTTGTTAGTGTATCCATTCAGTCCTGGGCTGCGGGGCATTCAGAAGTGGCTCTGTGGAGACGTCTGCATAGAGGCAGCTGTCAGAACACGCACACTCGATTGTTCACCAAAACATATGCAGACGCGTCCTTAGCCTGTAGATTTGGATGCACAGAGTTCCCTGTGTTCGCAAGAGACAAGGGAATCGCGTCTGTGCGCACAGAAGCAATAGCGGACCGTTTCCCTCGGAGTGAACGCGAAAGAGCCGTCTATATACTCGCAGACACGCGAACGTGCCTCAATGCGGTCACAGAGGCAGCAGCTTTTGCACAGATGCTCCTGGTGATTCTGGCACTTTCCAGGCACACTCCTGAAAGTCGCGCACACTGCTGTTCACTCGCTAAACGACCTCTTGGGAAACACGTCTCCGGTCGACGGACCGCTCAGATTGCTTCTCGTGTAACTGTGAACTGTGTCAGCGCAGGGAATCCGTCTCTGTTGAGCAGATGTCAATCCTGCCTCGCTTTTGCTTTGTTGCCTCTACCAAGATGATTTCCCGTTTCTCTCTTCACTGGAGCAGGCAGACACAGCCAACGCACATCAAGTGTCAAGAGACACGCTCTGCTGAGCTCAACGCTTGTGCAGATGCACATGTGCGACGAAGTCAACACACGTGCTTGTGGAGAGAAAGAAAGGGACTCCCAGGCGTGTGGAGCGACGGGGAGAAAGAGCGGGCGCTGAGGAACACAGTTTCAAACAGACTGTCTCCACACAAACAGGCACCTGTCTGCAGGTATCCTAGATCTTGATTCTTGAACTTGAGGAAACACGCGTCTGAGCAAAACTCCCAAACGCTTCCAGGAAAGACACAGGCTCTCCCACAAGCACACAAGTGTTTGCCCTCAGCTATAGATCAGGGACAAGCCTGTGAAGAGCAACCAAAGAGCTCGTCCGTCTTTCCCTCAATAGATGGGAGTAGGCGCGCTTGCGGATGTGTGCGTGTGTGTGGCCACGCGTTTGCTTAGGCATCAGTGTGTGAAAAGGTAGGTGCTTTTCTCTAGCTGCGTGTGCGTGCACGTGGTGCTGGGTGCACATCCCTGGGTGCTCGTGGAAAGGTTTCTGCATGGTTTTCGCTGAGGAATCGTGTGTGTGCACATGGACAAAGAGAAGGCGCAGCAACCAGGTTCCAGCGCCGAAGAAGGCAAAAGGCGAGGTTTCCGGCGCTATCTCCTTCTCTCCCCAGAGCTAGTCGCGCAAAGCAAGCCGCTAAGCCGGCGACCGGCAAGAGAGCTACAACGAAGCATGCCGAACGGAGAAAATAGCAGCAGCTCATCTGTTCACACCTTGTTTCTGCCATGTGCTTGAACGCCAAGACGTTCGCGCTTCTGTGAGATGAAAGACGTCCTTCTGCATATGTGGTTGCTCACACCGGTGCACTTGTTAGTGTATCCATTCAGTCCTGGGCTGCGGGGCATTCAGAAGTGGCTCTGTGGAGACGTCTGCATAGAGGCAGCTGTCAGAACACGCACACTCGATTGTTCACCAAAACATATGCAGACGCGTCCTTAGCCTGTAGATTTGGATGCACAGAGTTCCCTGTGTTCGCAAGAGACAAGGGAATCGCGTCTGTGCGCACAGAAGCAATAGCGGACCGTTTCCCTCGGAGTGAACGCGAAAGAGCCGTCTATATACTCGCAGACACGCGAACGTGCCTCAATGCGGTCACAGAGGCAGCAGCTTTTGCACAGATGCTCCTGGTGATTCTGGCACTTTCCAGGCACACTCCTGAAAGTCGCGCACACTGCTGTTCACTCGCTAAACGACCTCTTGGGAAACACGTCTCCGGTCGACGGACCGCTCAGATTGCTTCTCGTGTAACTGTGAACTGTGTCAGCGCAGGGAATCCGTCTCTGTTGAGCAGATGTCAATCCTGCCTCGCTTTTGCTTTGTTGCCTCTACCAAGATGATTTCCCGTTTCTCTCTTCACTGGAGCAGGCAGACACAGCCAACGCACATCAAGTGTCAAGAGACACGCTCTGCTGAGCTCAACGCTTGTGCAGATGCACATGTGCGACGAAGTCAACACACGTGCTTGTGGAGAGAAAGAAAGGGACTCCCAGGCGTGTGGAGCGACGGGGAGAAAGAGCGGGCGCTGAGGAACACAGTTTCAAACAGACTGTCTCCACACAAACAGGCACCTGTCTGCAGGTATCCTAGATCTTGATTCTTGAACTTGAGGAAACACGCGTCTGAGCAAAACTCCCAAACGCTTCCAGGAAAGACACAGGCTCTCCCACAAGCACACAAGTGTTTGCCCTCAGCTATAGATCAGGGACAAGCCTGTGAAGAGCAACCAAAGAGCTCGTCCGTCTTTCCCTCAATAGATGGGAGTAGGCGCGCTTGCGGATGTGTGCGTGTGTGTGGCCACGCGTTTGCTTAGGCTTCAGTGTGTGAAAAGGTAGGTGCTTTTCTCTAGCTGCGTGTGCGTGCACGTGGTGCTGGGTGCACATCCCTGGGTGCTCGTGGAAAGGTTTCTGCATGGTTTTCGCTGAGGAATCGTGTGTGTGCACATGGACAAAGAGAAGGCGCAGCAACCAGGTTCCAGCGCCGAAGAAGGCAAAAGGCGAGGTTTCCGGCGCTATCTCCTTCTCTCCCCAGAGCTAGTCGCGCAAAGCAAGCCGCTAAGCCGGCGACCGGCAAGAGAGCTACAACGAAGCATGCCGAACGGAGAAAATAGCAGCAGCTCATCTGTTCACACCTTGTTTCTGCCATGTGCTTGAACGCCAAGACGTTCGCGCTTCTGTGAGATGAAAGACGTCCTTCTGCATATGTGGTTGCTCACACCGGTGCACTTGTTAGTGTATCCATTCAGTCCTGGGCTGCGGGGCATTCAGAAGTGGCTCTGTGGAGACGTCTGCATAGAGGCAGCTGTCAGAACACGCACACTCGATTGTTCACCAAAACATATGCAGACGCGTCCTTAGCCTGTAGATTTGGATGCACAGAGTTCCCTGTGTTCGCAAGAGACAAGGGAATCGCGTCTGTGCGCACAGAAGCAATAGCGGACCGTTTCCCTCGGAGTGAACGCGAAAGAGCCGTCTATATACTCGCAGACACGCGAACGTGCCTCAATGCGGTCACAGAGGCAGCAGCTTTTGCACAGATGCTCCTGGTGATTCTGGCACTTTCCAGGCACACTCCTGAAAGTCGCGCACACTGCTGTTCACTCGCTAAACGACCTCTTGGGAAACACGTCTCCGGTCGACGGACCGCTCAGATTGCTTCTCGTGTAACTGTGAACTGTGTCAGCGCAGGGAATCCGTCTCTGTTGAGCAGATGTCAATCCTGCCTCGCTTTTGCTTTGTTGCCTCTACCAAGATGATTTCCCGTTTCTCTCTTCACTGGAGCAGGCAGACACAGCCAACGCACATCAAGTGTCAAGAGACACGCTCTGCTGAGCTCAACGCTTGTGCAGATGCACATGTGCGACGAAGTCAACACACGTGCTTGTGGAGAGAAAGAAAGGGACTCCCAGGCGTGTGGAGCGACGGGGAGAAAGAGCGGGCGCTGAGGAACACAGTTTCAAACAGACTGTCTCCACACAAACAGGCACCTGTCTGCAGGTATCCTAGATCTTGATTCTTGAACTTGAGGAAACACGCGTCTGAGCAAAACTCCCAAACGCTTCCAGGAAAGACACAGGCTCTCCCACAAGCACACAAGTGTTTGCCCTCAGCTATAGATCAGGGACAAGCCTGTGAAGAGATGCCCTGCTATTCTTTCGCCTTATGGCATCATGTGTTTCGTTCCTCTTGGAGATCGATTGTTAAACGTCTTTCCTAGGGCGACTGTGAAGCATTTGCCAGCGGAGGAGAAGTAGCACGGAGCAGCATTCAGTACTGCCTACGAGTGTCTTTGCTACCCTACTAGCGGAGCTCCAAGAACAGGCACACATCTTCAGGTACCTTCCAAATGTGGATTCCCCTGCAGCCCCGTAGGCGGGCGTGCAGTACGCCAACCGTCAACGGACGTTTTTCCCCTCAAGCCTGTCAGGACGTTGCTCGTCCGTCTTTCCCTCAATAGATGGGAGTAGGCGCGCTTGCGGATGTGTGCGTGTGTGTGGCCACGCGTTTGCTTAGGCATCAGTGTGTGAAAAGGTAGGTGCTTTTCTCTAGCTGCGTGTGCGTGCACGTGGTGCTGGGTGCACATCCCTGGGTGCTCGTGGAAAGGTTTCTGCATGGTTTTCGCTGAGGAATCGTGTGTGTGCACATGGACAAAGAGAAGGCGCAGCAACCAGGTTCCAGCGCCGAAGAAGGCAAAAGGCGAGGTTTCCGGCGCTATCTCCTTCTCTCCCCAGAGCTAGTCGCGCAAAGCAAGCCGCTAAGCCGGCGACCGGCAAGAGAGCTACAACGAAGCATGCCGAACGGAGAAAATAGCAGCAGCTCATCTGTTCACACCTTGTTTCTGCCATGTGCTTGAACGCCAAGACGTTCGCGCTTCTGTGAGATGAAAGACGTCCTTCTGCATATGTGGTTGCTCACACCGGTGCACTTGTTAGTGTATCCATTCAGTCCTGGGCTGCGGGGCATTCAGAAGTGGCTCTGTGGAGACGTCTGCATAGAGGCAGCTGTCAGAACACGCACACTCGATTGTTCACCAAAACATATGCAGACGCGTCCTTAGCCTGTAGATTTGGATGCACAGAGTTCCCTGTGTTCGCAAGAGACAAGGGAATCGCGTCTGTGCGCACAGAAGCAATAGCGGACCGTTTCCCTCGGAGTGAACGCGAAAGAGCCGTCTATATACTCGCAGACACGCGAACGTGCCTCAATGCGGTCACAGAGGCAGCAGCTTTTGCACAGATGCTCCTGGTGATTCTGGCACTTTCCAGGCACACTCCTGAAAGTCGCGCACACTGCTGTTCACTCGCTAAACGACCTCTTGGGAAACACGTCTCCGGTCGACGGACCGCTCAGATTGCTTCTCGTGTAACTGTGAACTGTGTCAGCGCAGGGAATCCGTCTCTGTTGAGCAGATGTCAATCCTGCCTCGCTTTTGCTTTGTTGCCTCTACCAAGATGATTTCCCGTTTCTCTCTTCACTGGAGCAGGCAGACACAGCCAACGCACATCAAGTGTCAAGAGACACGCTCTGCTGAGCTCAACGCTTGTGCAGATGCACATGTGCGACGAAGTCAACACACGTGCTTGTGGAGAGAAAGAAAGGGACTCCCAGGCGTGTGGAGCGACGGGGAGAAAGAGCGGGCGCTGAGGAACACAGTTTCAAACAGACTGTCTCCACACAAACAGGCACCTGTCTGCAGGTATCCTAGATCTTGATTCTTGAACTTGAGGAAACACGCGTCTGAGCAAAACTCCCAAACGCTTCCAGGAAAGACACAGGCTCTCCCACAAGCACACAAGTGTTTGCCCTCAGCTATAGATCAGGGACAAGCCTGTGAAGAGCAACCAAAGAGCTCGTCCGTCTTTCCCTCAATAGATGGGAGTAGGCGCGCTTGCGGATGTGTGCGTGTGTGTGGCCACGCGTTTGCTTAGGCATCAGTGTGTGAAAAGGTAGGTGCTTTTCTCTAGCTGCGTGTGCGTGCACGTGGTGCTGGGTGCACATCCCTGGGTGCTCGTGGAAAGGTTTCTGCATGGTTTTCGCTGAGGAATCGTGTGTGTGCACATGGACAAAGAGAAGGCGCAGCAACCAGGTTCCAGCGCCGAAGAAGGCAAAAGGCGAGGTTTCCGGCGCTATCTCCTTCTCTCCCCAGAGCTAGTCGCGCAAAGCAAGCCGCTAAGCCGGCGACCGGCAAGAGAGCTACAACGAAGCATGCCGAACGGAGAAAATAGCAGCAGCTCATCTGTTCACACCTTGTTTCTGCCATGTGCTTGAACGCCAAGACGTTCGCGCTTCTGTGAGATGAAAGACGTCCTTCTGCATATGTGGTTGCTCACACCGGTGCACTTGTTAGTGTATCCATTCAGTCCTGGGCTGCGGGGCATTCAGAAGTGGCTCTGTGGAGACGTCTGCATAGAGGCAGCTGTCAGAACACGCACACTCGATTGTTCACCAAAACATATGCAGACGCGTCCTTAGCCTGTAGATTTGGATGCACAGAGTTCCCTGTGTTCGCAAGAGACAAGGGAATCGCGTCTGTGCGCACAGAAGCAATAGCGGACCGTTTCCCTCGGAGTGAACGCGAAAGAGCCGTCTATATACTCGCAGACACGCGAACGTGCCTCAATGCGGTCACAGAGGCAGCAGCTTTTGCACAGATGCTCCTGGTGATTCTGGCACTTTCCAGGCACACTCCTGAAAGTCGCGCACACTGCTGTTCACTCGCTAAACGACCTCTTGGGAAACACGTCTCCGGTCGACGGACCGCTCAGATTGCTTCTCGTGTAACTGTGAACTGTGTCAGCGCAGGGAATCCGTCTCTGTTGAGCAGATGTCAATCCTGCCTCGCTTTTGCTTTGTTGCCTCTACCAAGATGATTTCCCGTTTCTCTCTTCACTGGAGCAGGCAGACACAGCCAACGCACATCAAGTGTCAAGAGACACGCTCTGCTGAGCTCAACGCTTGTGCAGATGCACATGTGCGACGAAGTCAACACACGTGCTTGTGGAGAGAAAGAAAGGGACTCCCAGGCGTGTGGAGCGACGGGGAGAAAGAGCGGGCGCTGAGGAACACAGTTTCAAACAGACTGTCTCCACACAAACAGGCACCTGTCTGCAGGTATCCTAGATCTTGATTCTTGAACTTGAGGAAACACGCGTCTGAGCAAAACTCCCAAACGCTTCCAGGAAAGACACAGGCTCTCCCACAAGCACACAAGTGTTTGCCCTCAGCTATAGATCAGGGACAAGCCTGTGAAGAGCAACCAAAGAGCTCGTCCGTCTTTCCCTCAATAGATGGGAGTAGGCGCGCTTGCGGATGTGTGCGTGTGTGTGGCCACGCGTTTGCTTAGGCATCAGTGTGTGAAAAGGTAGGTGCTTTTCTCTAGCTGCGTGTGCGTGCACGTGGTGCTGGGTGCACATCCCTGGGTGCTCGTGGAAAGGTTTCTGCATGGTTTTCGCTGAGGAATCGTGTGTGTGCACATGGACAAAGAGAAGGCGCAGCAACCAGGTTCCAGCGCCGAAGAAGGCAAAAGGCGAGGTTTCCGGCGCTATCTCCTTCTCTCCCCAGAGCTAGTCGCGCAAAGCAAGCCGCTAAGCCGGCGACCGGCAAGAGAGCTACAACGAAGCATGCCGAACGGAGAAAATAGCAGCAGCTCATCTGTTCACACCTTGTTTCTGCCATGTGCTTGAACGCCAAGACGTTCGCGCTTCTGTGAGATGAAAGACGTCCTTCTGCATATGTGGTTGCTCACACCGGTGCACTTGTTAGTGTATCCATTCAGTCCTGGGCTGCGGGGCATTCAGAAGTGGCTCTGTGGAGACGTCTGCATAGAGGCAGCTGTCAGAACACGCACACTCGATTGTTCACCAAAACATATGCAGACGCGTCCTTAGCCTGTAGATTTGGATGCACAGAGTTCCCTGTGTTCGCAAGAGACAAGGGAATCGCGTCTGTGCGCACAGAAGCAATAGCGGACCGTTTCCCTCGGAGTGAACGCGAAAGAGCCGTCTATATACTCGCAGACACGCGAACGTGCCTCAATGCGGTCACAGAGGCAGCAGCTTTTGCACAGATGCTCCTCGTGATTCTGGCACTTTCCAGGCACACTCCTGAAAGTCGCGCACACTGCTGTTCACTCGCTAAACGACCTCTTGGGAAACACGTCTCCGGTCGACGGACCGCTCAGATTGCTTCTCGTGTAACTGTGAACTGTGTCAGCGCAGGGAATCCGTCTCTGTTGAGCAGATGTCAATCCTGCCTCGCTTTTGCTTTGTTGCCTCTACCAAGATGATTTCCCGTTTCTCTCTTCACTGGAGCAGGCAGACACAGCCAACGCACATCAAGTGTCAAGAGACACGCTCTGCTGAGCTCAACGCTTGTGCAGATGCACATGTGCGACGAAGTCAACACACGTGCTTGTGGAGAGAAAGAAAGGGACTCCCAGGCGTGTGGAGCGACGGGGAGAAAGAGCGGGCGCTGAGGAACACAGTTTCAAACAGACTGTCTCCACACAAACAGGCACCTGTCTGCAGGTATCCTAGATCTTGATTCTTGAACTTGAGGAAACACGCGTCTGAGCAAAACTCCCAAACGCTTCCAGGAAAGACACAGGCTCTCCCACAAGCACACAAGTGTTTGCCCTCAGCTATAGATCAGGGACAAGCCTGTGAAGAGCAACCAAAGAGCTCGTCCGTCTTTCCCTCAATAGATGGGAGTAGGCGCGCTTGCGGATGTGTGCGTGTGTGTGGCCACGCGTTTGCTTAGGCTTCAGTGTGTGAAAAGGTAGGTGCTTTTCTCTAGCTGCGTGTGCGTGCACGTGGTGCTGGGTGCACATCCCTGGGTGCTCGTGGAAAGGTTTCTGCATGGTTTTCGCTGAGGAATCGTGTGTGTGCACATGGACAAAGAGAAGGCGCAGCAACCAGGTTCCAGCGCCGAAGAAGGCAAAAGGCGAGGTTTCCGGCGCTATCTCCTTCTCTCCCCAGAGCTAGTCGCGCAAAGCAAGCCGCTAAGCCGGCGACCGGCAAGAGAGCTACAACGAAGCATGCCGAACGGAGAAAATAGCAGCAGCTCATCTGTTCACACCTTGTTTCTGCCATGTGCTTGAACGCCAAGACGTTCGCGCTTCTGTGAGATGAAAGACGTCCTTCTGCATATGTGGTTGCTCACACCGGTGCACTTGTTAGTGTATCCATTCAGTCCTGGGCTGCGGGGCATTCAGAAGTGGCTCTGTGGAGACGTCTGCATAGAGGCAGCTGTCAGAACACGCACACTCGATTGTTCACCAAAACATATGCAGACGCGTCCTTAGCCTGTAGATTTGGATGCACAGAGTTCCCTGTGTTCGCAAGAGACAAGGGAATCGCGTCTGTGCGCACAGAAGCAATAGCGGACCGTTTCCCTCGGAGTGAACGCGAAAGAGCCGTCTATATACTCGCAGACACGCGAACGTGCCTCAATGCGGTCACAGAGGCAGCAGCTTTTGCACAGATGCTCCTGGTGATTCTGGCACTTTCCAGGCACACTCCTGAAAGTCGCGCACACTGCTGTTCACTCGCTAAACGACCTCTTGGGAAACACGTCTCCGGTCGACGGACCGCTCAGATTGCTTCTCGTGTAACTGTGAACTGTGTCAGCGCAGGGAATCCGTCTCTGTTGAGCAGATGTCAATCCTGCCTCGCTTTTGCTTTGTTGCCTCTACCAAGATGATTTCCCGTTTCTCTCTTCACTGGAGCAGGCAGACACAGCCAACGCACATCAAGTGTCAAGAGACACGCTCTGCTGAGCTCAACGCTTGTGCAGATGCACATGTGCGACGAAGTCAACACACGTGCTTGTGGAGAGAAAGAAAGGGACTCCCAGGCGTGTGGAGCGACGGGGAGAAAGAGCGGGCGCTGAGGAACACAGTTTCAAACAGACTGTCTCCACACAAACAGGCACCTGTCTGCAGGTATCCTAGATCTTGATTCTTGAACTTGAGGAAACACGCGTCTGAGCAAAACTCCCAAACGCTTCCAGGAAAGACACAGGCTCTCCCACAAGCACACAAGTGTTTGCCCTCAGCTATAGATCAGGGACAAGCCTGTGAAGAGATGCCCTGCTATTCTTTCGCCTTATGGCATCATGTGTTTCGTTCCTCTTGGAGATCGATTGTTAAACGTCTTTCCTAGGGCGACTGTGAAGCATTTGCCAGCGGAGGAGAAGTAGCACGGAGCAGCATTCAGTACTGCCTACGAGTGTCTTTGCTACCCTACTAGCGGAGCTCCAAGAACAGGCACACATCTTCAGGTACCTTCCAAATGTGGATTCCCCTGCAGCCCCGTAGGCGGGCGTGCAGTACGCCAACCGTCAACGGACGTTTTTCCCCTCAAGCCTGTCAGGACGTTGCTCGTCCGTCTTTCCCTCAATAGATGGGAGTAGGCGCGCTTGCGGATGTGTGCGTGTGTGTGGCCACGCGTTTGCTTAGGCATCAGTGTGTGAAAAGGTAGGTGCTTTTCTCTAGCTGCGTGTGCGTGCACGTGGTGCTGGGTGCACATCCCTGGGTGCTCGTGGAAAGGTTTCTGCATGGTTTTCGCTGAGGAATCGTGTGTGTGCACATGGACAAAGAGAAGGCGCAGCAACCAGGTTCCAGCGCCGAAGAAGGCAAAAGGCGAGGTTTCCGGCGCTATCTCCTTCTCTCCCCAGAGCTAGTCGCGCAAAGCAAGCCGCTAAGCCGGCGACCGGCAAGAGAGCTACAACGAAGCATGCCGAACGGAGAAAATAGCAGCAGCTCATCTGTTCACACCTTGTTTCTGCCATGTGCTTGAACGCCAAGACGTTCGCGCTTCTGTGAGATGAAAGACGTCCTTCTGCATATGTGGTTGCTCACACCGGTGCACTTGTTAGTGTATCCATTCAGTCCTGGGCTGCGGGGCATTCAGAAGTGGCTCTGTGGAGACGTCTGCATAGAGGCAGCTGTCAGAACACGCACACTCGATTGTTCACCAAAACATATGCAGACGCGTCCTTAGCCTGTAGATTTGGATGCACAGAGTTCCCTGTGTTCGCAAGAGACAAGGGAATCGCGTCTGTGCGCACAGAAGCAATAGCGGACCGTTTCCCTCGGAGTGAACGCGAAAGAGCCGTCTATATACTCGCAGACACGCGAACGTGCCTCAATGCGGTCACAGAGGCAGCAGCTTTTGCACAGATGCTCCTGGTGATTCTGGCACTTTCCAGGCACACTCCTGAAAGTCGCGCACACTGCTGTTCACTCGCTAAACGACCTCTTGGGAAACACGTCTCCGGTCGACGGACCGCTCAGATTGCTTCTCGTGTAACTGTGAACTGTGTCAGCGCAGGGAATCCGTCTCTGTTGAGCAGATGTCAATCCTGCCTCGCTTTTGCTTTGTTGCCTCTACCAAGATGATTTCCCGTTTCTCTCTTCACTGGAGCAGGCAGACACAGCCAACGCACATCAAGTGTCAAGAGACACGCTCTGCTGAGCTCAACGCTTGTGCAGATGCACATGTGCGACGAAGTCAACACACGTGCTTGTGGAGAGAAAGAAAGGGACTCCCAGGCGTGTGGAGCGACGGGGAGAAAGAGCGGGCGCTGAGGAACACAGTTTCAAACAGACTGTCTCCACACAAACAGGCACCTGTCTGCAGGTATCCTAGATCTTGATTCTTGAACTTGAGGAAACACGCGTCTGAGCAAAACTCCCAAACGCTTCCAGGAAAGACACAGGCTCTCCCACAAGCACACAAGTGTTTGCCCTCAGCTATAGATCAGGGACAAGCCTGTGAAGAGATGCCCTGCTATTCTTTCGCCTTATGGCATCATGTGTTTCGTTCCTCTTGGAGATCGATTGTTAAACGTCTTTCCTAGGGCGACTGTGAAGCATTTGCCAGCGGAGGAGAAGTAGCACGGAGCAGCATTCAGTACTGCCTACGAGTGTCTTTGCTACCCTACTAGCGGAGCTCCAAGAACAGGCACACATCTTCAGGTACCTTCCAAATGTGGATTCCCCTGCAGCCCCGTAGGCGGGCGTGCAGTACGCCAACCGTCAACGGACGTTTTTCCCCTCAAGCCTGTCAGGACGTTGCTCGTCCGTCTTTCCCTCAATAGATGGGAGTAGGCGCGCTTGCGGATGTGTGCGTGTGTGTGGCCACGCGTTTGCTTAGGCATCAGTGTGTGAAAAGGTAGGTGCTTTTCTCTAGCTGCGTGTGCGTGCACGTGGTGCTGGGTGCACATCCCTGGGTGCTCGTGGAAAGGTTTCTGCATGGTTTTCGCTGAGGAATCGTGTGTGTGCACATGGACAAAGAGAAGGCGCAGCAACCAGGTTCCAGCGCCGAAGAAGGCAAAAGGCGAGGTTTCCGGCGCTATCTCCTTCTCTCCCCAGAGCTAGTCGCGCAAAGCAAGCCGCTAAGCCGGCGACCGGCAAGAGAGCTACAACGAAGCATGCCGAACGGAGAAAATAGCAGCAGCTCATCTGTTCACACCTTGTTTCTGCCATGTGCTTGAACGCCAAGACGTTCGCGCTTCTGTGAGATGAAAGACGTCCTTCTGCATATGTGGTTGCTCACACCGGTGCACTTGTTAGTGTATCCATTCAGTCCTGGGCTGCGGGGCATTCAGAAGTGGCTCTGTGGAGACGTCTGCATAGAGGCAGCTGTCAGAACACGCACACTCGATTGTTCACCAAAACATATGCAGACGCGTCCTTAGCCTGTAGATTTGGATGCACAGAGTTCCCTGTGTTCGCAAGAGACAAGGGAATCGCGTCTGTGCGCACAGAAGCAATAGCGGACCGTTTCCCTCGGAGTGAACGCGAAAGAGCCGTCTATATACTCGCAGACACGCGAACGTGCCTCAATGCGGTCACAGAGGCAGCAGCTTTTGCACAGATGCTCCTGGTGATTCTGGCACTTTCCAGGCACACTCCTGAAAGTCGCGCACACTGCTGTTCACTCGCTAAACGACCTCTTGGGAAACACGTCTCCGGTCGACGGACCGCTCAGATTGCTTCTCGTGTAACTGTGAACTGTGTCAGCGCAGGGAATCCGTCTCTGTTGAGCAGATGTCAATCCTGCCTCGCTTTTGCTTTGTTGCCTCTACCAAGATGATTTCCCGTTTCTCTCTTCACTGGAGCAGGCAGACACAGCCAACGCACATCAAGTGTCAAGAGACACGCTCTGCTGAGCTCAACGCTTGTGCAGATGCACATGTGCGACGAAGTCAACACACGTGCTTGTGGAGAGAAAGAAAGGGACTCCCAGGCGTGTGGAGCGACGGGGAGAAAGAGCGGGCGCTGAGGAACACAGTTTCAAACAGACTGTCTCCACACAAACAGGCACCTGTCTGCAGGTATCCTAGATCTTGATTCTTGAACTTGAGGAAACACGCGTCTGAGCAAAACTCCCAAACGCTTCCAGGAAAGACACAGGCTCTCCCACAAGCACACAAGTGTTTGCCCTCAGCTATAGATCAGGGACAAGCCTGTGAAGAGATGCCCTGCTATTCTTTCGCCTTATGGCATCATGTGTTTCGTTCCTCTTGGAGATCGATTGTTAAACGTCTTTCCTAGGGCGACTGTGAAGCATTTGCCAGCGGAGGAGAAGTAGCACGGAGCAGCATTCAGTACTGCCTACGAGTGTCTTTGCTACCCTACTAGCGGAGCTCCAAGAACAGGCACACATCTTCAGGTACCTTCCAAATGTGGATTCCCCTGCAGCCCCGTAGGCGGGCGTGCAGTACGCCAACCGTCAACGGACGTTTTTCCCCTCAAGCCTGTCAGGACGTTGCTCGTCCGTCTTTCCCTCAATAGATGGGAGTAGGCGCGCTTGCGGATGTGTGCGTGTGTGTGGCCACGCGTTTGCTTAGGCATCAGTGTGTGAAAAGGTAGGTGCTTTTCTCTAGCTGCGTGTGCGTGCACGTGGTGCTGGGTGCACATCCCTGGGTGCTCGTGGAAAGGTTTCTGCATGGTTTTCGCTGAGGAATCGTGTGTGTGCACATGGACAAAGAGAAGGCGCAGCAACCAGGTTCCAGCGCCGAAGAAGGCAAAAGGCGAGGTTTCCGGCGCTATCTCCTTCTCTCCCCAGAGCTAGTCGCGCAAAGCAAGCCGCTAAGCCGGCGACCGGCAAGAGAGCTACAACGAAGCATGCCGAACGGAGAAAATAGCAGCAGCTCATCTGTTCACACCTTGTTTCTGCCATGTGCTTGAACGCCAAGACGTTCGCGCTTCTGTGAGATGAAAGACGTCCTTCTGCATATGTGGTTGCTCACACCGGTGCACTTGTTAGTGTATCCATTCAGTCCTGGGCTGCGGGGCATTCAGAAGTGGCTCTGTGGAGACGTCTGCATAGAGGCAGCTGTCAGAACACGCACACTCGATTGTTCACCAAAACATATGCAGACGCGTCCTTAGCCTGTAGATTTGGATGCACAGAGTTCCCTGTGTTCGCAAGAGACAAGGGAATCGCGTCTGTGCGCACAGAAGCAATAGCGGACCGTTTCCCTCGGAGTGAACGCGAAAGAGCCGTCTATATACTCGCAGACACGCGAACGTGCCTCAATGCGGTCACAGAGGCAGCAGCTTTTGCACAGATGCTCCTGGTGATTCTGGCACTTTCCAGGCACACTCCTGAAAGTCGCGCACACTGCTGTTCAGTCGCTAAACGACCTCTTGGGAAACACGTCTCCGGTCGACGGACCGCTCAGATTGCTTCTCGTGTAACTGTGAACTGTGTCAGCGCAGGGAATCCGTCTCTGTTGAGCAGATGTCAATCCTGCCTCGCTTTTGCTTTGTTGCCTCTACCAAGATGATTTCCCGTTTCTCTCTTCACTGGAGCAGGCAGACACAGCCAACGCACATCAAGTGTCAAGAGACACGCTCTGCTGAGCTCAACGCTTGTGCAGATGCACATGTGCGACGAAGTCAACACACGTGCTTGTGGAGAGAAAGAAAGGGACTCCCAGGCGTGTGGAGCGACGGGGAGAAAGAGCGGGCGCTGAGGAACACAGTTTCAAACAGACTGTCTCCACACAAACAGGCACCTGTCTGCAGGTATCCTAGATCTTGATTCTTGAACTTGAGGAAACACGCGTCTGAGCAAAACTCCCAAACGCTTCCAGGAAAGACACAGGCTCTCCCACAAGCACACAAGTGTTTGCCCTCAGCTATAGATCAGGGACAAGCCTGTGAAGAGCAACCAAAGAGCTCGTCCGTCTTTCCCTCAATAGATGGGAGTAGGCGCGCTTGCGGATGTGTGCGTGTGTGTGGCCACGCGTTTGCTTAGGCATCAGTGTGTGAAAAGGTAGGTGCTTTTCTCTAGCTGCGTGTGCGTGCACGTGGTGCTGGGTGCACATCCCTGGGTGCTCGTGGAAAGGTTTCTGCATGGTTTTCGCTGAGGAATCGTGTGTGTGCACATGGACAAAGAGAAGGCGCAGCAACCAGGTTCCAGCGCCGAAGAAGGCAAAAGGCGAGGTTTCCGGCGCTATCTCCTTCTCTCCCCAGAGCTAGTCGCGCAAAGCAAGCCGCTAAGCCGGCGACCGGCAAGAGAGCTACAACGAAGCATGCCGAACGGAGAAAATAGCAGCAGCTCATCTGTTCACACCTTGTTTCTGCCATGTGCTTGAACGCCAAGACGTTCGCGCTTCTGTGAGATGAAAGACGTCCTTCTGCATATGTGGTTGCTCACACCGGTGCACTTGTTAGTGTATCCATTCAGTCCTGGGCTGCGGGGCATTCAGAAGTGGCTCTGTGGAGACGTCTGCATAGAGGCAGCTGTCAGAACACGCACACTCGATTGTTCACCAAAACATATGCAGACGCGTCCTTAGCCTGTAGATTTGGATGCACAGAGTTCCCTGTGTTCGCAAGAGACAAGGGAATCGCGTCTGTGCGCACAGAAGCAATAGCGGACCGTTTCCCTCGGAGTGAACGCGAAAGAGCCGTCTATATACTCGCAGACACGCGAACGTGCCTCAATGCGGTCACAGAGGCAGCAGCTTTTGCACAGATGCTCCTGGTGATTCTGGCACTTTCCAGGCACACTCCTGAAAGTCGCGCACACTGCTGTTCACTCGCTAAACGACCTCTTGGGAAACACGTCTCCGGTCGACGGACCGCTCAGATTGCTTCTCGTGTAACTGTGAACTGTGTCAGCGCAGGGAATCCGTCTCTGTTGAGCAGATGTCAATCCTGCCTCGCTTTTGCTTTGTTGCCTCTACCAAGATGATTTCCCGTTTCTCTCTTCACTGGAGCAGGCAGACACAGCCAACGCACATCAAGTGTCAAGAGACACGCTCTGCTGAGCTCAACGCTTGTGCAGATGCACATGTGCGACGAAGTCAACACACGTGCTTGTGGAGAGAAAGAAAGGGACTCCCAGGCGTGTGGAGCGACGGGGAGAAAGAGCGGGCGCTGAGGAACACAGTTTCAAACAGACTGTCTCCACACAAACAGGCACCTGTCTGCAGGTATCCTAGATCTTGATTCTTGAACTTGAGGAAACACGCGTCTGAGCAAAACTCCCTAACGCTTCCAGGAAAGACACAGGCTCTCCCACAAGCACACAAGTGTTTGCCCTCAGCTATAGATCAGGGACAAGCCTGTGAAGAGCAACCAAAGAGCTCGTCCGTCTTTCCCTCAATAGATGGGAGTAGGCGCGCTTGCGGATGTGTGCGTGTGTGTGGCCACGCGTTTGCTTAGGCATCAGTGTGTGAAAAGGTAGGTGCTTTTCTCTAGCTGCGTGTGCGTGCACGTGGTGCTGGGTGCACATCCCTGGGTGCTCGTGGAAAGGTTTCTGCATGGTTTTCGCTGAGGAATCGTGTGTGTGCACATGGACAAAGAGAAGGCGCAGCAACCAGGTTCCAGCGCCGAAGAAGGCAAAAGGCGAGGTTTCCGGCGCTATCTCCTTCTCTCCCCAGAGCTAGTCGCGCAAAGCAAGCCGCTAAGCCGGCGACCGGCAAGAGAGCTACAACGAAGCATGCCGAACGGAGAAAATAGCAGCAGCTCATCTGTTCACACCTTGTTTCTGCCATGTGCTTGAACGCCAAGACGTTCGCGCTTCTGTGAGATGAAAGACGTCCTTCTGCATATGTGGTTGCTCACACCGGTGCACTTGTTAGTGTATCCATTCAGTCCTGGGCTGCGGGGCATTCAGAAGTGGCTCTGTGGAGACGTCTGCATAGAGGCAGCTGTCAGAACACGCACACTCGATTGTTCACCAAAACATATGCAGACGCGTCCTTAGCCTGTAGATTTGGATGCACAGAGTTCCCTGTGTTCGCAAGAGACAAGGGAATCGCGTCTGTGCGCACAGAAGCAATAGCGGACCGTTTCCCTCGGAGTGAACGCGAAAGAGCCGTCTATATACTCGCAGACACGCGAACGTGCCTCAATGCGGTCACAGAGGCAGCAGCTTTTGCACAGATGCTCCTGGTGATTCTGGCACTTTCCAGGCACACTCCTGAAAGTCGCGCACACTGCTGTTCACTCGCTAAACGACCTCTTGGGAAACACGTCTCCGGTCGACGGACCGCTCAGATTGCTTCTCGTGTAACTGTGAACTGTGTCAGCGCAGGGAATCCGTCTCTGTTGAGCAGATGTCAATCCTGCCTCGCTTTTGCTTTGTTGCCTCTACCAAGATGATTTCCCGTTTCTCTCTTCACTGGAGCAGGCAGACACAGCCAACGCACATCAAGTGTCAAGAGACACGCTCTGCTGAGCTCAACGCTTGTGCAGATGCACATGTGCGACGAAGTCAACACACGTGCTTGTGGAGAGAAAGAAAGGGACTCCCAGGCGTGTGGAGCGACGGGGAGAAAGAGCGGGCGCTGAGGAACACAGTTTCAAACAGACTGTCTCCACACAAACAGGCACCTGTCTGCAGGTATCCTAGATCTTGATTCTTGAACTTGAGGAAACACGCGTCTGAGCAAAACTCCCAAACGCTTCCAGGAAAGACACAGGCTCTCCCACAAGCACACAAGTGTTTGCCCTCAGCTATAGATCAGGGACAAGCCTGTGAAGAGCAACCAAAGAGCTCGTCCGTCTTTCCCTCAATAGATGGGAGTAGGCGCGCTTGCGGATGTGTGCGTGTGTGTGGCCACGTGTTTGCTTAGGCATCAGTGTGTGAAAAGGTAGGTGCTTTTCTCTAGCTGCGTGTGCGTGCACGTGGTGCTGGGTGCACATCCCTGGGTGCTCGTGGAAAGGTTTCTGCATGGTTTTCGCTGAGGAATCGTGTGTGTGCACATGGACAAAGAGAAGGCGCAGCAACCAGGTTCCAGCGCCGAAGAAGGCAAAAGGCGAGGTTTCCGGCGCTATCTCCTTCTCTCCCCAGAGCTAGTCGCGCAAAGCAAGCCGCTAAGCCGGCGACCGGCAAGAGAGCTACAACGAAGCATGCCGAACGGAGAAAATAGCAGCAGCTCATCTGTTCACACCTTGTTTCTGCCATGTGCTTGAACGCCAAGACGTTCGCGCTTCTGTGAGATGAAAGACGTCCTTCTGCATATGTGGTTGCTCACACCGGTGCACTTGTTAGTGTATCCATTCAGTCCTGGGCTGCGGGGCATTCAGAAGTGGCTCTGTGGAGACGTCTGCATAGAGGCAGCTGTCAGAACACGCACACTCGATTGTTCACCAAAACATATGCAGACGCGTCCTTAGCCTGTAGATTTGGATGCACAGAGTTCCCTGTGTTCGCAAGAGACAAGGGAATCGCGTCTGTGCGCACAGAAGCAATAGCGGACCGTTTCCCTCGGAGTGAACGCGAAAGAGCCGTCTATATACTCGCAGACACGCGAACGTGCCTCAATGCGGTCACAGAGGCAGCAGCTTTTGCACAGATGCTCCTGGTGATTCTGGCACTTTCCAGGCACACTCCTGAAAGTCGCGCACACTGCTGTTCACTCGCTAAACGACCTCTTGGGAAACACGTCTCCGGTCGACGGACCGCTCAGATTGCTTCTCGTGTAACTGTGAACTGTGTCAGCGCAGGGAATCCGTCTCTGTTGAGCAGATGTCAATCCTGCCTCGCTTTTGCTTTGTTGCCTCTACCAAGATGATTTCCCGTTTCTCTCTTCACTGGAGCAGGCAGACACAGCCAACGCACATCAAGTGTCAAGAGACACGCTCTGCTGAGCTCAACGCTTGTGCAGATGCACATGTGCGACGAAGTCAACACACGTGCTTGTGGAGAGAAAGAAAGGGACTCCCAGGCGTGTGGAGCGACGGGGAGAAAGAGCGGGCGCTGAGGAACACAGTTTCAAACAGACTGTCTCCACACAAACAGGCACCTGTCTGCAGGTATCCTAGATCTTGATTCTTGAACTTGAGGAAACACGCGTCTGAGCAAAACTCCCTAACGCTTCCAGGAAAGACACAGGCTCTCCCACAAGCACACAAGTGTTTGCCCTCAGCTATAGATCAGGGACAAGCCTGTGAAGAGCAACCAAAGAGCTCGTCCGTCTTTCCCTCAATAGATGGGAGTAGGCGCGCTTGCGGATGTGTGCGTGTGTGTGGCCACGCGTTTGCTTAGGCATCAGTGTGTGAAAAGGTAGGTGCTTTTCTCTAGCTGCGTGTGCGTGCACGTGGTGCTGGGTGCACATCCCTGGGTGCTCGTGGAAAGGTTTCTGCATGGTTTTCGCTGAGGAATCGTGTGTGTGCACATGGACAAAGAGAAGGCGCAGCAACCAGGTTCCAGCGCCGAAGAAGGCAAAAGGCGAGGTTTCCGGCGCTATCTCCTTCTCTCCCCAGAGCTAGTCGCGCAAAGCAAGCCGCTAAGCCGGCGACCGGCAAGAGAGCTACAACGAAGCATGCCGAACGGAGAAAATAGCAGCAGCTCATCTGTTCACACCTTGTTTCTGCCATGTGCTTGAACGCCAAGACGTTCGCGCTTCTGTGAGATGAAAGACGTCCTTCTGCATATGTGGTTGCTCACACCGGTGCACTTGTTAGTGTATCCATTCAGTCCTGGGCTGCGGGGCATTCAGAAGTGGCTCTGTGGAGACGTCTGCATAGAGGCAGCTGTCAGAACACGCACACTCGATTGTTCACCAAAACATATGCAGACGCGTCCTTAGCCTGTAGATTTGGATGCACAGAGTTCCCTGTGTTCGCAAGAGACAAGGGAATCGCGTCTGTGCGCACAGAAGCAATAGCGGACCGTTTCCCTCGGAGTGAACGCGAAAGAGCCGTCTATATACTCGCAGACACGCGAACGTGCCTCAATGCGGTCACAGAGGCAGCAGCTTTTGCACAGATGCTCCTGGTGATTCTGGCACTTTCCAGGCACACTCCTGAAAGTCGCGCACACTGCTGTTCACTCGCTAAACGACCTCTTGGGAAACACGTCTCCGGTCGACGGACCGCTCAGATTGCTTCTCGTGTAACTGTGAACTGTGTCAGCGCAGGGAATCCGTCTCTGTTGAGCAGATGTCAATCCTGCCTCGCTTTTGCTTTGTTGCCTCTACCAAGATGATTTCCCGTTTCTCTCTTCACTGGAGCAGGCAGACACAGCCAACGCACATCAAGTGTCAAGAGACACGCTCTGCTGAGCTCAACGCTTGTGCAGATGCACATGTGCGACGAAGTCAACACACGTGCTTGTGGAGAGAAAGAAAGGGACTCCCAGGCGTGTGGAGCGACGGGGAGAAAGAGCGGGCGCTGAGGAGCACAGTTTCAAACAGACTGTCTCCACACAAACAGGCACCTGTCTGCAGGTATCCTAGATCTTGATTCTTGAACTTGAGGAAACACGCGTCTGAGCAAAACTCCCTAACGCTTCCAGGAAAGACACAGGCTCTCCCACAAGCACACAAGTGTTTGCCCTCAGCTATAGATCAGGGACAAGCCTGTGAAGAGCAACCAAAGAGCTCGTCCGTCTTTCTCTCAGTAGATGGGAGTAGGCGCGCTTGCGGATGTGTGCGTGTGTGTGGCCACGCGTTTGCTTAGGCATCAGTGTGTGAAAAGGTAGGTGCTTTTCTCTAGCTGCGTGTGCGTGCACGTGGTGCTGGGTGCACATCCCTGGGTGCTCGTGGAAAGGTTTCTGCATGGTTTTCGCTGAGGAATCGTGTGTGTGCACATGGACAAAGAGAAGGCGCAGCAACCAGGTTCCAGCGCCGAAGAAGGCAAAAGGCGAGGTTTCCGGCGCTATCTCCTTCTCTCCCCAGAGCTAGTCGCGCAAAGCAAGCCGCTAAGCCGGCGACCGGCAAGAGAGCTACAACGAAGCATGCCGAACGGAGAAAATAGCAGCAGCTCATCTGTTCACACCTTGTTTCTGCCATGTGCTTGAACGCCAAGACGTTCGCGCTTCTGTGGGATGAAAGACGTCCTTCTGCATATGTGGTTGCTCACACCGGTGCACTTGTTAGTGTATCCATTCAGTCCTGGGCTGCGGGGCATTCAGAAGTGGCTCTGTGGAGACGTCTGCATAGAGGCAGCTGTCAGAACACGCACACTCGATTGTTCACCAAAACATATGCAGACGCGTCCTTAGCCTGTAGATTTGGATGCACAGAGTTCCCTGTGTTCGCAAGAGACAAGGGAATCGCGTCTGTGCGCACAGAAGCAATAGCGGACCGTTTCCCTCGGAGTGAACGCGAAAGAGCCGTCTATATACTCGCAGACACGCGAACGTGCCTCAATGCGGTCACAGAGGCAGCAGCTTTTGCACAGATGCTCCTGGTGATTCTGGCACTTTCCAGGCACACTCCTGAAAGTCGCGCACACTGCTGTTCACTCGCTAAACGACCTCTTGGGAAACACGTCTCCGGTCGACGGACCGCTCAGATTGCTTCTCGTGTAACTGTGAACTGTGTCAGCGCAGGGAATCCGTCTCTGTTGAGCAGATGTCAATCCTGCCTCGCTTTTGCTTTGTTGCCTCTACCAAGATGATTTCCCGTTTCTCTCTTCACTGGAGCAGGCAGACACAGCCAACGCACATCAAGTGTCAAGAGACACGCTCTGCTGAGCTCAACGCTTGTGCAGATGCACATGTGCGACGAAGTCAACACACGTGCTTGTGGAGAGAAAGAAAGGGACTCCCAGGCGTGTGGAGCGACGGGGAGAAAGAGCGGGCGCTGAGGAACACAGTTTCAAACAGACTGTCTCCACACAAACAGGCACCTGTCTGCAGGTATCCTAGATCTTGATTCTTGAACTTGAGGAAACACGCGTCTGAGCAAAACTCCCAAACGCTTCCAGGAAA
The DNA here is from genome assembly GCF_037038585.1 of Patagioenas fasciata. Classification (NCBI taxonomy): domain Eukaryota; kingdom Metazoa; phylum Chordata; class Aves; order Columbiformes; family Columbidae; genus Patagioenas; species Patagioenas fasciata. The sequence continues at coordinate 188,140 of NW_027288516.1, forward strand.
GACACAGGCTCTCCCACAAGCACACAAGTGTTTGCCCTCAGCTATAGATCAGGGACAAGCCTGTGAAGAGCAACCAAAGAGCTCGTCCGTCTTTCCCTCAATAGATGGGAGTAGGCGCGCTTGCGGATGTGTGCGTGTGTGTGGCCACGCGTTTGCTTAGGCATCAGTGTGTGAAAAGGTAGGTGCTTTTCTCTAGCTGCGTGTGCGTGCACGTGGTGCTGGGTGCACATCCCTGGGTGCTCGTGGAAAGGTTTCTGCATGGTTTTCGCTGAGGAATCGTGTGTGTGCACATGGACAAAGAGAAGGCGCAGCAACCAGGTTCCAGCGCCGAAGAAGGCAAAAGGCGAGGTTTCCGGCGCTATCTCCTTCTCTCCCCAGAGCTAGTCGCGCAAAGCAAGCCGCTAAGCCGGCGACCGGCAAGAGAGCTACAACGAAGCATGCCGAACGGAGAAAATAGCAGCAGCTCATCTGTTCACACCTTGTTTCTGCCATGTGCTTGAACGCCAAGACGTTCGCGCTTCTGTGAGATGAAAGACGTCCTTCTGCATATGTGGTTGCTCACACCGGTGCACTTGTTAGTGTATCCATTCAGTCCTGGGCTGCGGGGCATTCAGAAGTGGCTCTGTGGAGACGTCTGCATAGAGGCAGCTGTCAGAACACGCACACTCGATTGTTCACCAAAACATATGCAGACGCGTCCTTAGCCTGTAGATTTGGATGCACAGAGTTCCCTGTGTTCGCAAGAGACAAGGGAATCGCGTCTGTGCGCACAGAAGCAATAGCGGACCGTTTCCCTCGGAGTGAACGCGAAAGAGCCGTCTATATACTCGCAGACACGCGAACGTGCCTCAATGCGGTCACAGAGGCAGCAGCTTTTGCACAGATGCTCCTGGTGATTCTGGCACTTTCCAGGCACACTCCTGAAAGTCGCGCACACTGCTGTTCACTCGCTAAACGACCTCTTGGGAAACACGTCTCCGGTCGACGGACCGCTCAGATTGCTTCTCGTGTAACTGTGAACTGTGTCAGCGCAGGGAATCCGTCTCTGTTGAGCAGATGTCAATCCTGCCTCGCTTTTGCTTTGTTGCCTCTACCAAGATGATTTCCCGTTTCTCTCTTCACTGGAGCAGGCAGACACAGCCAACGCACATCAAGTGTCAAGAGACACGCTCTGCTGAGCTCAACGCTTGTGCAGATGCACATGTGCGACGAAGTCAACACACGTGCTTGTGGAGAGAAAGAAAGGGACTCCCAGGCGTGTGGAGCGACGGGGAGAAAGAGCGGGCGCTGAGGAACACAGTTTCAAACAGACTGTCTCCACACAAACAGGCACCTGTCTGCAGGTATCCTAGATCTTGATTCTTGAACTTGAGGAAACACGCGTCTGAGCAAAACTCCCAAACGCTTCCAGGAAAGACACAGGCTCTCCCACAAGCACACAAGTGTTTGCCCTCAGCTATAGATCAGGGACAAGCCTGTGAAGAGCAACCAAAGAGCTCGTCCGTCTTTCCCTCAATAGATGGGAGTAGGCGCGCTTGCGGATGTGTGCGTGTGTGTGGCCACGCGTTTGCTTAGGCATCAGTGTGTGAAAAGGTAGGTGCTTTTCTCTAGCTGCGTGTGCGTGCACGTGGTGCTGGGTGCACATCCCTGGGTGCTCGTGGAAAGGTTTCTGCATGGTTTTCGCTGAGGAATCGTGTGTGTGCACATGGACAAAGAGAAGGCGCAGCAACCAGGTTCCAGCGCCGAAGAAGGCAAAAGGCGAGGTTTCCGGCGCTATCTCCTTCTCTCCCCAGAGCTAGTCGCGCAAAGCAAGCCGCTAAGCCGGCGACCGGCAAGAGAGCTACAACGAAGCATGCCGAACGGAGAAAATAGCAGCAGCTCATCTGTTCACACCTTGTTTCTGCCATGTGCTTGAACGCCAAGACGTTCGCGCTTCTGTGAGATGAAAGACGTCCTTCTGCATATGTGGTTGCTCACACCGGTGCACTTGTTAGTGTATCCATTCAGTCCTGGGCTGCGGGGCATTCAGAAGTGGCTCTGTGGAGACGTCTGCATAGAGGCAGCTGTCAGAACACGCACACTCGATTGTTCACCAAAACATATGCAGACGCGTCCTTAGCCTGTAGATTTGGATGCACAGAGTTCCCTGTGTTCGCAAGAGACAAGGGAATCGCGTCTGTGCGCACAGAAGCAATAGCGGACCGTTTCCCTCGGAGTGAACGCGAAAGAGCCGTCTATATACTCGCAGACACGCGAACGTGCCTCAATGCGGTCACAGAGGCAGCAGCTTTTGCACAGATGCTCCTGGTGATTCTGGCACTTTCCAGGCACACTCCTGAAAGTCGCGCACACTGCTGTTCACTCGCTAAACGACCTCTTGGGAAACACGTCTCCGGTCGACGGACCGCTCAGATTGCTTCTCGTGTAACTGTGAACTGTGTCAGCGCAGGGAATCCGTCTCTGTTGAGCAGATGTCAATCCTGCCTCGCTTTTGCTTTGTTGCCTCTACCAAGATGATTTCCCGTTTCTCTCTTCACTGGAGCAGGCAGACACAGCCAACGCACATCAAGTGTCAAGAGACACGCTCTGCTGAGCTCAACGCTTGTGCAGATGCACATGTGCGACGAAGTCAACACACGTGCTTGTGGAGAGAAAGAAAGGGACTCCCAGGCGTGTGGAGCGACGGGGAGAAAGAGCGGGCGCTGAGGAACACAGTTTCAAACAGACTGTCTCCACACAAACAGGCACCTGTCTGCAGGTATCCTAGATCTTGATTCTTGAACTTGAGGAAACACGCGTCTGAGCAAAACTCCCAAACGCTTCCAGGAAAGACACAGGCTCTCCCACAAGCACACAAGTGTTTGCCCTCAGCTATAGATCAGGGACAAGCCTGTGAAGAGCAACCAAAGAGCTCGTCCGTCTTTCCCTCAATAGATGGGAGTAGGCGCGCTTGCGGATGTGTGCGTGTGTGTGGCCACGCGTTTGCTTAGGCATCAGTGTGTGAAAAGGTAGGTGCTTTTCTCTAGCTGCGTGTGCGTGCACGTGGTGCTGGGTGCACATCCCTGGGTGCTCGTGGAAAGGTTTCTGCATGGTTTTCGCTGAGGAATCGTGTGTGTGCACATGGACAAAGAGAAGGCGCAGCAACCAGGTTCCAGCGCCGAAGAAGGCAAAAGGCGAGGTTTCCGGCGCTATCTCCTTCTCTCCCCAGAGCTAGTCGCGCAAAGCAAGCCGCTAAGCCGGCGACCGGCAAGAGAGCTACAACGAAGCATGCCGAACGGAGAAAATAGCAGCAGCTCATCTGTTCACACCTTGTTTCTGCCATGTGCTTGAACGCCAAGACGTTCGCGCTTCTGTGAGATGAAAGACGTCCTTCTGCATATGTGGTTGCTCACACCGGTGCACTTGTTAGTGTATCCATTCAGTCCTGGGCTGCGGGGCATTCAGAAGTGGCTCTGTGGAGACGTCTGCATAGAGGCAGCTGTCAGAACACGCACACTCGATTGTTCACCAAAACATATGCAGACGCGTCCTTAGCCTGTAGATTTGGATGCACAGAGTTCCCTGTGTTCGCAAGAGACAAGGGAATCGCGTCTGTGCGCACAGAAGCAATAGCGGACCGTTTCCCTCGGAGTGAACGCGAAAGAGCCGTCTATATACTCGCAGACACGCGAACGTGCCTCAATGCGGTCACAGAGGCAGCAGCTTTTGCACAGATGCTCCTGGTGATTCTGGCACTTTCCAGGCACACTCCTGAAAGTCGCGCACACTGCTGTTCACTCGCTAAACGACCTCTTGGGAAACACGTCTCCGGTCGACGGACCGCTCAGATTGCTTCTCGTGTAACTGTGAACTGTGTCAGCGCAGGGAATCCGTCTCTGTTGAGCAGATGTGGATCCTGCCTCGCTTTTGCTTTGTTGCCTCTACCAAGATGATTTCCCGTTTCTCTCTTCACTGGAGCAGGCAGACACAGCCAACGCACATCAAGTGTCAAGAGACACGCTCTGCTGAGCTCAACGCTTGTGCAGATGCACATGTGCGACGAAGTCAACACACGTGCTTGTGGAGAGAAAGAAAGGGACTCCCAGGCGTGTGGAGCGACGGGGAGAAAGAGCGGGCGCTGAGGAACACAGTTTCAAACAGACTGTCTCCACACAAACAGGCACCTGTCTGCAGGTATCCTAGATCTTGATTCTTGAACTTGAGGAAACACGCGTCTGAGCAAAACTCCCAAACGCTTCCAGGAAAGACACAGGCTCTCCCACAAGCACACAAGTGTTTGCCCTCAGCTATAGATCAGGGACAAGCCTGTGAAGAGCAACCAAAGAGCTCGTCCGTCTTTCCCTCAATAGATGGGAGTAGGCGCGCTTGCGGATGTGTGCGTGTGTGTGGCCACGCGTTTGCTTAGGCATCAGTGTGTGAAAAGGTAGGTGCTTTTCTCTAGCTGCGTGTGCGTGCACGTGGTGCTGGGTGCACATCCCTGGGTGCTCGTGGAAAGGTTTCTGCATGGTTTTCGCTGAGGAATCGTGTGTGTGCACATGGACAAAGAGAAGGCGCAGCAACCAGGTTCCAGCGCCGAAGAAGGCAAAAGGCGAGGTTTCCGGCGCTATCTCCTTCTCTCCCCAGAGCTAGTCGCGCAAAGCAAGCCGCTAAGCCGGCGACCGGCAAGAGAGCTACAACGAAGCATGCCGAACGGAGAAAATAGCAGCAGCTCATCTGTTCACACCTTGTTTCTGCCATGTGCTTGAACGCCAAGACGTTCGCGCTTCTGTGAGATGAAAGACGTCCTTCTGCATATGTGGTTGCTCACACCGGTGCACTTGTTAGTGTATCCATTCAGTCCTGGGCTGCGGGGCATTCAGAAGTGGCTCTGTGGAGACGTCTGCATAGAGGCAGCTGTCAGAACACGCACACTCGATTGTTCACCAAAACATATGCAGACGCGTCCTTAGCCTGTAGATTTGGATGCACAGAGTTCCCTGTGTTCGCAAGAGACAAGGGAATCGCGTCTGTGCGCACAGAAGCAATAGCGGACCGTTTCCCTCGGAGTGAACGCGAAAGAGCCGTCTATATACTCGCAGACACGCGAACGTGCCTCAATGCGGTCACAGAGGCAGCAGCTTTTGCACAGATGCTCCTGGTGATTCTGGCACTTTCCAGGCACACTCCTGAAAGTCGCGCACACTGCTGTTCACTCGCTAAACGACCTCTTGGGAAACACGTCTCCGGTCGACGGACCGCTCAGATTGCTTCTCGTGTAACTGTGAACTGTGTCAGCGCAGGGAATCCGTCTCTGTTGAGCAGATGTCAATCCTGCCTCGCTTTTGCTTTGTTGCCTCTACCAAGATGATTTCCCGTTTCTCTCTTCACTGGAGCAGGCAGACACAGCCAACGCACATCAAGTGTCAAGAGACACGCTCTGCTGAGCTCAACGCTTGTGCAGATGCACATGTGCGACGAAGTCAACACACGTGCTTGTGGAGAGAAAGAAAGGGACTCCCAGGCGTGTGGAGCGACGGGGAGAAAGAGCGGGCGCTGAGGAACACAGTTTCAAACAGACTGTCTCCACACAAACAGGCACCTGTCTGCAGGTATCCTAGATCTTGATTCTTGAACTTGAGGAAACACGCGTCTGAGCAAAACTCCCAAACGCTTCCAGGAAAGACACAGGCTCTCCCACAAGCACACAAGTGTTTGCCCTCAGCTATAGATCAGGGACAAGCCTGTGAAGAGCAACCAAAGAGCTCGTCCGTCTTTCCCTCAATAGATGGGAGTAGGCGCGCTTGCGGATGTGTGCGTGTGTGTGGCCACGCGTTTGCTTAGGCATCAGTGTGTGAAAAGGTAGGTGCTTTTCTCTAGCTGCGTGTGCGTGCACGTGGTGCTGGGTGCACATCCCTGGGTGCTCGTGGAAAGGTTTCTGCATGGTTTTCGCTGAGGAATCGTGTGTGTGCACATGGACAAAGAGAAGGCGCAGCAACCAGGTTCCAGCGCCGAAGAAGGCAAAAGGCGAGGTTTCCGGCGCTATCTCCTTCTCTCCCCAGAGCTAGTCGCGCAAAGCAAGCCGCTAAGCCGGCGACCGGCAAGAGAGCTACAACGAAGCATGCCGAACGGAGAAAATAGCAGCAGCTCATCTGTTCACACCTTGTTTCTGCCATGTGCTTGAACGCCAAGACGTTCGCGCTTCTGTGAGATGAAAGACGTCCTTCTGCATATGTGGTTGCTCACACCGGTGCACTTGTTAGTGTATCCATTCAGTCCTGGGCTGCGGGGCATTCAGAAGTGGCTCTGTGGAGACGTCTGCATAGAGGCAGCTGTCAGAACACGCACACTCGATTGTTCACCAAAACATATGCAGACGCGTCCTTAGCCTGTAGATTTGGATGCACAGAGTTCCCTGTGTTCGCAAGAGACAAGGGAATCGCGTCTGTGCGCACAGAAGCAATAGCGGACCGTTTCCCTCGGAGTGAACGCGAAAGAGCCGTCTATATACTCGCAGACACGCGAACGTGCCTCAATGCGGTCACAGAGGCAGCAGCTTTTGCACAGATGCTCCTGGTGATTCTGGCACTTTCCAGGCACACTCCTGAAAGTCGCGCACACTGCTGTTCACTCGCTAAACGACCTCTTGGGAAACACGTCTCCGGTCGACGGACCGCTCAGATTGCTTCTCGTGTAACTGTGAACTGTGTCAGCGCAGGGAATCCGTCTCTGTTGAGCAGATGTCAATCCTGCCTCGCTTTTGCTTTGTTGCCTCTACCAAGATGATTTCCCGTTTCTCTCTTCACTGGAGCAGGCAGACACAGCCAACGCACATCAAGTGTCAAGAGACACGCTCTGCTGAGCTCAACGCTTGTGCAGATGCACATGTGCGACGAAGTCAACACACGTGCTTGTGGAGAGAAAGAAAGGGACTCCCAGGCGTGTGGAGCGACGGGGAGAAAGAGCGGGCGCTGAGGAACACAGTTTCAAACAGACTGTCTCCACACAAACAGGCACCTGTCTGCAGGTATCCTAGATCTTGATTCTTGAACTTGAGGAAACACGCGTCTGAGCAAAACTCCCAAACGCTTCCAGGAAAGACACAGGCTCTCCCACAAGCACACAAGTGTTTGCCCTCAGCTATAGATCAGGGACAAGCCTGTGAAGAGCAACCAAAGAGCTCGTCCGTCTTTCCCTCAATAGATGGGAGTAGGCGCGCTTGCGGATGTGTGCGTGTGTGTGGCCACGCGTTTGCTTAGGCTTCAGTGTGTGAAAAGGTAGGTGCTTTTCTCTAGCTGCGTGTGCGTGCACGTGGTGCTGGGTGCACATCCCTGGGTGCTCGTGGAAAGGTTTCTGCATGGTTTTCGCTGAGGAATCGTGTGTGTGCACATGGACAAAGAGAAGGCGCAGCAACCAGGTTCCAGCGCCGAAGAAGGCAAAAGGCGAGGTTTCCGGCGCTATCTCCTTCTCTCCCCAGAGCTAGTCGCGCAAAGCAAGCCGCTAAGCCGGCGACCGGCAAGAGAGCTACAACGAAGCATGCCGAACGGAGAAAATAGCAGCAGCTCATCTGTTCACACCTTGTTTCTGCCATGTGCTTGAACGCCAAGACGTTCGCGCTTCTGTGAGATGAAAGACGTCCTTCTGCATATGTGGTTGCTCACACCGGTGCACTTGTTAGTGTATCCATTCAGTCCTGGGCTGCGGGGCATTCAGAAGTGGCTCTGTGGAGACGTCTGCATAGAGGCAGCTGTCAGAACACGCACACTCGATTGTTCACCAAAACATATGCAGACGCGTCCTTAGCCTGTAGATTTGGATGCACAGAGTTCCCTGTGTTCGCAAGAGACAAGGGAATCGCGTCTGTGCGCACAGAAGCAATAGCGGACCGTTTCCCTCGGAGTGAACGCGAAAGAGCCGTCTATATACTCGCAGACACGCGAACGTGCCTCAATGCGGTCACAGAGGCAGCAGCTTTTGCACAGATGCTCCTGGTGATTCTGGCACTTTCCAGGCACACTCCTGAAAGTCGCGCACACTGCTGTTCACTCGCTAAACGACCTCTTGGGAAACACGTCTCCGGTCGACGGACCGCTCAGATTGCTTCTCGTGTAACTGTGAACTGTGTCAGCGCAGGGAATCCGTCTCTGTTGAGCAGATGTCAATCCTGCCTCGCTTTTGCTTTGTTGCCTCTACCAAGATGATTTCCCGTTTCTCTCTTCACTGGAGCAGGCAGACACAGCCAACGCACATCAAGTGTCAAGAGACACGCTCTGCTGAGCTCAACGCTTGTGCAGATGCACATGTGCGACGAAGTCAACACACGTGCTTGTGGAGAGAAAGAAAGGGACTCCCAGGCGTGTGGAGCGACGGGGAGAAAGAGCGGGCGCTGAGGAACACAGTTTCAAACAGACTGTCTCCACACAAACAGGCACCTGTCTGCAGGTATCCTAGATCTTGATTCTTGAACTTGAGGAAACACGCGTCTGAGCAAAACTCCCAAACGCTTCCAGGAAAGACACAGGCTCTCCCACAAGCACACAAGTGTTTGCCCTCAGCTATAGATCAGGGACAAGCCTGTGAAGAGCAACCAAAGAGCTCGTCCGTCTTTCCCTCAATAGATGGGAGTAGGCGCGCTTGCGGATGTGTGCGTGTGTGTGGCCACGCGTTTGCTTAGGCATCAGTGTGTGAAAAGGTAGGTGCTTTTCTCTAGCTGCGTGTGCGTGCACGTGGTGCTGGGTGCACATCCCTGGGTGCTCGTGGAAAGGTTTCTGCATGGTTTTCGCTGAGGAATCGTGTGTGTGCACATGGACAAAGAGAAGGCGCAGCAACCAGGTTCCAGCGCCGAAGAAGGCAAAAGGCGAGGTTTCCGGCGCTATCTCCTTCTCTCCCCAGAGCTAGTCGCGCAAAGCAAGCCGCTAAGCCGGCGACCGGCAAGAGAGCTACAACGAAGCATGCCGAACGGAGAAAATAGCAGCAGCTCATCTGTTCACACCTTGTTTCTGCCATGTGCTTGAACGCCAAGACGTTCGCGCTTCTGTGAGATGAAAGACGTCCTTCTGCATATGTGGTTGCTCACACCGGTGCACTTGTTAGTGTATCCATTCAGTCCTGGGCTGAGGGGCATTCAGAAGTGGCTCTGTGGAGACGTCTGCATAGAGGCAGCTGTCAGAACACGCACACTCGATTGTTCACCAAAACATATGCAGACGCGTCCTTAGCCTGTAGATTTGGATGCACAGAGTTCCCTGTGTTCGCAAGAGACAAGGGAATCGCGTCTGTGTGCACAGAAGCAATAGCGGACCGTTTCCCTCGGAGTGAACGCGAAAGAGCCGTCTATATACTCGCAGACACGCGAACGTGCCTCAATGCGGTCACAGAGGCAGCAGCTTTTGCACAGATGCTCCTGGTGATTCTGGCACTTTCCAGGCACACTCCTGAAAGTCGCGCACACTGCTGTTCACTCGCTAAACGACCTCTTGGGAAACACGTCTCCGGTCGACGGACCGCTCAGATTGCTTCTCGTGTAACTGTGAACTGTGTCAGCGCAGGGAATCCGTCTCTGTTGAGCAGATGTCAATCCTGCCTCGCTTTTGCTTTGTTGCCTCTACCAAGATGATTTCCCGTTTCTCTCTTCACTGGAGCAGGCAGACACAGCCAACGCACATCAAGTGTCAAGAGACACGCTCTGCTGAGCTCAACGCTTGTGCAGATGCACATGTGCGACGAAGTCAACACACGTGCTTGTGGAGAGAAAGAAAGGGACTCCCAGGCGTGTGGAGCGACGGGGAGAAAGAGCGGGCGCTGAGGAGCACAGTTTCAAACAGACTGTCTCCACACAAACAGGCACCTGTCTGCAGGTATCCTAGATCTTGATTCTTGAACTTGAGGAAACACGCGTCTGAGCAAAACTCCCAAACGCTTCCAGGAAAGACACAGGCTCTCCCACAAGCACACAAGTGTTTGCCCTCAGCTATAGATCAGGGACAAGCCTGTGAAGAGCAACCAAAGAGCTCGTCCGTCTTTCCCTCAATAGATGGGAGTAGGCGCGCTTGCGGATGTGTGCGTGTGTGTGGCCACGCGTTTGCTTAGGCTTCAGTGTGTGAAAAGGTAGGTGCTTTTCTCTAGCTGCGTGTGCGTGCACGTGGTGCTGGGTGCACATCCCTGGGTGCTCGTGGAAAGGTTTCTGCATGGTTTTCGCTGAGGAATCGTGTGTGTGCACATGGACAAAGAGAAGGCGCAGCAACCAGGTTCCAGCGCCGAAGAAGGCAAAAGGCGAGGTTTCCGGCGCTATCTCCTTCTCTCCCCAGAGCTAGTCGCGCAAAGCAAGCCGCTAAGCCGGCGACCGGCAAGAGAGCTACAACGAAGCATGCCGAACGGAGAAAATAGCAGCAGCTCATCTGTTCACACCTTGTTTCTGCCATGTGCTTGAACGCCAAGACGTTCGCGCTTCTGTGAGATGAAAGACGTCCTTCTGCATATGTGGTTGCTCACACCGGTGCACTTGTTAGTGTATCCATTCAGTCCTGGGCTGCGGGGCATTCAGAAGTGGCTCTGTGGAGACGTCTGCATAGAGGCAGCTGTCAGAACACGCACACTCGATTGTTCACCAAAACATATGCAGACGCGTCCTTAGCCTGTAGATTTGGATGCACAGAGTTCCCTGTGTTCGCAAGAGACAAGGGAATCGCGTCTGTGCGCACAGAAGCAATAGCGGACCGTTTCCCTCGGAGTGAACGCGAAAGAGCCGTCTATATACTCGCAGACACGCGAACGTGCCTCAATGCGGTCACAGAGGCAGCAGCTTTTGCACAGATGCTCCTGGTGATTCTGGCACTTTCCAGGCACACTCCTGAAAGTCGCGCACACTGCTGTTCACTCGCTAAACGACCTCTTGGGAAACACGTCTCCGGTCGACGGACCGCTCAGATTGCTTCTCGTGTAACTGTGAACTGTGTCAGCGCAGGGAATCCGTCTCTGTTGAGCAGATGTCAATCCTGCCTCGCTTTTGCTTTGTTGCCTCTACCAAGATGATTTCCCGTTTCTCTCTTCACTGGAGCAGGCAGACACAGCCAACGCACATCAAGTGTCAAGAGACACGCTCTGCTGAGCTCAACGCTTGTGCAGATGCACATGTGCGACGAAGTCAACACACGTGCTTGTGGAGAGAAAGAAAGGGACTCCCAGGCGTGTGGAGCGACGGGGAGAAAGAGCGGGCGCTGAGGAACACAGTTTCAAACAGACTGTCTCCACACAAACAGGCACCTGTCTGCAGGTATCCTAGATCTTGATTCTTGAACTTGAGGAAACACGCGTCTGAGCAAAACTCCCTAACGCTTCCAGGAAAGACACAGGCTCTCCCACAAGCACACAAGTGTTTGCCCTCAGCTATAGATCAGGGACAAGCCTGTGAAGAGCAACCAAAGAGCTCGTCCGTCTTTCTCTCAATAGATGGGAGTAGGCGCGCTTGCGGATGTGTGCGTGTGTGTGGCCACGCGTTTGCTTAGGCATCAGTGTGTGAAAAGGTAGGTGCTTTTCTCTAGCTGCGTGTGCGTGCACGTGGTGCTGGGTGCACATCCCTGGGTGCTCGCGGAAAGGTTTCTGCATGGTTTTCGCTGAGGAATCGTGTGTGTGCACATGGACAAAGAGAAGGCGCAGCAACCAGGTTCCAGCGCCGAAGAAGGCAAAAGGCGAGGTTTCCGGCGCTATCTCCTTCTCTCCCCAGAGCTAGTCGCGCAAAGCAAGCCGCTAAGCCGGCGACCGGCAAGAGAGCTACAACGAAGCATGCCGAACGGAGAAAATAGCAGCAGCTCATCTGTTCACACCTTGTTTCTGCCATGTGCTTGAACGCCAAGACGTTCGCGCTTCTGTGAGATGAAAGACGTCCTTCTGCATATGTGGTTGCTCACACCGGTGCACTTGTTAGTGTATCCATTCAGTCCTGGGCTGCGGGGCATTCAGAAGTGGCTCTGTGGAGACGTCTGCATAGAGGCAGCTGTCAGAACACGCACACTCGATTGTTCACCAAAACATATGCAGACGCGTCCTTAGCCTGTAGATTTGGATGCACAGAGTTCCCTGTGTTCGCAAGAGACAAGGGAATCGCGTCTGTGCGCACAGAAGCAATAGCGGACCGTTTCCCTCGGAGTGAACGCGAAAGAGCCGTCTATATACTCGCAGACACGCGAACGTGCCTCAATGCGGTCACAGAGGCAGCAGCTTTTGCACAGATGCTCCTGGTGATTCTGGCACTTTCCAGGCACACTCCTGAAAGTCGCGCACACTGCTGTTCACTCGCTAAACGACCTCTTGGGAAACACGTCTCCGGTCGACGGACCGCTCAGATTGCTTCTCGTGTAACTGTGAACTGTGTCAGCGCAGGGAATCCGTCTCTGTTGAGCAGATGTCAATCCTGCCTCGCTTTTGCTTTGTTGCCTCTACCAAGATGATTTCCCGTTTCTCTCTTCACTGGAGCAGGCAGACACAGCCAACGCACATCAAGTGTCAAGAGACACGCTCTGCTGAGCTCAACGCTTGTGCAGATGCACATGTGCGACGAAGTCAACACACGTGCTTGTGGAGAGAAAGAAAGGGACTCCCAGGCGTGTGGAGCGACGGGGAGAAAGAGCGGGCGCTGAGGAGCACAGTTTCAAACAGACTGTCTCCACACAAACAGGCACCTGTCTGCAGGTATCCTAGATCTTGATTCTTGAACTTGAGGAAACACGCGTCTGAGCAAAACTCCCAAACGCTTCCAGGAAAGACACAGGCTCTCCCACAAGCACACAAGTGTTTGCCCTCAGCTATAGATCAGGGACAAGCCTGTGAAGAGCAACCAAAGAGCTCGTCCGTCTTTCCCTCAATAGATGGGAGTAGGCGCGCTTGCGGATGTGTGCGTGTGTGTGGCCACGCGTTTGCTTAGGCATCAGTGTGTGAAAAGGTAGGTGCTTTTCTCTAGCTGCGTGTGCGTGCACGTGGTGCTGGGTGCACATCCCTGGGTGCTCGTGGAAAGGTTTCTGCATGGTTTTCGCTGAGGAATCGTGTGTGTGCACATGGACAAAGAGAAGGCGCAGCAACCAGGTTCCAGCGCCGAAGAAGGCAAAAGGCGAGGTTTCCGGCGCTATCTCCTTCTCTCCCCAGAGCTAGTCGCGCAAAGCAAGCCGCTAAGCCGGCGACCGGCAAGAGAGCTACAACGAAGCATGCCGAACGGAGAAAATAGCAGCAGCTCATCTGTTCACACCTTGTTTCTGCCATGTGCTTGAACGCCAAGACGTTCGCGCTTCTGTGAGATGAAAGACGTCCTTCTGCATATGTGGTTGCTCACACCGGTGCACTTGTTAGTGTATCCATTCAGTCCTGGGCTGCGGGGCATTCAGAAGTGGCTCTGTGGAGACGTCTGCATAGAGGCAGCTGTCAGAACACGCACACTCGATTGTTCACCAAAACATATGCAGACGCGTCCTTAGCCTGTAGATTTGGATGCACAGAGTTCCCTGTGTTCGCAAGAGACAAGGGAATCGCGTCTGTGCGCACAGAAGCAATAGCGGACCGTTTCCCTCGGAGTGAACGCGAAAGAGCCGTCTATATACTCGCAGACACGCGAACGTGCCTCAATGCGGTCACAGAGGCAGCAGCTTTTGCACAGATGCTCCTGGTGATTCTGGCACTTTCCAGGCACACTCCTGAAAGTCGCGCACACTGCTGTTCACTCGCTAAACGACCTCTTGGGAAACACGTCTCCGGTCGACGGACCGCTCAGATTGCTTCTCGTGTAACTGTGAACTGTGTCAGCGCAGGGAATCCGTCTCTGTTGAGCAGATGTCAATCCTGCCTCGCTTTTGCTTTGTTGCCTCTACCAAGATGATTTCCCGTTTCTCTCTTCACTGGAGCAGGCAGACACAGCCAACGCACATCAAGTGTCAAGAGACACGCTCTGCTGAGCTCAACGCTTGTGCAGATGCACATGTGCGATGAAGTCAACACACGTGCTTGTGGAGAGAAAGAAAGGGACTCCCAGGCGTGTGGAGCGACGGGGAGAAAGAGCGGGCGCTGAGGAACACAGTTTCAAACAGACTGTCTCCACACAAACAGGCACCTGTCTGCAGGTATCCTAGATCTTGATTCTTGAACTTGAGGAAACACGCGTCTGAGCAAAACTCCCTAACGCTTCCAGGAAAGACACAGGCTCTCCCACAAGCACACAAGTGTTTGCCCTCAGCTATAGATCAGGGACAAGCCTGTGAAGAGCAACCAAAGAGCTCGTCCGTCTTTCTCTCAATAGATGGGAGTAGGCGCGCTTGCGGATGTGTGCGTGTGTGTGGCCACGCGTTTGCTTAGGCATCAGTGTGTGAAAAGGTAGGTGCTTTTCTCTAGCTGCGTGTGCGTGCACGTGGTGCTGGGTGCACATCCCTGGGTGCTCGCGGAAAGGTTTCTGCATGGTTTTCGCTGAGGAATCGTGTGTGTGCACATGGACAAAGAGAAGGCGCAGCAACCAGGTTCCAGCGCCGAAGAAGGCAAAAGGCGAGGTTTCCGGCGCTATCTCCTTCTCTCCCCAGAGCTAGTCGCGCAAAGCAAGCCGCTAAGCCGGCGACCGGCAAGAGAGCTACAACGAAGCATGCCGAACGGAGAAAATAGCAGCAGCTCATCTGTTCACACCTTGTTTCTGCCATGTGCTTGAACGCCAAGACGTTCGCGCTTCTGTGAGATGAAAGACGTCCTTCTGCATATGTGGTTGCTCACACCGGTGCACTTGTTAGTGTATCCATTCAGTCCTGGGCTGCGGGGCATTCAGAAGTGGCTCTGTGGAGACGTCTGCATAGAGGCAGCTGTCAGAACACGCACACTCGATTGTTCACCAAAACATATGCAGACGCGTCCTTAGCCTGTAGATTTGGATGCACAGAGTTCCCTGTGTTCGCAAGAGACAAGGGAATCGCGTCTGTGCGCACAGAAGCAATAGCGGACCGTTTCCCTCGGAGTGAACGCGAAAGAGCCGTCTATATACTCGCAGACACGCGAACGTGCCTCAATGCGGTCACAGAGGCAGCAGCTTTTGCACAGATGCTCCTGGTGATTCTGGCACTTTCCAGGCACACTCCTGAAAGTCGCGCACACTGCTGTTCACTCGCTAAACGACCTCTTGGGAAACACGTCTCCGGTCGACGGACCGCTCAGATTGCTTCTCGTGTAACTGTGAACTGTGTCAGCGCAGGGAATCCGTCTCTGTTGAGCAGATGTCAATCCTGCCTCGCTTTTGCTTTGTTGCCTCTACCAAGATGATTTCCCGTTTCTCTCTTCACTGGAGCAGGCAGACACAGCCAACGCACATCAAGTGTCAAGAGACACGCTCTGCTGAGCTCAACGCTTGTGCAGATGCACATGTGCGACGAAGTCAACACACGTGCTTGTGGAGAGAAAGAAAGGGACTCCCAGGCGTGTGGAGCGACGGGGAGAAAGAGCGGGCGCTGAGGAGCACAGTTTCAAACAGACTGTCTCCACACAAACAGGCACCTGTCTGCAGGTATCCTAGATCTTGATTCTTGAACTTGAGGAAACACGCGTCTGAGCAAAACTCCCAAACGCTTCCAGGAAAGACACAGGCTCTCCCACAAGCACACAAGTGTTTGCCCTCAGCTATAGATCAGGGACAAGCCTGTGAAGAGCAACCAAAGAGCTCGTCCGTCTTTCCCTCAATAGATGGGAGTAGGCGCGCTTGCGGATGTGTGCGTGTGTGTGGCCACGCGTTTGCTTAGGCATCAGTGTGTGAAAAGGTAGGTGCTTTTCTCTAGCTGCGTGTGCGTGCACGTGGTGCTGGGTGCACATCCCTGGGTGCTCGTGGAAAGGTTTCTGCATGGTTTTCGCTGAGGAATCGTGTGTGTGCACATGGACAAAGAGAAGGCGCAGCAACCAGGTTCCAGCGCCGAAGAAGGCAAAAGGCGAGGTTTCCGGCGCTATCTCCTTCTCTCCCCAGAGCTAGTCGCGCAAAGCAAGCCGCTAAGCCGGCGACCGGCAAGAGAGCTACAACGAAGCATGCCGAACGGAGAAAATAGCAGCAGCTCATCTGTTCACACCTTGTTTCTGCCATGTGCTTGAACGCCAAGACGTTCGCGCTTCTGTGAGATGAAAGACGTCCTTCTGCATATGTGGTTGCTCACACCGGTGCACTTGTTAGTGTATCCATTCAGTCCTGGGCTGCGGGGCATTCAGAAGTGGCTCTGTGGAGACGTCTGCATAGAGGCAGCTGTCAGAACACGCACACTCGATTGTTCACCAAAACATATGCAGACGCGTCCTTAGCCTGTAGATTTGGATGCACAGAGTTCCCTGTGTTCGCAAGAGACAAGGGAATCGCGTCTGTGCGCACAGAAGCAATAGCGGACCGTTTCCCTCGGAGTGAACGCGAAAGAGCCGTCTATATACTCGCAGACACGCGAACGTGCCTCAATGCGGTCACAGAGGCAGCAGCTTTTGCACAGATGCTCCTGGTGATTCTGGCACTTTCCAGGCACACTCCTGAAAGTCGCGCACACTGCTGTTCACTCGCTAAACGACCTCTTGGGAAACACGTCTCCGGTCGACGGACCGCTCAGATTGCTTCTCGTGTAACTGTGAACTGTGTCAGCGCAGGGAATCCGTCTCTGTTGAGCAGATGTCAATCCTGCCTCGCTTTTGCTTTGTTGCCTCTACCAAGATGATTTCCCGTTTCTCTCTTCACTGGAGCAGGCAGACACAGCCAACGCACATCAAGTGTCAAGAGACACGCTCTGCTGAGCTCAACGCTTGTGCAGATGCACATGTGCGACGAAGTCAACACACGTGCTTGTGGAGAGAAAGAAAGGGACTCCCAGGCGTGTGGAGCGACGGGGAGAAAGAGCGGGCGCTGAGGAACACAGTTTCAAACAGACTGTCTCCACACAAACAGGCACCTGTCTGCAGGTATCCTAGATCTTGATTCTTGAACTTGAGGAAACACGCGTCTGAGCAAAACTCCCAAACGCTTCCAGGAAAGACACAGGCTCTCCCACAAGCACACAAGTGTTTGCCCTCAGCTATAGATCAGGGACAAGCCTGTGAAGAGCAACCAAAGAGCTCGTCCGTCTTTCCCTCAATAGATGGGAGTAGGCGCGCTTGCGGATGTGTGCGTGTGTGTGGCCACGCGTTTGCTTAGGCATCAGTGTGTGAAAAGGTAGGTGCTTTTCTCTAGCTGCGTGTGCGTGCACGTGGTGCTGGGTGCACATCCCTGGGTGCTCGTGGAAAGGTTTCTGCATGGTTTTCGCTGAGGAATCGTGTGTGTGCACATGGACAAAGAGAAGGCGCAGCAACCAGGTTCCAGCGCCGAAGAAGGCAAAAGGCGAGGTTTCCGGCGCTATCTCCTTCTCTCCCCAGAGCTAGTCGCGCAAAGCAAGCCGCTAAGCCGGCGACCGGCAAGAGAGCTACAACGAAGCATGCCGAACGGAGAAAATAGCAGCAGCTCATCTGTTCACACCTTGTTTCTGCCATGTGCTTGAACGCCAAGACGTTCGCGCTTCTGTGAGATGAAAGACGTCCTTCTGCATATGTGGTTGCTCACACCGGTGCACTTGTTAGTGTATCCATTCAGTCCTGGGCTGCGGGGCATTCAGAAGTGGCTCTGTGGAGACGTCTGCATAGAGGCAGCTGTCAGAACACGCACACTCGATTGTTCACCAAAACATATGCAGACGCGTCCTTAGCCTGTAGATTTGGATGCACAGAGTTCCCTGTGTTCGCAAGAGACAAGGGAATCGCGTCTGTGCGCACAGAAGCAATAGCGGACCGTTTCCCTCGGAGTGAACGCGAAAGAGCCGTCTATATACTCGCAGACACGCGAACGTGCCTCAATGCGGTCACAGAGGCAGCAGCTTTTGCACAGATGCTCCTGGTGATTCTGGCACTTTCCAGGCACACTCCTGAAAGTCGCGCACACTGCTGTTCACTCGCTAAACGACCTCTTGGGAAACACGTCTCCGGTCGACGGACCGCTCAGATTGCTTCTCGTGTAACTGTGAACTGTGTCAGCGCAGGGAATCCGTCTCTGTTGAGCAGATGTCAATCCTGCCTCGCTTTTGCTTTGTTGCCTCTACCAAGATGATTTCCCGTTTCTCTCTTCACTGGAGCAGGCAGACACAGCCAACGCACATCAAGTGTCAAGAGACACGCTCTGCTGAGCTCAACGCTTGTGCAGATGCACATGTGCGATGAAGTCAACACACGTGCTTGTGGAGAGAAAGAAAGGGACTCCCAGGCGTGTGGAGCGACGGGGAGAAAGAGCGGGCGCTGAGGAACACAGTTTCAAACAGACTGTCTCCACACAAACAGGCACCTGTCTGCAGGTATCCTAGATCTTGATTCTTGAACTTGAGGAAACACGCGTCTGAGCAAAACTCCCTAACGCTTCCAGGAAAGACACAGGCTCTCCCACAAGCACACAAGTGTTTGCCCTCAGCTATAGATCAGGGACAAGCCTGTGAAGAGCAACCAAAGAGCTCGTCCGTCTTTCTCTCAATAGATGGGAGTAGGCGCGCTTGCGGATGTGTGCGTGTGTGTGGCCACGCGTTTGCTTAGGCATCAGTGTGTGAAAAGGTAGGTGCTTTTCTCTAGCTGCGTGTGCGTGCACGTGGTGCTGGGTGCACATCCCTGGGTGCTCGCGGAAAGGTTTCTGCATGGTTTTCGCTGAGGAATCGTGTGTGTGCACATGGACAAAGAGAAGGCGCAGCAACCAGGTTCCAGCGCCGAAGAAGGCAAAAGGCGAGGTTTCCGGCGCTATCTCCTTCTCTCCCCAGAGCTAGTCGCGCAAAGCAAGCCGCTAAGCCGGCGACCGGCAAGAGAGCTACAACGAAGCATGCCGAACGGAGAAAATAGCAGCAGCTCATCTGTTCACACCTTGTTTCTGCCATGTGCTTGAACGCCAAGACGTTCGCGCTTCTGTGAGATGAAAGACGTCCTTCTGCATATGTGGTTGCTCACACCGGTGCACTTGTTAGTGTATCCATTCAGTCCTGGGCTGCGGGGCATTCAGAAGTGGCTCTGTGGAGACGTCTGCATAGAGGCAGCTGTCAGAACACGCACACTCGATTGTTCACCAAAACATATGCAGACGCGTCCTTAGCCTGTAGATTTGGATGCACAGAGTTCCCTGTGTTCGCAAGAGACAAGGGAATCGCGTCTGTGCGCACAGAAGCAATAGCGGACCGTTTCCCTCGGAGTGAACGCGAAAGAGCCGTCTATATACTCGCAGACACGCGAACGTGCCTCAATGCGGTCACAGAGGCAGCAGCTTTTGCACAGATGCTCCTGGTGATTCTGGCACTTTCCAGGCACACTCCTGAAAGTCGCGCACACTGCTGTTCACTCGCTAAACGACCTCTTGGGAAACACGTCTCCGGTCGACGGACCGCTCAGATTGCTTCTCGTGTAACTGTGAACTGTGTCAGCGCAGGGAATCCGTCTCTGTTGAGCAGATGTCAATCCTGCCTCGCTTTTGCTTTGTTGCCTCTACCAAGATGATTTCCCGTTTCTCTCTTCACTGGAGCAGGCAGACACAGCCAACGCACATCAAGTGTCAAGAGACACGCTCTGCTGAGCTCAACGCTTGTGCAGATGCACATGTGCGACGAAGTCAACACACGTGCTTGTGGAGAGAAAGAAAGGGACTCCCAGGCGTGTGGAGCGACGGGGAGAAAGAGCGGGCGCTGAGGAGCACAGTTTCAAACAGACTGTCTCCACACAAACAGGCACCTGTCTGCAGGTATCCTAGATCTTGATTCTTGAACTTGAGGAAACACGCGTCTGAGCAAAACTCCCAAACGCTTCCAGGAAAGACACAGGCTCTCCCACAAGCACACAAGTGTTTGCCCTCAGCTATAGATCAGGGACAAGCCTGTGAAGAGCAACCAAAGAGCTCGTCCGTCTTTCCCTCAATAGATGGGAGTAGGCGCGCTTGCGGATGTGTGCGTGTGTGTGGCCACGCGTTTGCTTAGGCATCAGTGTGTGAAAAGGTAGGTGCTTTTCTCTAGCTGCGTGTGCGTGCACGTGGTGCTGGGTGCACATCCCTGGGTGCTCGTGGAAAGGTTTCTGCATGGTTTTCGCTGAGGAATCGTGTGTGTGCACATGGACAAAGAGAAGGCGCAGCAACCAGGTTCCAGCGCCGAAGAAGGCAAAAGGCGAGGTTTCCGGCGCTATCTCCTTCTCTCCCCAGAGCTAGTCGCGCAAAGCAAGCCGCTAAGCCGGCGACCGGCAAGAGAGCTACAACGAAGCATGCCGAACGGAGAAAATAGCAGCAGCTCATCTGTTCACACCTTGTTTCTGCCATGTGCTTGAACGCCAAGACGTTCGCGCTTCTGTGAGATGAAAGACGTCCTTCTGCATATGTGGTTGCTCACACCGGTGCACTTGTTAGTGTATCCATTCAGTCCTGGGCTGCGGGGCATTCAGAAGTGGCTCTGTGGAGACGTCTGCATAGAGGCAGCTGTCAGAACACGCACACTCGATTGTTCACCAAAACATATGCAGACGCGTCCTTAGCCTGTAGATTTGGATGCACAGAGTTCCCTGTGTTCGCAAGAGACAAGGGAATCGCGTCTGTGCGCACAGAAGCAATAGCGGACCGTTTCCCTCGGAGTGAACGCGAAAGAGCCGTCTATATACTCGCAGACACGCGAACGTGCCTCAATGCGGTCACAGAGGCAGCAGCTTTTGCACAGATGCTCCTGGTGATTCTGGCACTTTCCAGGCACACTCCTGAAAGTCGCGCACACTGCTGTTCACTCGCTAAACGACCTCTTGGGAAACACGTCTCCGGTCGACGGACCGCTCAGATTGCTTCTCGTGTAACTGTGAACTGTGTCAGCGCAGGGAATCCGTCTCTGTTGAGCAGATGTCAATCCTGCCTCGCTTTTGCTTTGTTGCCTCTACCAAGATGATTTCCCGTTTCTCTCTTCACTGGAGCAGGCAGACACAGCCAACGCACATCAAGTGTCAAGAGACACGCTCTGCTGAGCTCAACGCTTGTGCAGATGCACATGTGCGACGAAGTCAACACACGTGCTTGTGGAGAGAAAGAAAGGGACTCCCAGGCGTGTGGAGCGACGGGGAGAAAGAGCGGGCGCTGAGGAACACAGTTTCAAACAGACTGTCTCCACACAAACAGGCACCTGTCTGCAGGTATCCTAGATCTTGATTCTTGAACTTGAGGAAACACGCGTCTGAGCAAAACTCCCAAACGCTTCCAGGAAAGACACAGGCTCTCCCACAAGCACACAAGTGTTTGCCCTCAGCTATAGATCAGGGACAAGCCTGTGAAGAGCAACCAAAGAGCTCGTCCGTCTTTCCCTCAATAGATGGGAGTAGGCGCGCTTGCGGATGTGTGCGTGTGTGTGGCCACGCGTTTGCTTAGGCATCAGTGTGTGAAAAGGTAGGTGCTTTTCTCTAGCTGCGTGTGCGTGCACGTGGTGCTGGGTGCACATCCCTGGGTGCTCGTGGAAAGGTTTCTGCATGGTTTTCGCTGAGGAATCGTGTGTGTGCACATGGACAAAGAGAAGGCGCAGCAACCAGGTTCCAGCGCCGAAGAAGGCAAAAGGCGAGGTTTCCGGCGCTATCTCCTTCTCTCCCCAGAGCTAGTCGCGCAAAGCAAGCCGCTAAGCCGGCGACCGGCAAGAGAGCTACAACGAAGCATGCCGAACGGAGAAAATAGCAGCAGCTCATCTGTTCACACCTTGTTTCTGCCATGTGCTTGAACGCCAAGACGTTCGCGCTTCTGTGAGATGAAAGACGTCCTTCTGCATATGTGGTTGCTCACACCGGTGCACTTGTTAGTGTATCCATTCAGTCCTGGGCTGCGGGGCATTCAGAAGTGGCTCTGTGGAGACGTCTGCATAGAGGCAGCTGTCAGAACACGCACACTCGATTGTTCACCAAAACATATGCAGACGCGTCCTTAGCCTGTAGATTTGGATGCACAGAGTTCCCTGTGTTCGCAAGAGACAAGGGAATCGCGTCTGTGCGCACAGAAGCAATAGCGGACCGTTTCCCTCGGAGTGAACGCGAAAGAGCCGTCTATATACTCGCAGACACGCGAACGTGCCTCAATGCGGTCACAGAGGCAGCAGCTTTTGCACAGATGCTCCTGGTGATTCTGGCACTTTCCAGGCACACTCCTGAAAGTCGCGCACACTGCTGTTCACTCGCTAAACGACCTCTTGGGAAACACGTCTCCGGTCGACGGACCGCTCAGATTGCTTCTCGTGTAACTGTGAACTGTGTCAGCGCAGGGAATCCGTCTCTGTTGAGCAGATGTGGATCCTGCCTCGCTTTTGCTTTGTTGCCTCTACCAAGATGATTTCCCGTTTCTCTCTTCACTGGAGCAGGCAGACACAGCCAACGCACATCAAGTGTCAAGAGACACGCTCTGCTGAGCTCAACGCTTGTGCAGATGCACATGTGCGACGAAGTCAACACACGTGCTTGTGGAGAGAAAGAAAGGGACTCCCAGGCGTGTGGAGCGACGGGGAGAAAGAGCGGGCGCTGAGGAACACAGTTTCAAACAGACTGTCTCCACACAAACAGGCACCTGTCTGCAGGTATCCTAGATCTTGATTCTTGAACTTGAGGAAACACGCGTCTGAGCAAAACTCCCTAACGCTTCCAGGAAAGACACAGGCTCTCCCACAAGCACACAAGTGTTTGCCCTCAGCTATAGATCAGGGACAAGCCTGTGAAGAGCAACCAAAGAGCTCGTCCGTCTTTCCCTCAATAGATGGGAGTAGGCGCGCTTGCGGATGTGTGCGTGTGTGTGGCCACGCGTTTGCTTAGGCATCAGTGTGTGAAAAGGTAGGTGCTTTTCTCTAGCTGCGTGTGCGTGCACGTGGTGCTGGGTGCACATCCCTGGGTGCTCGTGGAAAGGTTTCTGCATGGTTTTCGCTGAGGAATCGTGTGTGTGCACATGGACAAAGAGAAGGCGCAGCAACCAGGTTCCAGCGCCGAAGAAGGCAAAAGGCGAGGTTTCCGGCGCTATCTCCTTCTCTCCCCAGAGCTAGTCGCGCAAAGCAAGCCGCTAAGCCGGCGACCGGCAAGAGAGCTACAACGAAGCATGCCGAACGGAGAAAATAGCAGCAGCTCATCTGTTCACACCTTGTTTCTGCCATGTGCTTGAACGCCAAGACGTTCGCGCTTCTGTGAGATGAAAGACGTCCTTCTGCATATGTGGTTGCTCACACCGGTGCACTTGTTAGTGTATCCATTCAGTCCTGGGCTGCGGGGCATTCAGAAGTGGCTCTGTGGAGACGTCTGCATAGAGGCAGCTGTCAGAACACGCACACTCGATTGTTCACCAAAACATATGCAGACGCGTCCTTAGCCTGTAGATTTGGATGCACAGAGTTCCCTGTGTTCGCAAGAGACAAGGGAATCGCGTCTGTGCGCACAGAAGCAATAGCGGACCGTTTCCCTCGGAGTGAACGCGAAAGAGCCGTCTATATACTCGCAGACACGCGAACGTGCCTCAATGCGGTCACAGAGGCAGCAGCTTTTGCACAGATGCTCCTGGTGATTCTGGCACTTTCCAGGCACACTCCTGAAAGTCGCGCACACTGCTGTTCACTCGCTAAACGACCTCTTGGGAAACACGTCTCCGGTCGACGGACCGCTCAGATTGCTTCTCGTGTAACTGTGAACTGTGTCAGCGCAGGGAATCCGTCTCTGTTGAGCAGATGTCAATCCTGCCTCGCTTTTGCTTTGTTGCCTCTACCAAGATGATTTCCCGTTTCTCTCTTCACTGGAGCAGGCAGACACAGCCAACGCACATCAAGTGTCAAGAGACACGCTCTGCTGAGCTCAACGCTTGTGCAGATGCACATGTGCGACGAAGTCAACACACGTGCTTGTGGAGAGAAAGAAAGGGACTCCCAGGCGTGTGGAGCGACGGGGAGAAAGAGCGGGCGCTGAGGAGCACAGTTTCAAACAGACTGTCTCCACACAAACAGGCACCTGTCTGCAGGTATCCTAGATCTTGATTCTTGAACTTGAGGAAACACGCGTCTGAGCAAAACTCCCAAACGCTTCCAGGAAAGACACAGGCTCTCCCACAAGCACACAAGTGTTTGCCCTCAGCTATAGATCAGGGACAAGCCTGTGAAGAGCAACCAAAGAGCTCGTCCGTCTTTCTCTCAGTAGATGGGAGTAGGCGCGCTTGCGGATGTGTGCGTGTGTGTGGCCACGCGTTTGCTTAGGCATCAGTGTGTGAAAAGGTAGGTGCTTTTCTCTAGCTGCGTGTGCGTGCACGTGGTGCTGGGTGCACATCCCTGGGTGCTCGTGGAAAGGTTTCTGCATGGTTTTCGCTGAGGAATCGTGTGTGTGCACATGGACAAAGAGAAGGCGCAGCAACCAGGTTCCAGCGCCGAAGAAGGCAAAAGGCGAGGTTTCCGGCGCTATCTCCTTCTCTCCCCAGAGCTAGTCGCGCAAAGCAAGCCGCTAAGCCGGCGACCGGCAAGAGAGCTACAACGAAGCATGCCGAACGGAGAAAATAGCAGCAGCTCATCTGTTCACACCTTGTTTCTGCCATGTGCTTGAACGCCAAGACGTTCGCGCTTCTGTGGGATGAAAGACGTCCTTCTGCATATGTGGTTGCTCACACCGGTGCACTTGTTAGTGTATCCATTCAGTCCTGGGCTGCGGGGCATTCAGAAGTGGCTCTGTGGAGACGTCTGCATAGAGGCAGCTGTCAGAACACGCACACTCGATTGTTCACCAAAACATATGCAGACGCGTCCTTAGCCTGTAGATTTGGATGCACAGAGTTCCCTGTGTTCGCAAGAGACAAGGGAATCGCGTCTGTGCGCACAGAAGCAATAGCGGACCGTTTCCCTCGGAGTGAACGCGAAAGAGCCGTCTATATACTCGCAGACACGCGAACGTGCCTCAATGCGGTCACAGAGGCAGCAGCTTTTGCACAGATGCTCCTGGTGATTCTGGCACTTTCCAGGCACACTCCTGAAAGTCGCGCACACTGCTGTTCACTCGCTAAACGACCTCTTGGGAAACACGTCTCCGGTCGACGGACCGCTCAGATTGCTTCTCGTGTAACTGTGAACTGTGTCAGCGCAGGGAATCCGTCTCTGTTGAGCAGATGTCAATCCTGCCTCGCTTTTGCTTTGTTGCCTCTACCAAGATGATTTCCCGTTTCTCTCTTCACTGGAGCAGGCAGACACAGCCAACGCACATCAAGTGTCAAGAGACACGCTCTGCTGAGCTCAACGCTTGTGCAGATGCACATGTGCGACGAAGTCAACACACGTGCTTGTGGAGAGAAAGAAAGGGACTCCCAGGCGTGTGGAGCGACGGGGAGAAAGAGCGGGCGCTGAGGAACACAGTTTCAAACAGACTGTCTCCACACAAACAGGCACCTGTCTGCAGGTATCCTAGATCTTGATTCTTGAACTTGAGGAAACACGCGTCTGAGCAAAACTCCCAAACGCTTCCAGGAAAGACACAGGCTCTCCCACAAGCACACAAGTGTTTGCCCTCAGCTATAGATCAGGGACAAGCCTGTGAAGAGCAACCAAAGAGCTCGTCCGTCTTTCCCTCAATAGATGGGAGTAGGCGCGCTTGCGGATGTGTGCGTGTGTGTGGCCACGCGTTTGCTTAGGCATCAGTGTGTGAAAAGGTAGGTGCTTTTCTCTAGCTGCGTGTGCGTGCACGTGGTGCTGGGTGCACATCCCTGGGTGCTCGTGGAAAGGTTTCTGCATGGTTTTCGCTGAGGAATCGTGTGTGTGCACATGGACAAAGAGAAGGCGCAGCAACCAGGTTCCAGCGCCGAAGAAGGCAAAAGGCGAGGTTTCCGGCGCTATCTCCTTCTCTCCCCAGAGCTAGTCGCGCAAAGCAAGCCGCTAAGCCGGCGACCGGCAAGAGAGCTACAACGAAGCATGCCGAACGGAGAAAATAGCAGCAGCTCATCTGTTCACACCTTGTTTCTGCCATGTGCTTGAACGCCAAGACGTTCGCGCTTCTGTGAGATGAAAGACGTCCTTCTGCATATGTGGTTGCTCACACCGGTGCACTTGTTAGTGTATCCATTCAGTCCTGGGCTGCGGGGCATTCAGAAGTGGCTCTGTGGAGACGTCTGCATAGAGGCAGCTGTCAGAACACGCACACTCGATTGTTCACCAAAACATATGCAGACGCGTCCTTAGCCTGTAGATTTGGATGCACAGAGTTCCCTGTGTTCGCAAGAGACAAGGGAATCGCGTCTGTGCGCACAGAAGCAATAGCGGACCGTTTCCCTCGGAGTGAACGCGAAAGAGCCGTCTATATACTCGCAGACACGCGAACGTGCCTCAATGCGGTCACAGAGGCAGCAGCTTTTGCACAGATGCTCCTGGTGATTCTGGCACTTTCCAGGCACACTCCTGAAAGTCGCGCACACTGCTGTTCACTCGCTAAACGACCTCTTGGGAAACACGTCTCCGGTCGACGGACCGCTCAGATTGCTTCTCGTGTAACTGTGAACTGTGTCAGCGCAGGGAATCCGTCTCTGTTGAGCAGATGTCAATCCTGCCTCGCTTTTGCTTTGTTGCCTCTACCAAGATGATTTCCCGTTTCTCTCTTCACTGGAGCAGGCAGACACAGCCAACGCACATCAAGTGTCAAGAGACACGCTCTGCTGAGCTCAACGCTTGTGCAGATGCACATGTGCGACGAAGTCAACACACGTGCTTGTGGAGAGAAAGAAAGGGACTCCCAGGCGTGTGGAGCGACGGGGAGAAAGAGCGGGCGCTGAGGAACACAGTTTCAAACAGACTGTCTCCACACAAACAGGCACCTGTCTGCAGGTATCCTAGATCTTGATTCTTGAACTTGAGGAAACACGCGTCTGAGCAAAACTCCCAAACGCTTCCAGGAAAGACACAGGCTCTCCCACAAGCACACAAGTGTTTGCCCTCAGCTATAGATCAGGGACAAGCCTGTGAAGAGCAACCAAAGAGCTCGTCCGTCTTTCCCTCAATAGATGGGAGTAGGCGCGCTTGCGGATGTGTGCGTGTGTGTGGCCACGCGTTTGCTTAGGCATCAGTGTGTGAAAAGGTAGGTGCTTTTCTCTAGCTGCGTGTGCGTGCACGTGGTGCTGGGTGCACATCCCTGGGTGCTCGTGGAAAGGTTTCTGCATGGTTTTCGCTGAGGAATCGTGTGTGTGCACATGGACAAAGAGAAGGCGCAGCAACCAGGTTCCAGCGCCGAAGAAGGCAAAAGGCGAGGTTTCCGGCGCTATCTCCTTCTCTCCCCAGAGCTAGTCGCGCAAAGCAAGCCGCTAAGCCGGCGACCGGCAAGAGAGCTACAACGAAGCATGCCGAACGGAGAAAATAGCAGCAGCTCATCTGTTCACACCTTGTTTCTGCCATGTGCTTGAACGCCAAGACGTTCGCGCTTCTGTGAGATGAAAGACGTCCTTCTGCATATGTGGTTGCTCACACCGGTGCACTTGTTAGTGTATCCATTCAGTCCTGGGCTGCGGGGCATTCAGAAGTGGCTCTGTGGAGACGTCTGCATAGAGGCAGCTGTCAGAACACGCACACTCGATTGTTCACCAAAACATATGCAGACGCGTCCTTAGCCTGTAGATT
The DNA here is from genome assembly GCF_037038585.1 of Patagioenas fasciata. Taxonomy (NCBI): domain Eukaryota; kingdom Metazoa; phylum Chordata; class Aves; order Columbiformes; family Columbidae; genus Patagioenas; species Patagioenas fasciata. Next base: position 215,739 of record NW_027288516.1, read on the forward strand.
TGGATGCACAGAGTTCCCTGTGTTCGCAAGAGACAAGGGAATCGCGTCTGTGCGCACAGAAGCAATAGCGGACCGTTTCCCTCGGAGTGAACGCGAAAGAGCCATCTATATACTCGCAGACACGCGAACGTGCCTCAATGCGGTCACAGAGGCAGCAGCTTTTGCACAGATGCTCCTGGTGATTCTGGCACTTTCCAGGCACACTCCTGAAAGTCGCGCACACTGCTGTTCACTCGCTAAACGACCTCTTGGGAAACACGTCTCCGGTCGACGGACCGCTCAGATTGCTTCTCGTGTAACTGTGAACTGTGTCAGCGCAGGGAATCCGTCTCTGTTGAGCAGATGTCAATCCTGCCTCGCTTTTGCTTTGTTGCCTCTACCAAGATGATTTCCCGTTTCTCTCTTCACTGGAGCAGGCAGACACAGCCAACGCACATCAAGTGTCAAGAGACACGCTCTGCTGAGCTCAACGCTTGTGCAGATGCACATGTGCGACGAAGTCAACACACGTGCTTGTGGAGAGAAAGAAAGGGACTCCCAGGCGTGTGGAGCGACGGGGAGAAAGAGCGGGCGCTGAGGAACACAGTTTCAAACAGACTGTCTCCACACAAACAGGCACCTGTCTGCAGGTATCCTAGATCTTGATTCTTGAACTTGAGGAAACACGCGTCTGAGCAAAACTCCCAAACGCTTCCAGGAAAGACACAGGCTCTCCCACAAGCACACAAGTGTTTGCCCTCAGCTATAGATCAGGGACAAGCCTGTGAAGAGCAACCAAAGAGCTCGTCCGTCTTTCCCTCAGTAGATGGGAGTAGGCGCGCTTGCGGATGTGTGCGTGTGTGTGGCCACGCGTTTGCTTAGGCATCAGTGTGTGAAAAGGTAGGTGCTTTTCTCTAGCTGCGTGTGCGTGCACGTGGTGCTGGGTGCACATCCCTGGGTGCTCGTGGAAAGGTTTCTGCATGGTTTTCGCTGAGGAATCGTGTGTGTGCACATGGACAAAGAGAAGGCGCAGCAACCAGGTTCCAGCGCCGAAGAAGGCAAAAGGCGAGGTTTCCGGCGCTATCTCCTTCTCTCCCCAGAGCTAGTCGCGCAAAGCAAGCCGCTAAGCCGGCGACCGGCAAGAGAGCTACAACGAAGCATGCCGAACGGAGAAAATAGCAGCAGCTCATCTGTTCACACCTTGTTTCTGCCATGTGCTTGAACGCCAAGACGTTCGCGCTTCTGTGAGATGAAAGACGTCCTTCTGCATATGTGGTTGCTCACACCGGTGCACTTGTTAGTGTATCCATTCAGTCCTGGGCTGCGGGGCATTCAGAAGTGGCTCTGTGGAGACGTCTGCATAGAGGCAGCTGTCAGAACACGCACACTCGATTGTTCACCAAAACATATGCAGACGCGTCCTTAGCCTGTAGATTTGGATGCACAGAGTTCCCTGTGTTCGCAAGAGACAAGGGAATCGCGTCTGTGCGCACAGAAGCAATAGCGGACCGTTTCCCTCGGAGTGAACGCGAAAGAGCCGTCTATATACTCGCAGACACGCGAACGTGCCTCAATGCGGTCACAGAGGCAGCAGCTTTTGCACAGATGCTCCTGGTGATTCTGGCACTTTCCAGGCACACTCCTGAAAGTCGCGCACACTGCTGTTCACTCGCTAAACGACCTCTTGGGAAACACGTCTCCGGTCGACGGACCGCTCAGATTGCTTCTCGTGTAACTGTGAACTGTGTCAGCGCAGGGAATCCGTCTCTGTTGAGCAGATGTCAATCCTGCCTCGCTTTTGCTTTGTTGCCTCTACCAAGATGATTTCCCGTTTCTCTCTTCACTGGAGCAGGCAGACACAGCCAACGCACATCAAGTGTCAAGAGACACGCTCTGCTGAGCTCAACGCTTGTGCAGATGCACATGTGCGACGAAGTCAACACACGTGCTTGTGGAGAGAAAGAAAGGGACTCCCAGGCGTGTGGAGCGACGGGGAGAAAGAGCGGGCGCTGAGGAACACAGTTTCAAACAGACTGTCTCCACACAAACAGGCACCTGTCTGCAGGTATCCTAGATCTTGATTCTTGAACTTGAGGAAACACGCGTCTGAGCAAAACTCCCAAACGCTTCCAGGAAAGACACAGGCTCTCCCACAAGCACACAAGTGTTTGCCCTCAGCTATAGATCAGGGACAAGCCTGTGAAGAGATGCCCTGCTATTCTTTCGCCTTATGGCATCATGTGTTTCGTTCCTCTTGGAGATCGATTGTTAAACGTCTTTCCTAGGGCGACTGTGAAGCATTTGCCAGCGGAGGAGAAGTAGCACGGAGCAGCATTCAGTACTGCCTACGAGTGTCTTTGATACCCTACTAGCGGAGCTCCAAGAACAGGCACACATCTTCAGGTACCTTCCAAATGTGGATTCCCCTGCAGCCCCGTAGGCGGGCGTGCAGTACGCCAACCGTCAACGGACGTTTTTCCCCTCAAGCCTGTCAGGACGTTGCTCGTCCGTCTTTCCCTCAATAGATGGGAGTAGGCGCGCTTGCGGATGTGTGCGTGTGTGTGGCCACGCGTTTGCTTAGGCTTCAGTGTGTGAAAAGGTAGGTGCTTTTCTCTAGCTGCGTGTGCGTGCACGTGGTGCTGGGTGCACATCCCTGGGTGCTCGTGGAAAGGTTTCTGCATGGTTTTCGCTGAGGAATCGTGTGTGTGCACATGGACAAAGAGAAGGCGCAGCAACCAGGTTCCAGCGCCGAAGAAGGCAAAAGGCGAGGTTTCCGGCGCTATCTCCTTCTCTCCCCAGAGCTAGTCGCGCAAAGCAAGCCGCTAAGCCGGCGACCGGCAAGAGAGCTACAACGAAGCATGCCGAACGGAGAAAATAGCAGCAGCTCATCTGTTCACACCTTGTTTCTGCCATGTGCTTGAACGCCAAGACGTTCGCGCTTCTGTGAGATGAAAGACGTCCTTCTGCATATGTGGTTGCTCACACCGGTGCACTTGTTAGTGTATCCATTCAGTCCTGGGCTGCGGGGCATTCAGAAGTGGCTCTGTGGAGACGTCTGCATAGAGGCAGCTGTCAGAACACGCACACTCGATTGTTCACCAAAACATATGCAGACGCGTCCTTAGCCTGTAGATTTGGATGCACAGAGTTCCCTGTGTTCGCAAGAGACAAGGGAATCGCGTCTGTGCGCACAGAAGCAATAGCGGACCGTTTCCCTCGGAGTGAACGCGAAAGAGCCGTCTATATACTCGCAGACACGCGAACGTGCCTCAATGCGGTCACAGAGGCAGCAGCTTTTGCACAGATGCTCCTGGTGATTCTGGCACTTTCCAGGCACACTCCTGAAAGTCGCGCACACTGCTGTTCACTCGCTAAACGACCTCTTGGGAAACACGTCTCCGGTCGACGGACCGCTCAGATTGCTTCTCGTGTAACTGTGAACTGTGTCAGCGCAGGGAATCCGTCTCTGTTGAGCAGATGTCAATCCTGCCTCGCTTTTGCTTTGTTGCCTCTACCAAGATGATTTCCCGTTTCTCTCTTCACTGGAGCAGGCAGACACAGCCAACGCACATCAAGTGTCAAGAGACACGCTCTGCTGAGCTCAACGCTTGTGCAGATGCACATGTGCGACGAAGTCAACACACGTGCTTGTGGAGAGAAAGAAAGGGACTCCCAGGCGTGTGGAGCGACGGGGAGAAAGAGCGGGCGCTGAGGAACACAGTTTCAAACAGACTGTCTCCACACAAACAGGCACCTGTCTGCAGGTATCCTAGATCTTGATTCTTGAACTTGAGGAAACACGCGTCTGAGCAAAACTCCCAAACGCTTCCAGGAAAGACACAGGCTCTCCCACAAGCACACAAGTGTTTGCCCTCAGCTATAGATCAGGGACAAGCCTGTGAAGAGCAACCAAAGAGCTCGTCCGTCTTTCCCTCAATAGATGGGAGTAGGCGCGCTTGCGGATGTGTGCGTGTGTGTGGCCACGCGTTTGCTTAGGCATCAGTGTGTGAAAAGGTAGGTGCTTTTCTCTAGCTGCGTGTGCGTGCACGTGGTGCTGGGTGCACATCCCTGGGTGCTCGTGGAAAGGTTTCTGCATGGTTTTCGCTGAGGAATCGTGTGTGTGCACATGGACAAAGAGAAGGCGCAGCAACCAGGTTCCAGCGCCGAAGAAGGCAAAAGGCGAGGTTTCCGGCGCTATCTCCTTCTCTCCCCAGAGCTAGTCGCGCAAAGCAAGCCGCTAAGCCGGCGACCGGCAAGAGAGCTACAACGAAGCATGCCGAACGGAGAAAATAGCAGCAGCTCATCTGTTCACACCTTGTTTCTGCCATGTGCTTGAACGCCAAGACGTTCGCGCTTCTGTGGGATGAAAGACGTCCTTCTGCATATGTGGTTGCTCACACCGGTGCACTTGTTAGTGTATCCATTCAGTCCTGGGCTGCGGGGCATTCAGAAGTGGCTCTGTGGAGACGTCTGCATAGAGGCAGCTGTCAGAACACGCACACTCGATTGTTCACCAAAACATATGCAGACGCGTCCTTAGCCTGTAGATTTGGATGCACAGAGTTCCCTGTGTTCGCAAGAGACAAGGGAATCGCGTCTGTGCGCACAGAAGCAATAGCGGACCGTTTCCCTCGGAGTGAACGCGAAAGAGCCGTCTATATACTCGCAGACACGCGAACGTGCCTCAATGCGGTCACAGAGGCAGCAGCTTTTGCACAGATGCTCCTGGTGATTCTGGCACTTTCCAGGCACACTCCTGAAAGTCGCGCACACTGCTGTTCACTCGCTAAACGACCTCTTGGGAAACACGTCTCCGGTCGACGGACCGCTCAGATTGCTTCTCGTGTAACTGTGAACTGTGTCAGCGCAGGGAATCCGTCTCTGTTGAGCAGATGTCAATCCTGCCTCGCCTTTGCTTTGTTGCCTCTACCAAGATGATTTCCCGTTTCTCTCTTCACTGGAGCAGGCAGACACAGCCAACGCACATCAAGTGTCAAGAGACACGCTCTGCTGAGCTCAACGCTTGTGCAGATGCACATGTGCGACGAAGTCAACACACGTGCTTGTGGAGAGAAAGAAAGGGACTCCCAGGCGTGTGGAGCGACGGGGAGAAAGAGCGGGCGCTGAGGAACACAGTTTCAAACAGACTGTCTCCACACAAACAGGCACCTGTCTGCAGGTATCCTAGATCTTGATTCTTGAACTTGAGGAAACACGCGTCTGAGCAAAACTCCCAAACGCTTCCAGGAAAGACACAGGCTCTCCCACAAGCACACAAGTGTTTGCCCTCAGCTATAGATCAGGGACAAGCCTGTGAAGAGCAACCAAAGAGCTCGTCCGTCTTTCCCTCAATAGATGGGAGTAGGCGCGCTTGCGGATGTGTGCGTGTGTGTGGCCACGCGTTTGCTTAGGCATCAGTGTGTGAAAAGGTAGGTGCTTTTCTCTAGCTGCGTGTGCGTGCACGTGGTGCTGGGTGCACATCCCTGGGTGCTCGTGGAAAGGTTTCTGCATGGTTTTCGCTGAGGAATCGTGTGTGTGCACATGGACAAAGAGAAGGCGCAGCAACCAGGTTCCAGCGCCGAAGAAGGCAAAAGGCGAGGTTTCCGGCGCTATCTCCTTCTCTCCCCAGAGCTAGTCGCGCAAAGCAAGCCGCTAAGCCGGCGACCGGCAAGAGAGCTACAACGAAGCATGCCGAACGGAGAAAATAGCAGCAGCTCATCTGTTCACACCTTGTTTCTGCCATGTGCTTGAACGCCAAGACGTTCGCGCTTCTGTGAGATGAAAGACGTCCTTCTGCATATGTGGTTGCTCACACCGGTGCACTTGTTAGTGTATCCATTCAGTCCTGGGCTGCGGGGCATTCAGAAGTGGCTCTGTGGAGACGTCTGCATAGAGGCAGCTGTCAGAACACGCACACTCGATTGTTCACCAAAACATATGCAGACGCGTCCTTAGCCTGTAGATTTGGATGCACAGAGTTCCCTGTGTTCGCAAGAGACAAGGGAATCGCGTCTGTGCGCACAGAAGCAATAGCGGACCGTTTCCCTCGGAGTGAACGCGAAAGAGCCGTCTATATACTCGCAGACACGCGAACGTGCCTCAATGCGGTCACAGAGGCAGCAGCTTTTGCACAGATGCTCCTGGTGATTCTGGCACTTTCCAGGCACACTCCTGAAAGTCGCGCACACTGCTGTTCACTCGCTAAACGACCTCTTGGGAAACACGTCTCCGGTCGACGGACCGCTCAGATTGCTTCTCGTGTAACTGTGAACTGTGTCAGCGCAGGGAATCCGTCTCTGTTGAGCAGATGTCAATCCTGCCTCGCTTTTGCTTTGTTGCCTCTACCAAGATGATTTCCCGTTTCTCTCTTCACTGGAGCAGGCAGACACAGCCAACGCACATCAAGTGTCAAGAGACACGCTCTGCTGAGCTCAACGCTTGTGCAGATGCACATGTGCGACGAAGTCAACACACGTGCTTGTGGAGAGAAAGAAAGGGACTCCCAGGCGTGTGGAGCGACGGGGAGAAAGAGCGGGCGCTGAGGAACACAGTTTCAAACAGACTGTCTCCACACAAACAGGCACCTGTCTGCAGGTATCCTAGATCTTGATTCTTGAACTTGAGGAAACACGCGTCTGAGCAAAACTCCCAAACGCTTCCAGGAAAGACACAGGCTCTCCCACAAGCACACAAGTGTTTGCCCTCAGCTATAGATCAGGGACAAGCCTGTGAAGAGCAACCAAAGAGCTCGTCCGTCTTTCCCTCAATAGATGGGAGTAGGCGCGCTTGCGGATGTGTGCGTGTGTGTGGCCACGCGTTTGCTTAGGCATCAGTGTGTGAAAAGGTAGGTGCTTTTCTCTAGCTGCGTGTGCGTGCACGTGGTGCTGGGTGCACATCCCTGGGTGCTCGTGGAAAGGTTTCTGCATGGTTTTCGCTGAGGAATCGTGTGTGTGCACATGGACAAAGAGAAGGCGCAGCAACCAGGTTCCAGCGCCGAAGAAGGCAAAAGGCGAGGTTTCCGGCGCTATCTCCTTCTCTCCCCAGAGCTAGTCGCGCAAAGCAAGCCGCTAAGCCGGCGACCGGCAAGAGAGCTACAACGAAGCATGCCGAACGGAGAAAATAGCAGCAGCTCATCTGTTCACACCTTGTTTCTGCCATGTGCTTGAACGCCAAGACGTTCGCGCTTCTGTGGGATGAAAGACGTCCTTCTGCATATGTGGTTGCTCACACCGGTGCACTTGTTAGTGTATCCATTCAGTCCTGGGCTGCGGGGCATTCAGAAGTGGCTCTGTGGAGACGTCTGCATAGAGGCAGCTGTCAGAACACGCACACTCGATTGTTCACCAAAACATATGCAGACGCGTCCTTAGCCTGTAGATTTGGATGCACAGAGTTCCCTGTGTTCGCAAGAGACAAGGGAATCGCGTCTGTGCGCACAGAAGCAATAGCGGACCGTTTCCCTCGGAGTGAACGCGAAAGAGCCGTCTATATACTCGCAGACACGCGAACGTGCCTCAATGCGGTCACAGAGGCAGCAGCTTTTGCACAGATGCTCCTGGTGATTCTGGCACTTTCCAGGCACACTCCTGAAAGTCGCGCACACTGCTGTTCACTCGCTAAACGACCTCTTGGGAAACACGTCTCCGGTCGACGGACCGCTCAGATTGCTTCTCGTGTAACTGTGAACTGTGTCAGCGCAGGGAATCCGTCTCTGTTGAGCAGATGTCAATCCTGCCTCGCCTTTGCTTTGTTGCCTCTACCAAGATGATTTCCCGTTTCTCTCTTCACTGGAGCAGGCAGACACAGCCAACGCACATCAAGTGTCAAGAGACACGCTCTGCTGAGCTCAACGCTTGTGCAGATGCACATGTGCGACGAAGTCAACACACGTGCTTGTGGAGAGAAAGAAAGGGACTCCCAGGCGTGTGGAGCGACGGGGAGAAAGAGCGGGCGCTGAGGAACACAGTTTCAAACAGACTGTCTCCACACAAACAGGCACCTGTCTGCAGGTATCCTAGATCTTGATTCTTGAACTTGAGGAAACACGCGTCTGAGCAAAACTCCCAAACGCTTCCAGGAAAGACACAGGCTCTCCCACAAGCACACAAGTGTTTGCCCTCAGCTATAGATCAGGGACAAGCCTGTGAAGAGCAACCAAAGAGCTCGTCCGTCTTTCCCTCAATAGATGGGAGTAGGCGCGCTTGCGGATGTGTGCGTGTGTGTGGCCACGCGTTTGCTTAGGCATCAGTGTGTGAAAAGGTAGGTGCTTTTCTCTAGCTGCGTGTGCGTGCACGTGGTGCTGGGTGCACATCCCTGGGTGCTCGTGGAAAGGTTTCTGCATGGTTTTCGCTGAGGAATCGTGTGTGTGCACATGGACAAAGAGAAGGCGCAGCAACCAGGTTCCAGCGCCGAAGAAGGCAAAAGGCGAGGTTTCCGGCGCTATCTCCTTCTCTCCCCAGAGCTAGTCGCGCAAAGCAAGCCGCTAAGCCGGCGACCGGCAAGAGAGCTACAACGAAGCATGCCGAACGGAGAAAATAGCAGCAGCTCATCTGTTCACACCTTGTTTCTGCCATGTGCTTGAACGCCAAGACGTTCGCGCTTCTGTGAGATGAAAGACGTCCTTCTGCATATGTGGTTGCTCACACCGGTGCACTTGTTAGTGTATCCATTCAGTCCTGGGCTGCGGGGCATTCAGAAGTGGCTCTGTGGAGACGTCTGCATAGAGGCAGCTGTCAGAACACGCACACTCGATTGTTCACCAAAACATATGCAGACGCGTCCTTAGCCTGTAGATTTGGATGCACAGAGTTCCCTGTGTTCGCAAGAGACAAGGGAATCGCGTCTGTGCGCACAGAAGCAATAGCGGACCGTTTCCCTCGGAGTGAACGCGAAAGAGCCGTCTATATACTCGCAGACACGCGAACGTGCCTCAATGCGGTCACAGAGGCAGCAGCTTTTGCACAGATGCTCCTGGTGATTCTGGCACTTTCCAGGCACACTCCTGAAAGTCGCGCACACTGCTGTTCACTCGCTAAACGACCTCTTGGGAAACACGTCTCCGGTCGACGGACCGCTCAGATTGCTTCTCGTGTAACTGTGAACTGTGTCAGCGCAGGGAATCCGTCTCTGTTGAGCAGATGTCAATCCTGCCTCGCTTTTGCTTTGTTGCCTCTACCAAGATGATTTCCCGTTTCTCTCTTCACTGGAGCAGGCAGACACAGCCAACGCACATCAAGTGTCAAGAGACACGCTCTGCTGAGCTCAACGCTTGTGCAGATGCACATGTGCGACGAAGTCAACACACGTGCTTGTGGAGAGAAAGAAAGGGACTCCCAGGCGTGTGGAGCGACGGGGAGAAAGAGCGGGCGCTGAGGAACACAGTTTCAAACAGACTGTCTCCACACAAACAGGCACCTGTCTGCAGGTATCCTAGATCTTGATTCTTGAACTTGAGGAAACACGCGTCTGAGCAAAACTCCCAAACGCTTCCAGGAAAGACACAGGCTCTCCCACAAGCACACAAGTGTTTGCCCTCAGCTATAGATCAGGGACAAGCCTGTGAAGAGCAACCAAAGAGCTCGTCCGTCTTTCCCTCAATAGATGGGAGTAGGCGCGCTTGCGGATGTGTGCGTGTGTGTGGCCACGCGTTTGCTTAGGCATCAGTGTGTGAAAAGGTAGGTGCTTTTCTCTAGCTGCGTGTGCGTGCACGTGGTGCTGGGTGCACATCCCTGGGTGCTCGTGGAAAGGTTTCTGCATGGTTTTCGCTGAGGAATCGTGTGTGTGCACATGGACAAAGAGAAGGCGCAGCAACCAGGTTCCAGCGCCGAAGAAGGCAAAAGGCGAGGTTTCCGGCGCTATCTCCTTCTCTCCCCAGAGCTAGTCGCGCAAAGCAAGCCGCTAAGCCGGCGACCGGCAAGAGAGCTACAACGAAGCATGCCGAACGGAGAAAATAGCAGCAGCTCATCTGTTCACACCTTGTTTCTGCCATGTGCTTGAACGGCAAGACGTTCGCGCTTCTGTGAGATGAAAGACGTCCTTCTGCATATGTGGTTGCTCACACCGGTGCACTTGTTAGTGTATCCATTCAGTCCTGGGCTGCGGGGCATTCAGAAGTGGCTCTGTGGAGACGTCTGCATAGAGGCAGCTGTCAGAACACGCACACTCGATTGTTCACCAAAACATATGCAGACGCGTCCTTAGCCTGTAGATTTGGATGCACAGAGTTCCCTCTGTTCGCAAGAGACAAGGGAATCGCGTCTGTGCGCACAGAAGCAATAGCGGACCGTTTCCCTCGGAGTGAACGCGAAAGAGCCGTCTATATACTCGCAGACACGCGAACGTGCCTCAATGCGGTCACAGAGGCAGCAGCTTTTGCACAGATGCTCCTGGTGATTCTGGCACTTTCCAGGCACACTCCTGAAAGTCGCGCACACTGCTGTTCACTCGCTAAACGACCTCTTGGGAAACACGTCTCCGGTCGACGGACCGCTCAGATTGCTTCTCGTGTAACTGTGAACTGTGTCAGCGCAGGGAATCCGTCTCTGTTGAGCAGATGTCAATCCTGCCTCGCTTTTGCTTTGTTGCCTCTACCAAGATGATTTCCCGTTTCTCTCTTCACTGGAGCAGGCAGACACAGCCAACGCACATCAAGTGTCAAGAGACACGCTCTGCTGAGCTCAACGCTTGTGCAGATGCACATGTGCGACGAAGTCAACACACGTGCTTGTGGAGAGAAAGAAAGGGACTCCCAGGCGTGTGGAGCGACGGGGAGAAAGAGCGGGCGCTGAGGAACACAGTTTCAAACAGACTGTCTCCACACAAACAGGCACCTGTCTGCAGGTATCCTAGATCTTGATTCTTGAACTTGAGGAAACACGCGTCTGAGCAAAACTCCCAAACGCTTCCAGGAAAGACACAGGCTCTCCCACAAGCACACAAGTGTTTGCCCTCAGCTATAGATCAGGGACAAGCCTGTGAAGAGATGCCCTGCTATTCTTTCGCCTTATGGCATCATGTGTTTCGTTCCTCTTGGAGATCGATTGTTAAACGTCTTTCCTAGGGCGACTGTGAAGCATTTGCCAGCGGAGGAGAAGTAGCACGGAGCAGCATTCAGTACTGCCTACGAGTGTCTTTGATACCCTACTAGCGGAGCTCCAAGAACAGGCACACATCTTCAGGTACCTTCCAAATGTGGATTCCCCTGCAGCCCCGTAGGCGGGCGTGCAGTACGCCAACCGTCAACGGACGTTTTTCCCCTCAAGCCTGTCAGGACGTTGCTCGTCCGTCTTTCCCTCAATAGATGGGAGTAGGCGCGCTTGCGGATGTGTGCGTGTGTGTGGCCACGCGTTTGCTTAGGCTTCAGTGTGTGAAAAGGTAGGTGCTTTTCTCTAGCTGCGTGTGCGTGCACGTGGTGCTGGGTGCACATCCCTGGGTGCTCGTGGAAAGGTTTCTGCATGGTTTTCGCTGAGGAATCGTGTGTGTGCACATGGACAAAGAGAAGGCGCAGCAACCAGGTTCCAGCGCCGAAGAAGGCAAAAGGCGAGGTTTCCGGCGCTATCTCCTTCTCTCCCCAGAGCTAGTCGCGCAAAGCAAGCCGCTAAGCCGGCGACCGGCAAGAGAGCTACAACGAAGCATGCCGAACGGAGAAAATAGCAGCAGCTCATCTGTTCACACCTTGTTTCTGCCATGTGCTTGAACGCCAAGACGTTCGCGCTTCTGTGAGATGAAAGACGTCCTTCTGCATATGTGGTTGCTCACACCGGTGCACTTGTTAGTGTATCCATTCAGTCCTGGGCTGCGGGGCATTCAGAAGTGGCTCTGTGGAGACGTCTGCATAGAGGCAGCTGTCAGAACACGCACACTCGATTGTTCACCAAAACATATGCAGACGCGTCCTTAGCCTGTAGATTTGGATGCACAGAGTTCCCTGTGTTCGCAAGAGACAAGGGAATCGCGTCTGTGCGCACAGAAGCAATAGCGGACCGTTTCCCTCGGAGTGAACGCGAAAGAGCCGTCTATATACTCGCAGACACGCGAACGTGCCTCAATGCGGTCACAGAGGCAGCAGCTTTTGCACAGATGCTCCTGGTGATTCTGGCACTTTCCAGGCACACTCCTGAAAGTCGCGCACACTGCTGTTCACTCGCTAAACGACCTCTTGGGAAACACGTCTCCGGTCGACGGACCGCTCAGATTGCTTCTCGTGTAACTGTGAACTGTGTCAGCGCAGGGAATCCGTCTCTGTTGAGCAGATGTCAATCCTGCCTCGCTTTTGCTTTGTTGCCTCTACCAAGATGATTTCCCGTTTCTCTCTTCACTGGAGCAGGCAGACACAGCCAACGCACATCAAGTGTCAAGAGACACGCTCTGCTGAGCTCAACGCTTGTGCAGATGCACATGTGCGACGAAGTCAACACACGTGCTTGTGGAGAGAAAGAAAGGGACTCCCAGGCGTGTGGAGCGACGGGGAGAAAGAGCGGGCGCTGAGGAACACAGTTTCAAACAGACTGTCTCCACACAAACAGGCACCTGTCTGCAGGTATCCTAGATCTTGATTCTTGAACTTGAGGAAACACGCGTCTGAGCAAAACTCCCAAACGCTTCCAGGAAAGACACAGGCTCTCCCACAAGCACACAAGTGTTTGCCCTCAGCTATAGATCAGGGACAAGCCTGTGAAGAGCAACCAAAGAGCTCGTCCGTCTTTCCCTCAATAGATGGGAGTAGGCGCGCTTGCGGATGTGTGCGTGTGTGTGGCCACGCGTTTGCTTAGGCATCAGTGTGTGAAAAGGTAGGTGCTTTTCTCTAGCTGCGTGTGCGTGCACGTGGTGCTGGGTGCACATCCCTGGGTGCTCGTGGAAAGGTTTCTGCATGGTTTTCGCTGAGGAATCGTGTGTGTGCACATGGACAAAGAGAAGGCGCAGCAACCAGGTTCCAGCGCCGAAGAAGGCAAAAGGCGAGGTTTCCGGCGCTATCTCCTTCTCTCCCCAGAGCTAGTCGCGCAAAGCAAGCCGCTAAGCCGGCGACCGGCAAGAGAGCTACAACGAAGCATGCCGAACGGAGAAAATAGCAGCAGCTCATCTGTTCACACCTTGTTTCTGCCATGTGCTTGAACGCCAAGACGTTCGCGCTTCTGTGGGATGAAAGACGTCCTTCTGCATATGTGGTTGCTCACACCGGTGCACTTGTTAGTGTATCCATTCAGTCCTGGGCTGCGGGGCATTCAGAAGTGGCTCTGTGGAGACGTCTGCATAGAGGCAGCTGTCAGAACACGCACACTCGATTGTTCACCAAAACATATGCAGACGCGTCCTTAGCCTGTAGATTTGGATGCACAGAGTTCCCTGTGTTCGCAAGAGACAAGGGAATCGCGTCTGTGCGCACAGAAGCAATAGCGGACCGTTTCCCTCGGAGTGAACGCGAAAGAGCCGTCTATATACTCGCAGACACGCGAACGTGCCTCAATGCGGTCACAGAGGCAGCAGCTTTTGCACAGATGCTCCTGGTGATTCTGGCACTTTCCAGGCACACTCCTGAAAGTCGCGCACACTGCTGTTCACTCGCTAAACGACCTCTTGGGAAACACGTCTCCGGTCGACGGACCGCTCAGATTGCTTCTCGTGTAACTGTGAACTGTGTCAGCGCAGGGAATCCGTCTCTGTTGAGCAGATGTCAATCCTGCCTCGCCTTTGCTTTGTTGCCTCTACCAAGATGATTTCCCGTTTCTCTCTTCACTGGAGCAGGCAGACACAGCCAACGCACATCAAGTGTCAAGAGACACGCTCTGCTGAGCTCAACGCTTGTGCAGATGCACATGTGCGACGAAGTCAACACACGTGCTTGTGGAGAGAAAGAAAGGGACTCCCAGGCGTGTGGAGCGACGGGGAGAAAGAGCGGGCGCTGAGGAACACAGTTTCAAACAGACTGTCTCCACACAAACAGGCACCTGTCTGCAGGTATCCTAGATCTTGATTCTTGAACTTGAGGAAACACGCGTCTGAGCAAAACTCCCAAACGCTTCCAGGAAAGACACAGGCTCTCCCACAAGCACACAAGTGTTTGCCCTCAGCTATAGATCAGGGACAAGCCTGTGAAGAGCAACCAAAGAGCTCGTCCGTCTTTCCCTCAATAGATGGGAGTAGGCGCGCTTGCGGATGTGTGCGTGTGTGTGGCCACGCGTTTGCTTAGGCATCAGTGTGTGAAAAGGTAGGTGCTTTTCTCTAGCTGCGTGTGCGTGCACGTGGTGCTGGGTGCACATCCCTGGGTGCTCGTGGAAAGGTTTCTGCATGGTTTTCGCTGAGGAATCGTGTGTGTGCACATGGACAAAGAGAAGGCGCAGCAACCAGGTTCCAGCGCCGAAGAAGGCAAAAGGCGAGGTTTCCGGCGCTATCTCCTTCTCTCCCCAGAGCTAGTCGCGCAAAGCAAGCCGCTAAGCCGGCGACCGGCAAGAGAGCTACAACGAAGCATGCCGAACGGAGAAAATAGCAGCAGCTCATCTGTTCACACCTTGTTTCTGCCATGTGCTTGAACGCCAAGACGTTCGCGCTTCTGTGAGATGAAAGACGTCCTTCTGCATATGTGGTTGCTCACACCGGTGCACTTGTTAGTGTATCCATTCAGTCCTGGGCTGCGGGGCATTCAGAAGTGGCTCTGTGGAGACGTCTGCATAGAGGCAGCTGTCAGAACACGCACACTCGATTGTTCACCAAAACATATGCAGACGCGTCCTTAGCCTGTAGATTTGGATGCACAGAGTTCCCTGTGTTCGCAAGAGACAAGGGAATCGCGTCTGTGCGCACAGAAGCAATAGCGGACCGTTTCCCTCGGAGTGAACGCGAAAGAGCCGTCTATATACTCGCAGACACGCGAACGTGCCTCAATGCGGTCACAGAGGCAGCAGCTTTTGCACAGATGCTCCTGGTGATTCTGGCACTTTCCAGGCACACTCCTGAAAGTCGCGCACACTGCTGTTCACTCGCTAAACGACCTCTTGGGAAACACGTCTCCGGTCGACGGACCGCTCAGATTGCTTCTCGTGTAACTGTGAACTGTGTCAGCGCAGGGAATCCGTCTCTGTTGAGCAGATGTCAATCCTGCCTCGCTTTTGCTTTGTTGCCTCTACCAAGATGATTTCCCGTTTCTCTCTTCACTGGAGCAGGCAGACACAGCCAACGCACATCAAGTGTCAAGAGACACGCTCTGCTGAGCTCAACGCTTGTGCAGATGCACATGTGCGACGAAGTCAACACACGTGCTTGTGGAGAGAAAGAAAGGGACTCCCAGGCGTGTGGAGCGACGGGGAGAAAGAGCGGGCGCTGAGGAACACAGTTTCAAACAGACTGTCTCCACACAAACAGGCACCTGTCTGCAGGTATCCTAGATCTTGATTCTTGAACTTGAGGAAACACGCGTCTGAGCAAAACTCCCAAACGCTTCCAGGAAAGACACAGGCTCTCCCACAAGCACACAAGTGTTTGCCCTCAGCTATAGATCAGGGACAAGCCTGTGAAGAGCAACCAAAGAGCTCGTCCGTCTTTCCCTCAATAGATGGGAGTAGGCGCGCTTGCGGATGTGTGCGTGTGTGTGGCCACGCGTTTGCTTAGGCATCAGTGTGTGAAAAGGTAGGTGCTTTTCTCTAGCTGCGTGTGCGTGCACGTGGTGCTGGGTGCACATCCCTGGGTGCTCGTGGAAAGGTTTCTGCATGGTTTTCGCTGAGGAATCGTGTGTGTGCACATGGACAAAGAGAAGGCGCAGCAACCAGGTTCCAGCGCCGAAGAAGGCAAAAGGCGAGGTTTCCGGCGCTATCTCCTTCTCTCCCCAGAGCTAGTCGCGCAAAGCAAGCCGCTAAGCCGGCGACCGGCAAGAGAGCTACAACGAAGCATGCCGAACGGAGAAAATAGCAGCAGCTCATCTGTTCACACCTTGTTTCTGCCATGTGCTTGAACGCCAAGACGTTCGCGCTTCTGTGAGATGAAAGACGTCCTTCTGCATATGTGGTTGCTCACACCGGTGCACTTGTTAGTGTATCCATTCAGTCCTGGGCTGCGGGGCATTCAGAAGTGGCTCTGTGGAGACGTCTGCATAGAGGCAGCTGTCAGAACACGCACACTCGATTGTTCACCAAAACATATGCAGACGCGTCCTTAGCCTGTAGATTTGGATGCACAGAGTTCCCTCTGTTCGCAAGAGACAAGGGAATCGCGTCTGTGCGCACAGAAGCAATAGCGGACCGTTTCCCTCGGAGTGAACGCGAAAGAGCCGTCTATATACTCGCAGACACGCGAACGTGCCTCAATGCGGTCACAGAGGCAGCAGCTTTTGCACAGATGCTCCTGGTGATTCTGGCACTTTCCAGGCACACTCCTGAAAGTCGCGCACACTGCTGTTCACTCGCTAAACGACCTCTTGGGAAACACGTCTCCGGTCGACGGACCGCTCAGATTGCTTCTCGTGTAACTGTGAACTGTGTCAGCGCAGGGAATCCGTCTCTGTTGAGCAGATGTCAATCCTGCCTCGCTTTTGCTTTGTTGCCTCTACCAAGATGATTTCCCGTTTCTCTCTTCACTGGAGCAGGCAGACACAGCCAACGCACATCAAGTGTCAAGAGACACGCTCTGCTGAGCTCAACGCTTGTGCAGATGCACATGTGCGACGAAGTCAACACACGTGCTTGTGGAGAGAAAGAAAGGGACTCCCAGGCGTGTGGAGCGACGGGGAGAAAGAGCGGGCGCTGAGGAACACAGTTTCAAACAGACTGTCTCCACACAAACAGGCACCTGTCTGCAGGTATCCTAGATCTTGATTCTTGAACTTGAGGAAACACGCGTCTGAGCAAAACTCCCAAACGCTTCCAGGAAAGACACAGGCTCTCCCACAAGCACACAAGTGTTTGCCCTCAGCTATAGATCAGGGACAAGCCTGTGAAGAGCAACCAAAGAGCTCGTCCGTCTTTCCCTCAATAGATGGGAGTAGGCGCGCTTGCGGATGTGTGCGTGTGTGTGGCCACGCGTTTGCTTAGGCATCAGTGTGTGAAAAGGTAGGTGCTTTTCTCTAGCTGCGTGTGCGTGCACGTGGTGCTGGGTGCACATCCCTGGGTGCTCGTGGAAAGGTTTCTGCATGGTTTTCGCTGAGGAATCGTGTGTGTGCACATGGACAAAGAGAAGGCGCAGCAACCAGGTTCCAGCGCCGAAGAAGGCAAAAGGCGAGGTTTCCGGCGCTATCTCCTTCTCTCCCCAGAGCTAGTCGCGCAAAGCAAGCCGCTAAGCCGGCGACCGGCAAGAGAGCTACAACGAAGCATGCCGAACGGAGAAAATAGCAGCAGCTCATCTGTTCACACCTTGTTTCTGCCATGTGCTTGAACGCCAAGACGTTCGCGCTTCTGTGAGATGAAAGACGTCCTTCTGCATATGTGGTTGCTCACACCGGTGCACTTGTTAGTGTATCCATTCAGTCCTGGGCTGCGGGGCATTCAGAAGTGGCTCTGTGGAGACGTCTGCATAGAGGCAGCTGTCAGAACACGCACACTCGATTGTTCACCAAAACATATGCAGACGCGTCCTTAGCCTGTAGATTTGGATGCACAGAGTTCCCTGTGTTCGCAAGAGACAAGGGAATCGCGTCTGTGCGCACAGAAGCAATAGCGGACCGTTTCCCTCGGAGTGAACGCGAAAGAGCCGTCTATATACTCGCAGACACGCGAACGTGCCTCAATGCGGTCACAGAGGCAGCAGCTTTTGCACAGATGCTCCTGGTGATTCTGGCACTTTCCAGGCACACTCCTGAAAGTCGCGCACACTGCTGTTCACTCGCTAAACGACCTCTTGGGAAACACGTCTCCGGTCGACGGACCGCTCAGATTGCTTCTCGTGTAACTGTGAACTGTGTCAGCGCAGGGAATCCGTCTCTGTTGAGCAGATGTGGATCCTGCCTCGCTTTTGCTTTGTTGCCTCTACCAAGATGATTTCCCGTTTCTCTCTTCACTGGAGCAGGCAGACACAGCCAACGCACATCAAGTGTCAAGAGACACGCTCTGCTGAGCTCAACGCTTGTGCAGATGCACATGTGCGACGAAGTCAACACACGTGCTTGTGGAGAGAAAGAAAGGGACTCCCAGGCGTGTGGAGCGACGGGGAGAAAGAGCGGGCGCTGAGGAACACAGTTTCAAACAGACTGTCTCCACACAAACAGGCACCTGTCTGCAGGTATCCTAGATCTTGATTCTTGAACTTGAGGAAACACGCGTCTGAGCAAAACTCCCAAACGCTTCCAGGAAAGACACAGGCTCTCCCACAAGCACACAAGTGTTTGCCCTCAGCTATAGATCAGGGACAAGCCTGTGAAGAGATGCCCTGCTATTCTTTCGCCTTATGGCATCATGTGTTTCGTTCCTCTTGGAGATCGATTGTTAAACGTCTTTCCTAGGGCGACTGTGAAGCATTTGCCAGCGGAGGAGAAGTAGCACGGAGCAGCATTCAGTACTGCCTACGAGTGTCTTTGATACCCTACTAGCGGAGCTCCAAGAACAGGCACACATCTTCAGGTACCTTCCAAATGTGGATTCCCCTGCAGCCCCGTAGGCGGGCGTGCAGTACGCCAACCGTCAACGGACGTTTTTCCCCTCAAGCCTGTCAGGACGTTGCTCGTCCGTCTTTCCCTCAATAGATGGGAGTAGGCGCGCTTGCGGATGTGTGCGTGTGTGTGGCCACGCGTTTGCTTAGGCTTCAGTGTGTGAAAAGGTAGGTGCTTTTCTCTAGCTGCGTGTGCGTGCACGTGGTGCTGGGTGCACATCCCTGGGTGCTCGTGGAAAGGTTTCTGCATGGTTTTCGCTGAGGAATCGTGTGTGTGCACATGGACAAAGAGAAGGCGCAGCAACCAGGTTCCAGCGCCGAAGAAGGCAAAAGGCGAGGTTTCCGGCGCTATCTCCTTCTCTCCCCAGAGCTAGTCGCGCAAAGCAAGCCGCTAAGCCGGCGACCGGCAAGAGAGCTACAACGAAGCATGCCGAACGGAGAAAATAGCAGCAGCTCATCTGTTCACACCTTGTTTCTGCCATGTGCTTGAACGCCAAGACGTTCGCGCTTCTGTGAGATGAAAGACGTCCTTCTGCATATGTGGTTGCTCACACCGGTGCACTTGTTAGTGTATCCATTCAGTCCTGGGCTGCGGGGCATTCAGAAGTGGCTCTGTGGAGACGTCTGCATAGAGGCAGCTGTCAGAACACGCACACTCGATTGTTCACCAAAACATATGCAGACGCGTCCTTAGCCTGTAGATTTGGATGCACAGAGTTCCCTGTGTTCGCAAGAGACAAGGGAATCGCGTCTGTGCGCACAGAAGCAATAGCGGACCGTTTCCCTCGGAGTGAACGCGAAAGAGCCGTCTATATACTCGCAGACACGCGAACGTGCCTCAATGCGGTCACAGAGGCAGCAGCTTTTGCACAGATGCTCCTGGTGATTCTGGCACTTTCCAGGCACACTCCTGAAAGTCGCGCACACTGCTGTTCACTCGCTAAACGACCTCTTGGGAAACACGTCTCCGGTCGACGGACCGCTCAGATTGCTTCTCGTGTAACTGTGAACTGTGTCAGCGCAGGGAATCCGTCTCTGTTGAGCAGATGTCAATCCTGCCTCGCTTTTGCTTTGTTGCCTCTACCAAGATGATTTCCCGTTTCTCTCTTCACTGGAGCAGGCAGACACAGCCAACGCACATCAAGTGTCAAGAGACACGCTCTGCTGAGCTCAACGCTTGTGCAGATGCACATGTGCGACGAAGTCAACACACGTGCTTGTGGAGAGAAAGAAAGGGACTCCCAGGCGTGTGGAGCGACGGGGAGAAAGAGCGGGCGCTGAGGAACACAGTTTCAAACAGACTGTCTCCACACAAACAGGCACCTGTCTGCAGGTATCCTAGATCTTGATTCTTGAACTTGAGGAAACACGCGTCTGAGCAAAACTCCCAAACGCTTCCAGGAAAGACACAGGCTCTCCCACAAGCACACAAGTGTTTGCCCTCAGCTATAGATCAGGGACAAGCCTGTGAAGAGCAACCAAAGAGCTCGTCCGTCTTTCCCTCAATAGATGGGAGTAGGCGCGCTTGCGGATGTGTGCGTGTGTGTGGCCACGCGTTTGCTTAGGCATCAGTGTGTGAAAAGGTAGGTGCTTTTCTCTAGCTGCGTGTGCGTGCACGTGGTGCTGGGTGCACATCCCTGGGTGCTCGTGGAAAGGTTTCTGCATGGTTTTCGCTGAGGAATCGTGTGTGTGCACATGGACAAAGAGAAGGCGCAGCAACCAGGTTCCAGCGCCGAAGAAGGCAAAAGGCGAGGTTTCCGGCGCTATCTCCTTCTCTCCCCAGAGCTAGTCGCGCAAAGCAAGCCGCTAAGCCGGCGACCGGCAAGAGAGCTACAACGAAGCATGCCGAACGGAGAAAATAGCAGCAGCTCATCTGTTCACACCTTGTTTCTGCCATGTGCTTGAACGCCAAGACGTTCGCGCTTCTGTGAGATGAAAGACGTCCTTCTGCATATGTGGTTGCTCACACCGGTGCACTTGTTAGTGTATCCATTCAGTCCTGGGCTGCGGGGCATTCAGAAGTGGCTCTGTGGAGACGTCTGCATAGAGGCAGCTGTCAGAACACGCACACTCGATTGTTCACCAAAACATATGCAGACGCGTCCTTAGCCTGTAGATTTGGATGCACAGAGTTCCCTGTGTTCGCAAGAGACAAGGGAATCGCGTCTGTGCGCACAGAAGCAATAGCGGACCGTTTCCCTCGGAGTGAACGCGAAAGAGCCGTCTATATACTCGCAGACACGCGAACGTGCCTCAATGCGGTCACAGAGGCAGCAGCTTTTGCACAGATGCTCCTGGTGATTCTGGCACTTTCCAGGCACACTCCTGAAAGTCGCGCACACTGCTGTTCACTCGCTAAACGACCTCTTGGGAAACACGTCTCCGGTCGACGGACCGCTCAGATTGCTTCTCGTGTAACTGTGAACTGTGTCAGCGCAGGGAATCCGTCTCTGTTGAGCAGATGTCAATCCTGCCTCGCTTTTGCTTTGTTGCCTCTACCAAGATGATTTCCCGTTTCTCTCTTCACTGGAGCAGGCAGACACAGCCAACGCACATCAAGTGTCAAGAGACACGCTCTGCTGAGCTCAACGCTTGTGCAGATGCACATGTGCGACGAAGTCAACACACGTGCTTGTGGAGAGAAAGAAAGGGACTCCCAGGCGTGTGGAGCGACGGGGAGAAAGAGCGGGCGCTGAGGAACACAGTTTCAAACAGACTGTCTCCACACAAACAGGCACCTGTCTGCAGGTATCCTAGATCTTGATTCTTGAACTTGAGGAAACACGCGTCTGAGCAAAACTCCCAAACGCTTCCAGGAAAGACACAGGCTCTCCCACAAGCACACAAGTGTTTGCCCTCAGCTATAGATCAGGGACAAGCCTGTGAAGAGCAACCAAAGAGCTCGTCCGTCTTTCCCTCAATAGATGGGAGTAGGCGCGCTTGCGGATGTGTGCGTGTGTGTGGCCACGCGTTTGCTTAGGCATCAGTGTGTGAAAAGGTAGGTGCTTTTCTCTAGCTGCGTGTGCGTGCACGTGGTGCTGGGTGCACATCCCTGGGTGCTCGTGGAAAGGTTTCTGCATGGTTTTCGCTGAGGAATCGTGTGTGTGCACATGGACAAAGAGAAGGCGCAGCAACCAGGTTCCAGCGCCGAAGAAGGCAAAAGGCGAGGTTTCCGGCGCTATCTCCTTCTCTCCCCAGAGCTAGTCGCGCAAAGCAAGCCGCTAAGCCGGCGACCGGCAAGAGAGCTACAACGAAGCATGCCGAACGGAGAAAATAGCAGCAGCTCATCTGTTCACACCTTGTTTCTGCCATGTGCTTGAACGCCAAGACGTTCGCGCTTCTGTGAGATGAAAGACGTCCTTCTGCATATGTGGTTGCTCACACCGGTGCACTTGTTAGTGTATCCATTCAGTCCTGGGCTGCGGGGCATTCAGAAGTGGCTCTGTGGAGACGTCTGCATAGAGGCAGCTGTCAGAACACGCACACTCGATTGTTCACCAAAACATATGCAGACGCGTCCTTAGCCTGTAGATTTGGATGCACAGAGTTCCCTGTGTTCGCAAGAGACAAGGGAATCGCGTCTGTGCGCACAGAAGCAATAGCGGACCGTTTCCCTCGGAGTGAACGCGAAAGAGCCGTCTATATACTCGCAGACACGCGAACGTGCCTCAATGCGGTCACAGAGGCAGCAGCTTTTGCACAGATGCTCCTGGTGATTCTGGCACTTTCCAGGCACACTCCTGAAAGTCGCGCACACTGCTGTTCACTCGCTAAACGACCTCTTGGGAAACACGTCTCCGGTCGACGGACCGCTCAGATTGCTTCTCGTGTAACTGTGAACTGTGTCAGCGCAGGGAATCCGTCTCTGTTGAGCAGATGTCAATCCTGCCTCGCTTTTGCTTTGTTGCCTCTACCAAGATGATTTCCCGTTTCTCTCTTCACTGGAGCAGGCAGACACAGCCAACGCACATCAAGTGTCAAGAGACACGCTCTGCTGAGCTCAACGCTTGTGCAGATGCACATGTGCGACGAAGTCAACACACGTGCTTGTGGAGAGAAAGAAAGGGACTCCCAGGCGTGTGGAGCGACGGGGAGAAAGAGCGGGCGCTGAGGAACACAGTTTCAAACAGACTGTCTCCACACAAACAGGCACCTGTCTGCAGGTATCCTAGATCTTGATTCTTGAACTTGAGGAAACACGCGTCTGAGCAAAACTCCCAAACGCTTCCAGGAAAGACACAGGCTCTCCCACAAGCACACAAGTGTTTGCCCTCAGCTATAGATCAGGGACAAGCCTGTGAAGAGCAACCAAAGAGCTCGTCCGTCTTTCCCTCAGTAGATGGGAGTAGGCGCGCTTGCGGATGTGTGCGTGTGTGTGGCCACGCGTTTGCTTAGGCATCAGTGTGTGAAAAGGTAGGTGCTTTTCTCTAGCTGCGTGTGCGTGCACGTGGTGCTGGGTGCACATCCCTGGGTGCTCGTGGAAAGGTTTCTGCATGGTTTTCGCTGAGGAATCGTGTGTGTGCACATGGACAAAGAGAAGGCGCAGCAACCAGGTTCCAGCGCCGAAGAAGGCAAAAGGCGAGGTTTCCGGCGCTATCTCCTTCTCTCCCCAGAGCTAGTCGCGCAAAGCAAGCCGCTAAGCCGGCGACCGGCAAGAGAGCTACAACGAAGCATGCCGAACGGAGAAAATAGCAGCAGCTCATCTGTTCACACCTTGTTTCTGCCATGTGCTTGAACGCCAAGACGTTCGCGCTTCTGTGAGATGAAAGACGTCCTTCTGCATATGTGGTTGCTCACACCGGTGCACTTGTTAGTGTATCCATTCAGTCCTGGGCTGCGGGGCATTCAGAAGTGGCTCTGTGGAGACGTCTGCATAGAGGCAGCTGTCAGAACACGCACACTCGATTGTTCACCAAAACATATGCAGACGCGTCCTTAGCCTGTAGATTTGGATGCACAGAGTTCCCTGTGTTCGCAAGAGACAAGGGAATCGCGTCTGTGCGCACAGAAGCAATAGCGGACCGTTTCCCTCGGAGTGAACGCGAAAGAGCCGTCTATATACTCGCAGACACGCGAACGTGCCTCAATGCGGTCACAGAGGCAGCAGCTTTTGCACAGATGCTCCTGGTGATTCTGGCACTTTCCAGGCACACTCCTGAAAGTCGCGCACACTGCTGTTCACTCGCTAAACGACCTCTTGGGAAACACGTCTCCGGTCGACGGACCGCTCAGATTGCTTCTCGTGTAACTGTGAACTGTGTCAGCGCAGGGAATCCGTCTCTGTTGAGCAGATGTCAATCCTGCCTCGCTTTTGCTTTGTTGCCTCTACCAAGATGATTTCCCGTTTCTCTCTTCACTGGAGCAGGCAGACACAGCCAACGCACATCAAGTGTCAAGAGACACGCTCTGCTGAGCTCAACGCTTGTGCAGATGCACATGTGCGACGAAGTCAACACACGTGCTTGTGGAGAGAAAGAAAGGGACTCCCAGGCGTGTGGAGCGACGGGGAGAAAGAGCGGGCGCTGAGGAACACAGTTTCAAACAGACTGTCTCCACACAAACAGGCACCTGTCTGCAGGTATCCTAGATCTTGATTCTTGAACTTGAGGAAACACGCGTCTGAGCAAAACTCCCAAACGCTTCCAGGAAAGACACAGGCTCTCCCACAAGCACACAAGTGTTTGCCCTCAGCTATAGATCAGGGACAAGCCTGTGAAGAGCAACCAAAGAGCTCGTCCGTCTTTCCCTCAGTAGATGGGAGTAGGCGCGCTTGCGGATGTGTGCGTGTGTGTGGCCACGCGTTTGCTTAGGCATCAGTGTGTGAAAAGGTAGGTGCTTTTCTCTAGCTGCGTGTGCGTGCACGTGGTGCTGGGTGCACATCCCTGGGTGCTCGTGGAAAGGTTTCTGCATGGTTTTCGCTGAGGAATCGTGTGTGTGCACATGGACAAAGAGAAGGCGCAGCAACCAGGTTCCAGCGCCGAAGAAGGCAAAAGGCGAGGTTTCCGGCGCTATCTCCTTCTCTCCCCAGAGCTAGTCGCGCAAAGCAAGCCGCTAAGCCGGCGACCGGCAAGAGAGCTACAACGAAGCATGCCGAACGGAGAAAATAGCAGCAGCTCATCTGTTCACACCTTGTTTCTGCCATGTGCTTGAACGCCAAGACGTTCGCGCTTCTGTGAGATGAAAGACGTCCTTCTGCATATGTGGTTGCTCACACCGGTGCACTTGTTAGTGTATCCATTCAGTCCTGGGCTGCGGGGCATTCAGAAGTGGCTCTGTGGAGACGTCTGCATAGAGGCAGCTGTCAGAACACGCACACTCGATTGTTCACCAAAACATATGCAGACGCGTCCTTAGCCTGTAGATTTGGATGCACAGAGTTCCCTGTGTTCGCAAGAGACAAGGGAATCGCGTCTGTGCGCACAGAAGCAATAGCGGACCGTTTCCCTCGGAGTGAACGCGAAAGAGCCGTCTATATACTCGCAGACACGCGAACGTGCCTCAATGCGGTCACAGAGGCAGCAGCTTTTGCACAGATGCTCCTGGTGATTCTGGCACTTTCCAGGCACACTCCTGAAAGTCGCGCACACTGCTGTTCACTCGCTAAACGACCTCTTGGGAAACACGTCTCCGGTCGACGGACCGCTCAGATTGCTTCTCGTGTAACTGTGAACTGTGTCAGCGCAGGGAATCCGTCTCTGTTGAGCAGATGTCAATCCTGCCTCGCCTTTGCTTTGTTGCCTCTACCAAGATGATTTCCCGTTTCTCTCTTCACTGGAGCAGGCAGACACAGCCAACGCACATCAAGTGTCAAGAGACACGCTCTGCTGAGCTCAACGCTTGTGCAGATGCACATGTGCGACGAAGTCAACACACGTGCTTGTGGAGAGAAAGAAAGGGACTCCCAGGCGTGTGGAGCGACGGGGAGAAAGAGCGGGCGCTGAGGAACACAGTTTCAAACAGACTGTCTCCACACAAACAGGCACCTGTCTGCAGGTATCCTAGATCTTGATTCTTGAACTTGAGGAAACACGCGTCTGAGCAAAACTCCCAAACGCTTCCAGGAAAGACACAGGCTCTCCCACAAGCACACAAGTGTTTGCCCTCAGCTATAGATCAGGGACAAGCCTGTGAAGAGCAACCAAAGAGCTCGTCCGTCTTTCCCTCAATAGATGGGAGTAGGCGCGCTTGCGGATGTGTGCGTGTGTGTGGCCACGCGTTTGCTTAGGCATCAGTGTGTGAAAAGGTAGGTGCTTTTCTCTAGCTGCGTGTGCGTGCACGTGGTGCTGGGTGCACATCCCTGGGTGCTCGTGGAAAGGTTTCTGCATGGTTTTCGCTGAGGAATCGTGTGTGTGCACATGGACAAAGAGAAGGCGCAGCAACCAGGTTCCAGCGCCGAAGAAGGCAAAAGGCGAGGTTTCCGGCGCTATCTCCTTCTCTCCCCAGAGCTAGTCGCGCAAAGCAAGCCGCTAAGCCGGCGACCGGCAAGAGAGCTACAACGAAGCATGCCGAACGGAGAAAATAGCAGCAGCTCATCTGTTCACACCTTGTTTCTGCCATGTGCTTGAACGCCAAGACGTTCGCGCTTCTGTGAGATGAAAGACGTCCTTCTGCATATGTGGTTGCTCACACCGGTGCACTTGTTAGTGTATCCATTCAGTCCTGGGCTGCGGGGCATTCAGAAGTGGCTCTGTGGAGACGTCTGCATAGAGGCAGCTGTCAGAACACGCACACTCGATTGTTCACCAAAACATATGCAGACGCGTCCTTAGCCTGTAGATTTGGATGCACAGAGTTCCCTGTGTTCGCAAGAGACAAGGGAATCGCGTCTGTGCGCACAGAAGCAATAGCGGACCGTTTCCCTCGGAGTGAACGCGAAAGAGCCGTCTATATACTCGCAGACACGCGAACGTGCCTCAATGCGGTCACAGAGGCAGCAGCTTTTGCACAGATGCTCCTGGTGATTCTGGCACTTTCCAGGCACACTCCTGAAAGTCGCGCACACTGCTGTTCACTCGCTAAACGACCTCTTGGGAAACACGTCTCCGGTCGACGGACCGCTCAGATTGCTTCTCGTGTAACTGTGAACTGTGTCAGCGCAGGGAATCCGTCTCTGTTGAGCAGATGTCAATCCTGCCTCGCCTTTGCTTTGTTGCCTCTACCAAGATGATTTCCCGTTTCTCTCTTCACTGGAGCAGGCAGACACAGCCAACGCACATCAAGTGTCAAGAGACACGCTCTGCTGAGCTCAACGCTTGTGCAGATGCACATGTGCGACGAAGTCAACACACGTGCTTGTGGAGAGAAAGAAAGGGACTCCCAGGCGTGTGGAGCGACGGGGAGAAAGAGCGGGCGCTGAGGAACACAGTTTCAAACAGACTGTCTCCACACAAACAGGCACCTGTCTGCAGGTATCCTAGATCTTGATTCTTGAACTTGAGGAAACACGCGTCTGAGCAAAACTCCCAAACGCTTCCAGGAAAGACACAGGCTCTCCCACAAGCACACAAGTGTTTGCCCTCAGCTATAGATCAGGGACAAGCCTGTGAAGAGCAACCAAAGAGCTCGTCCGTCTTTCCCTCAATAGATGGGAGTAGGCGCGCTTGCGGATGTGTGCGTGTGTGTGGCCACGCGTTTGCTTAGGCATCAGTGTGTGAAAAGGTAGGTGCTTTTCTCTAGCTGCGTGTGCGTGCACGTGGTGCTGGGTGCACATCCCTGGGTGCTCGTGGAAAGGTTTCTGCATGGTTTTCGCTGAGGAATCGTGTGTGTGCACATGGACAAAGAGAAGGCGCAGCAACCAGGTTCCAGCGCCGAAGAAGGCAAAAGGCGAGGTTTCCGGCGCTATCTCCTTCTCTCCCCAGAGCTAGTCGCGCAAAGCAAGCCGCTAAGCCGGCGACCGGCAAGAGAGCTACAACGAAGCATGCCGAACGGAGAAAATAGCAGCAGCTCATCTGTTCACACCTTGTTTCTGCCATGTGCTTGAACGCCAAGACGTTCGCGCTTCTGTGAGATGAAAGACGTCCTTCTGCATATGTGGTTGCTCACACCGGTGCACTTGTTAGTGTATCCATTCAGTCCTGGGCTGCTGGGCATTCAGAAGTGGCTCTGTGGAGACGTCTGCATAGAGGCAGCTGTCAGAACACGCACACTCGATTGTTCACCAAAACATATGCAGACGCGTCCTTAGCCTGTAGATTTGGATGCACAGAGTTCCCTGTGTTCGCAAGAGACAAGGGAATCGCGTCTGTGCGCACAGAAGCAATAGCGGACCGTTTCCCTCGGAGTGAACGCGAAAGAGCCGTCTATATACTCGCAGACACGCGAACGTGCCTCAATGCGGTCACAGAGGCAGCAGCTTTTGCACAGATGCTCCTGGTGATTCTGGCACTTTCCAGGCACACTCCTGAAAGTCGCGCACACTGCTGTTCACTCGCTAAACGACCTCTTGGGAAACACGTCTCCGGTCGACGGACCGCTCAGATTGCTTCTCGTGTAACTGTGAACTGTGTCAGCGCAGGGAATCCGTCTCTGTTGAGCAGATGTCAATCCTGCCTCGCCTTTGCTTTGTTGCCTCTACCAAGATGATTTCCCGTTTCTCTCTTCACTGGAGCAGGCAGACACAGCCAACGCACATCAAGTGTCAAGAGACACGCTCTGCTGAGCTCAACGCTTGTGCAGATGCACATGTGCGACGAAGTCAACACACGTGCTTGTGGAGAGAAA
The DNA here is from genome assembly GCF_037038585.1 of Patagioenas fasciata. Taxonomy (NCBI): domain Eukaryota; kingdom Metazoa; phylum Chordata; class Aves; order Columbiformes; family Columbidae; genus Patagioenas; species Patagioenas fasciata. Next base: position 244,002 of record NW_027288516.1, read on the forward strand.
GAAAGGGACTCCCAGGCGTGTGGAGCGACGGGGAGAAAGAGCGGGCGCTGAGGAACACAGTTTCAAACAGACTGTCTCCACACAAACAGGCACCTGTCTGCAGGTATCCTAGATCTTGATTCTTGAACTTGAGGAAACACGCGTCTGAGCAAAACTCCCAAACGCTTCCAGGAAAGACACAGGCTCTCCCACAAGCACACAAGTGTTTGCCCTCAGCTATAGATCAGGGACAAGCCTGTGAAGAGCAACCAAAGAGCTCGTCCGTCTTTCCCTCAATAGATGGGAGTAGGCGCGCTTGCGGATGTGTGCGTGTGTGTGGCCACGCGTTTGCTTAGGCATCAGAGTGTGAAAAGGTAGGTGCTTTTCTCTAGCTGCGTGTGCGTGCACGTGGTGCTGGGTGCACATCCCTGGGTGCTCGTGGAAAGGTTTCTGCATGGTTTTCGCTGAGGAATCGTGTGTGTGCACATGGACAAAGAGAAGGCGCAGCAACCAGGTTCCAGCGCCGAAGAAGGCAAAAGGCGAGGTTTCCGGCGCTATCTCCTTCTCTCCCCAGAGCTAGTCGCGCAAAGCAAGCCGCTAAGCCGGCGACCGGCAAGAGAGCTACAACGAAGCATGCCGAACGGAGAAAATAGCAGCAGCTCATCTGTTCACACCTTGTTTCTGCCATGTGCTTGAACGCCAAGACGTTCGCGCTTCTGTGAGATGAAAGACGTCCTTCTGCATATGTGGTTGCTCACACCGGTGCACTTGTTAGTGTATCCATTCAGTCCTGGGCTGCGGGGCATTCAGAAGTGGCTCTGTGGAGACGTCTGCATAGAGGCAGCTGTCAGAACACGCACACTCGATTGTTCACCAAAACATATGCAGACGCGTCCTTAGCCTGTAGATTTGGATGCACAGAGTTCCCTGTGTTCGCAAGAGACAAGGGAATCGCGTCTGTGCGCACAGAAGCAATAGCGGACCGTTTCCCTCGGAGTGAACGCGAAAGAGCCGTCTATATACTCGCAGACACGCGAACGTGCCTCAATGCGGTCACAGAGGCAGCAGCTTTTGCACAGATGCTCCTGGTGATTCTGGCACTTTCCAGGCACACTCCTGAAAGTCGCGCACACTGCTGTTCACTCGCTAAACGACCTCTTGGGAAACACGTCTCCGGTCGACGGACCGCTCAGATTGCTTCTCGTGTAACTGTGAACTGTGTCAGCGCAGGGAATCCGTCTCTGTTGAGCAGATGTCAATCCTGCCTCGCTTTTGCTTTGTTGCCTCTACCAAGATGATTTCCCGTTTCTCTCTTCACTGGAGCAGGCAGACACAGCCAACGCACATCAAGTGTCAAGAGACACGCTCTGCTGAGCTCAACGCTTGTGCAGATGCACATGTGCGACGAAGTCAACACACGTGCTTGTGGAGAGAAAGAAAGGGACTCCCAGGCGTGTGGAGCGACGGGGAGAAAGAGCGGGCGCTGAGGAACACAGTTTCAAACAGACTGTCTCCACACAAACAGGCACCTGTCTGCAGGTATCCTAGATCTTGATTCTTGAACTTGAGGAAACACGCGTCTGAGCAAAACTCCCAAACGCTTCCAGGAAAGACACAGGCTCTCCCACAAGCACACAAGTGTTTGCCCTCAGCTATAGATCAGGGACAAGCCTGTGAAGAGCAACCAAAGAGCTCGTCCGTCTTTCCCTCAATAGATGGGAGTAGGCGCGCTTGCGGATGTGTGCGTGTGTGTGGCCACGCGTTTGCTTAGGCATCAGTGTGTGAAAAGGTAGGTGCTTTTCTCTAGCTGCGTGTGCGTGCACGTGGTGCTGGGTGCACATCCCTGGGTGCTCGTGGAAAGGTTTCTGCATGGTTTTCGCTGAGGAATCGTGTGTGTGCACATGGACAAAGAGAAGGCGCAGCAACCAGGTTCCAGCGCCGAAGAAGGCAAAAGGCGAGGTTTCCGGCGCTATCTCCTTCTCTCCCCAGAGCTAGTCGCGCAAAGCAAGCCGCTAAGCCGGCGACCGGCAAGAGAGCTACAACGAAGCATGCCGAACGGAGAAAATAGCAGCAGCTCATCTGTTCACACCTTGTTTCTGCCATGTGCTTGAACGCCAAGACGTTCGCGCTTCTGTGAGATGAAAGACGTCCTTCTGCATATGTGGTTGCTCACACCGGTGCACTTGTTAGTGTATCCATTCAGTCCTGGGCTGCTGGGCATTCAGAAGTGGCTCTGTGGAGACGTCTGCATAGAGGCAGCTGTCAGAACACGCACACTCGATTGTTCACCAAAACATATGCAGACGCGTCCTTAGCCTGTAGATTTGGATGCACAGAGTTCCCTGTGTTCGCAAGAGACAAGGGAATCGCGTCTGTGCGCACAGAAGCAATAGCGGACCGTTTCCCTCGGAGTGAACGCGAAAGAGCCGTCTATATACTCGCAGACACGCGAACGTGCCTCAATGCGGTCACAGAGGCAGCAGCTTTTGCACAGATGCTCCTGGTGATTCTGGCACTTTCCAGGCACACTCCTGAAAGTCGCGCACACTGCTGTTCACTCGCTAAACGACCTCTTGGGAAACACGTCTCCGGTCGACGGACCGCTCAGATTGCTTCTCGTGTAACTGTGAACTGTGTCAGCGCAGGGAATCCGTCTCTGTTGAGCAGATGTCAATCCTGCCTCGCCTTTGCTTTGTTGCCTCTACCAAGATGATTTCCCGTTTCTCTCTTCACTGGAGCAGGCAGACACAGCCAACGCACATCAAGTGTCAAGAGACACGCTCTGCTGAGCTCAACGCTTGTGCAGATGCACATGTGCGACGAAGTCAACACACGTGCTTGTGGAGAGAAAGAAAGGGACTCCCAGGCGTGTGGAGCGACGGGGAGAAAGAGCGGGCGCTGAGGAACACAGTTTCAAACAGACTGTCTCCACACAAACAGGCACCTGTCTGCAGGTATCCTAGATCTTGATTCTTGAACTTGAGGAAACACGCGTCTGAGCAAAACTCCCAAACGCTTGCAGGAAAGACACAGGCTCTCCCACAAGCACACAAGTGTTTGCCCTCAGCTATAGATCAGGGACAAGCCTGTGAAGAGCAACCAAAGAGCTCGTCCGTCTTTCCCTCAATAGATGGGAGTAGGCGCGCTTGCGGATGTGTGCGTGTGTGTGGCCACGCGTTTGCTTAGGCATCAGTGTGTGAAAAGGTAGGTGCTTTTCTCTAGCTGCGTGTGCGTGCACGTGGTGCTGGGTGCACATCCCTGGGTGCTCGTGGAAAGGTTTCTGCATGGTTTTCGCTGAGGAATCGTGTGTGTGCACATGGACAAAGAGAAGGCGCAGCAACCAGGTTCCAGCGCCGAAGAAGGCAAAAGGCGAGGTTTCCGGCGCTATCTCCTTCTCTCCCCAGAGCTAGTCGCGCAAAGCAAGCCGCTAAGCCGGCGACCGGCAAGAGAGCTACAACGAAGCATGCCGAACGGAGAAAATAGCAGCAGCTCATCTGTTCACACCTTGTTTCTGCCATGTGCTTGAACGCCAAGACGTTCGCGCTTCTGTGAGATGAAAGACGTCCTTCTGCATATGTGGTTGCTCACACCGGTGCACTTGTTAGTGTATCCATTCAGTCCTGGGCTGCTGGGCATTCAGAAGTGGCTCTGTGGAGACGTCTGCATAGAGGCAGCTGTCAGAACACGCACACTCGATTGTTCACCAAAACATATGCAGACGCGTCCTTAGCCTGTAGATTTGGATGCACAGAGTTCCCTGTGTTCGCAAGAGACAAGGGAATCGCGTCTGTGCGCACAGAAGCAATAGCGGACCGTTTCCCTCGGAGTGAACGCGAAAGAGCCGTCTATATACTCGCAGACACGCGAACGTGCCTCAATGCGGTCACAGAGGCAGCAGCTTTTGCACAGATGCTCCTGGTGATTCTGGCACTTTCCAGGCACACTCCTGAAAGTCGCGCACACTGCTGTTCACTCGCTAAACGACCTCTTGGGAAACACGTCTCCGGTCGACGGACCGCTCAGATTGCTTCTCGTGTAACTGTGAACTGTGTCAGCGCAGGGAATCCGTCTCTGTTGAGCAGATGTCAATCCTGCCTCGCCTTTGCTTTGTTGCCTCTACCAAGATGATTTCCCGTTTCTCTCTTCACTGGAGCAGGCAGACACAGCCAACGCACATCAAGTGTCAAGAGACACGCTCTGCTGAGCTCAACGCTTGTGCAGATGCACATGTGCGACGAAGTCAACACACGTGCTTGTGGAGAGAAAGAAAGGGACTCCCAGGCGTGTGGAGCGACGGGGAGAAAGAGCGGGCGCTGAGGAACACAGTTTCAAACAGACTGTCTCCACACAAACAGGCACCTGTCTGCAGGTATCCTAGATCTTGATTCTTGAACTTGAGGAAACACGCGTCTGAGCAAAACTCCCAAACGCTTCCAGGAAAGACACAGGCTCTCCCACAAGCACACAAGTGTTTGCCCTCAGCTATAGATCAGGGACAAGCCTGTGAAGAGCAACCAAAGAGCTCGTCCGTCTTTCCCTCAATAGATGGGAGTAGGCGCGCTTGCGGATGTGTGCGTGTGTGTGGCCACGCGTTTGCTTAGGCATCAGAGTGTGAAAAGGTAGGTGCTTTTCTCTAGCTGCGTGTGCGTGCACGTGGTGCTGGGTGCACATCCCTGGGTGCTCGTGGAAAGGTTTCTGCATGGTTTTCGCTGAGGAATCGTGTGTGTGCACATGGACAAAGAGAAGGCGCAGCAACCAGGTTCCAGCGCCGAAGAAGGCAAAAGGCGAGGTTTCCGGCGCTATCTCCTTCTCTCCCCAGAGCTAGTCGCGCAAAGCAAGCCGCTAAGCCGGCGACCGGCAAGAGAGCTACAACGAAGCATGCCGAACGGAGAAAATAGCAGCAGCTCATCTGTTCACACCTTGTTTCTGCCATGTGCTTGAACGCCAAGACGTTCGCGCTTCTGTGAGATGAAAGACGTCCTTCTGCATATGTGGTTGCTCACACCGGTGCACTTGTTAGTGTATCCATTCAGTCCTGGGCTGCGGGGCATTCAGAAGTGGCTCTGTGGAGACGTCTGCATAGAGGCAGCTGTCAGAACACGCACACTCGATTGTTCACCAAAACATATGCAGACGCGTCCTTAGCCTGTAGATTTGGATGCACAGAGTTCCCTGTGTTCGCAAGAGACAAGGGAATCGCGTCTGTGCGCACAGAAGCAATAGCGGACCGTTTCCCTCGGAGTGAACGCGAAAGAGCCGTCTATATACTCGCAGACACGCGAACGTGCCTCAATGCGGTCACAGAGGCAGCAGCTTTTGCACAGATGCTCCTGGTGATTCTGGCACTTTCCAGGCACACTCCTGAAAGTCGCGCACACTGCTGTTCACTCGCTAAACGACCTCTTGGGAAACACGTCTCCGGTCGACGGACCGCTCAGATTGCTTCTCGTGTAACTGTGAACTGTGTCAGCGCAGGGAATCCGTCTCTGTTGAGCAGATGTCAATCCTGCCTCGCCTTTGCTTTGTTGCCTCTACCAAGATGATTTCCCGTTTCTCTCTTCACTGGAGCAGGCAGACACAGCCAACGCACATCAAGTGTCAAGAGACACGCTCTGCTGAGCTCAACGCTTGTGCAGATGCACATGTGCGACGAAGTCAACACACGTGCTTGTGGAGAGAAAGAAAGGGACTCCCAGGCGTGTGGAGCGACGGGGAGAAAGAGCGGGCGCTGAGGAACACAGTTTCAAACAGACTGTCTCCACACAAACAGGCACCTGTCTGCAGGTATCCTAGATCTTGATTCTTGAACTTGAGGAAACACGCGTCTGAGCAAAACTCCCAAACGCTTGCAGGAAAGACACAGGCTCTCCCACAAGCACACAAGTGTTTGCCCTCAGCTATAGATCAGGGACAAGCCTGTGAAGAGCAACCAAAGAGCTCGTCCGTCTTTCCCTCAATAGATGGGAGTAGGCGCGCTTGCGGATGTGTGCGTGTGTGTGGCCACGCGTTTGCTTAGGCATCAGTGTGTGAAAAGGTAGGTGCTTTTCTCTAGCTGCGTGTGCGTGCACGTGGTGCTGGGTGCACATCCCTGGGTGCTCGTGGAAAGGTTTCTGCATGGTTTTCGCTGAGGAATCGTGTGTGTGCACATGGACAAAGAGAAGGCGCAGCAACCAGGTTCCAGCGCCGAAGAAGGCAAAAGGCGAGGTTTCCGGCGCTATCTCCTTCTCTCCCCAGAGCTAGTCGCGCAAAGCAAGCCGCTAAGCCGGCGACCGGCAAGAGAGCTACAACGAAGCATGCCGAACGGAGAAAATAGCAGCAGCTCATCTGTTCACACCTTGTTTCTGCCATGTGCTTGAACGCCAAGACGTTCGCGCTTCTGTGAGATGAAAGACGTCCTTCTGCATATGTGGTTGCTCACACCGGTGCACTTGTTAGTGTATCCATTCAGTCCTGGGCTGCTGGGCATTCAGAAGTGGCTCTGTGGAGACGTCTGCATAGAGGCAGCTGTCAGAACACGCACACTCGATTGTTCACCAAAACATATGCAGACGCGTCCTTAGCCTGTAGATTTGGATGCACAGAGTTCCCTGTGTTCGCAAGAGACAAGGGAATCGCGTCTGTGCGCACAGAAGCAATAGCGGACCGTTTCCCTCGGAGTGAACGCGAAAGAGCCGTCTATATACTCGCAGACACGCGAACGTGCCTCAATGCGGTCACAGAGGCAGCAGCTTTTGCACAGATGCTCCTGGTGATTCTGGCACTTTCCAGGCACACTCCTGAAAGTCGCGCACACTGCTGTTCACTCGCTAAACGACCTCTTGGGAAACACGTCTCCGGTCGACGGACCGCTCAGATTGCTTCTCGTGTAACTGTGAACTGTGTCAGCGCAGGGAATCCGTCTCTGTTGAGCAGATGTCAATCCTGCCTCGCCTTTGCTTTCTTGCCTCTACCAAGATGATTTCCCGTTTCTCTCTTCACTGGAGCAGGCAGACACAGCCAACGCACATCAAGTGTCAAGAGACACGCTCTGCTGAGCTCAACGCTTGTGCAGATGCACATGTGCGACGAAGTCAACACACGTGCTTGTGGAGAGAAAGAAAGGGACTCCCAGGCGTGTGGAGCGACGGGGAGAAAGAGCGGGCGCTGAGGAACACAGTTTCAAACAGACTGTCTCCACACAAACAGGCACCTGTCTGCAGGTATCCTAGATCTTGATTCTTGAACTTGAGGAAACACGCGTCTGAGCAAAACTCCCAAACGCTTCCAGGAAAGACACAGGCTCTCCCACAAGCACACAAGTGTTTGCCCTCAGCTATAGATCAGGGACAAGCCTGTGAAGAGCAACCAAAGAGCTCGTCCGTCTTTCTCTCAGTAGATGGGAGTAGGCGCGCTTGCGGATGTGTGCGTGTGTGTGGCCACGCGTTTGCTTAGGCATCAGTGTGTGAAAAGGTAGGTGCTTTTCTCTAGCTGCGTGTGCGTGCACGTGGTGCTGGGTGCACATCCCTGGGTGCTCGTGGAAAGGTTTCTGCATGGTTTTCGCTGAGGAATCGTGTGTGTGCACATGGACAAAGAGAAGGCGCAGCAACCAGGTTCCAGCGCCGAAGAAGGCAAAAGGCGAGGTTTCCGGCGCTATCTCCTTCTCTCCCCAGAGCTAGTCGCGCAAAGCAAGCCGCTAAGCCGGCGACCGGCAAGAGAGCTACAACGAAGCATGCCGAACGGAGAAAATAGCAGCAGCTCATCTGTTCACACCTTGTTTCTGCCATGTGCTTGAACGCCAAGACGTTCGCGCTTCTGTGAGATGAAAGACGTCCTTCTGCATATGTGGTTGCTCACACCGGTGCACTTGTTAGTGTATCCATTCAGTCCTGGGCTGCTGGGCATTCAGAAGTGGCTCTGTGGAGACGTCTGCATAGAGGCAGCTGTCAGAACACGCACACTCGATTGTTCACCAAAACATATGCAGACGCGTCCTTAGCCTGTAGATTTGGATGCACAGAGTTCCCTGTGTTCGCAAGAGACAAGGGAATCGCGTCTGTGCGCACAGAAGCAATAGCGGACCGTTTCCCTCGGAGTGAACGCGAAAGAGCCGTCTATATACTCGCAGACACGCGAACGTGCCTCAATGCGGTCACAGAGGCAGCAGCTTTTGCACAGATGCTCCTGGTGATTCTGGCACTTTCCAGGCACACTCCTGAAAGTCGCGCACACTGCTGTTCACTCGCTAAACGACCTCTTGGGAAACACGTCTCCGGTCGACGGACCGCTCAGATTGCTTCTCGTGTAACTGTGAACTGTGTCAGCGCAGGGAATCCGTCTCTGTTGAGCAGATGTCAATCCTGCCTCGCCTTTGCTTTGTTGCCTCTACCAAGATGATTTCCCGTTTCTCTCTTCACTGGAGCAGGCAGACACAGCCAACGCACATCAAGTGTCAAGAGACACGCTCTGCTGAGCTCAACGCTTGTGCAGATGCACATGTGCGACGAAGTCAACACACGTGCTTGTGGAGAGAAAGAAAGGGACTCCCAGGCGTGTGGAGCGACGGGGAGAAAGAGCGGGCGCTGAGGAACACAGTTTCAAACAGACTGTCTCCACACAAACAGGCACCTGTCTGCAGGTATCCTAGATCTTGATTCTTGAACTTGAGGAAACACGCGTCTGAGCAAAACTCCCAAACGCTTCCAGGAAAGACACAGGCTCTCCCACAAGCACACAAGTGTTTGCCCTCAGCTATAGATCAGGGACAAGCCTGTGAAGAGCAACCAAAGAGCTCGTCCGTCTTTCCCTCAATAGATGGGAGTAGGCGCGCTTGCGGATGTGTGCGTGTGTGTGGCCACGCGTTTGCTTAGGCATCAGAGTGTGAAAAGGTAGGTGCTTTTCTCTAGCTGCGTGTGCGTGCACGTGGTGCTGGGTGCACATCCCTGGGTGCTCGTGGAAAGGTTTCTGCATGGTTTTCGCTGAGGAATCGTGTGTGTGCACATGGACAAAGAGAAGGCGCAGCAACCAGGTTCCAGCGCCGAAGAAGGCAAAAGGCGAGGTTTCCGGCGCTATCTCCTTCTCTCCCCAGAGCTAGTCGCGCAAAGCAAGCCGCTAAGCCGGCGACCGGCAAGAGAGCTACAACGAAGCATGCCGAACGGAGAAAATAGCAGCAGCTCATCTGTTCACACCTTGTTTCTGCCATGTGCTTGAACGCCAAGACGTTCGCGCTTCTGTGAGATGAAAGACGTCCTTCTGCATATGTGGTTGCTCACACCGGTGCACTTGTTAGTGTATCCATTCAGTCCTGGGCTGCGGGGCATTCAGAAGTGGCTCTGTGGAGACGTCTGCATAGAGGCAGCTGTCAGAACACGCACACTCGATTGTTCACCAAAACATATGCAGACGCGTCCTTAGCCTGTAGATTTGGATGCACAGAGTTCCCTGTGTTCGCAAGAGACAAGGGAATCGCGTCTGTGCGCACAGAAGCAATAGCGGACCGTTTCCCTCGGAGTGAACGCGAAAGAGCCGTCTATATACTCGCAGACACGCGAACGTGCCTCAATGCGGTCACAGAGGCAGCAGCTTTTGCACAGATGCTCCTGGTGATTCTGGCACTTTCCAGGCACACTCCTGAAAGTCGCGCACACTGCTGTTCACTCGCTAAACGACCTCTTGGGAAACACGTCTCCGGTCGACGGACCGCTCAGATTGCTTCTCGTGTAACTGTGAACTGTGTCAGCGCAGGGAATCCGTCTCTGTTGAGCAGATGTCAATCCTGCCTCGCTTTTGCTTTGTTGCCTCTACCAAGATGATTTCCCGTTTCTCTCTTCACTGGAGCAGGCAGACACAGCCAACGCACATCAAGTGTCAAGAGACACGCTCTGCTGAGCTCAACGCTTGTGCAGATGCACATGTGCGACGAAGTCAACACACGTGCTTGTGGAGAGAAAGAAAGGGACTCCCAGGCGTGTGGAGCGACGGGGAGAAAGAGCGGGCGCTGAGGAACACAGTTTCAAACAGACTGTCTCCACACAAACAGGCACCTGTCTGCAGGTATCCTAGATCTTGATTCTTGAACTTGAGGAAACACGCGTCTGAGCAAAACTCCCAAACGCTTGCAGGAAAGACACAGGCTCTCCCACAAGCACACAAGTGTTTGCCCTCAGCTATAGATCAGGGACAAGCCTGTGAAGAGCAACCAAAGAGCTCGTCCGTCTTTCCCTCAATAGATGGGAGTAGGCGCGCTTGCGGATGTGTGCGTGTGTGTGGCCACGCGTTTGCTTAGGCATCAGTGTGTGAAAAGGTAGGTGCTTTTCTCTAGCTGCGTGTGCGTGCACGTGGTGCTGGGTGCACATCCCTGGGTGCTCGTGGAAAGGTTTCTGCATGGTTTTCGCTGAGGAATCGTGTGTGTGCACATGGACAAAGAGAAGGCGCAGCAACCAGGTTCCAGCGCCGAAGAAGGCAAAAGGCGATGTTTCCGGCGCTATCTCCTTCTCTCCCCAGAGCTAGTCGCGCAAAGCAAGCCGCTAAGCCGGCGACCGGCAAGAGAGCTACAACGAAGCATGCCGAACGGAGAAAATAGCAGCAGCTCATCTGTTCACACCTTGTTTCTGCCATGTGCTTGAACGCCAAGACGTTCGCGCTTCTGTGAGATGAAAGACGTCCTTCTGCATATGTGGTTGCTCACACCGGTGCACTTGTTAGTGTATCCATTCAGTCCTGGGCTGCGGGGCATTCAGAAGTGGCTCTGTGGAGACGTCTGCATAGAGGCAGCTGTCAGAACACGCACACTCGATTGTTCACCAAAACATATGCAGACGCGTCCTTAGCCTGTAGATTTGGATGCACAGAGTTCCCTGTGTTCGCAAGAGACAAGGGAATCGCGTCTGTGCGCACAGAAGCAATAGCGGACCGTTTCCCTCGGAGTGAACGCGAAAGAGCCGTCTATATACTCGCAGACACGCGAACGTGCCTCAATGCGGTCACAGAGGCAGCAGCTTTTGCACAGATGCTCCTGGTGATTCTGGCACTTTCCAGGCACACTCCTGAAAGTCGCGCACACTGCTGTTCACTCGCTAAACGACCTCTTGGGAAACACGTCTCCGGTCGACGGACCGCTCAGATTGCTTCTCGTGTAACTGTGAACTGTGTCAGCGCAGGGAATCCGTCTCTGTTGAGCAGATGTCAATCCTGCCTCGCTTTTGCTTTGTTGCCTCTACCAAGATGATTTCCCGTTTCTCTCTTCACTGGAGCAGGCAGACACAGCCAACGCACATCAAGTGTCAAGAGACACGCTCTGCTGAGCTCAACGCTTGTGCAGATGCACATGTGCGACGAAGTCAACACACGTGCTTGTGGAGAGAAAGAAAGGGACTCCCAGGCGTGTGGAGCGACGGGGAGAAAGAGCGGGCGCTGAGGAACACAGTTTCAAACAGACTGTCTCCACACAAACAGGCACCTGTCTGCAGGTATCCTAGATCTTGATTCTTGAACTTGAGGAAACACGCGTCTGAGCAAAACTCCCAAACGCTTCCAGGAAAGACACAGGCTCTCCCACAAGCACACAAGTGTTTGCCCTCAGCTATAGATCAGGGACAAGCCTGTGAAGAGCAACCAAAGAGCTCGTCCGTCTTTCCCTCAATAGATGGGAGTAGGCGCGCTTGCGGATGTGTGCGTGTGTGTGGCCACGCGTTTGCTTAGGCATCAGTGTGTGAAAAGGTAGGTGCTTTTCTCTAGCTGCGTGTGCGTGCACGTGGTGCTGGGTGCACATCCCTGGGTGCTCGTGGAAAGGTTTCTGCATGGTTTTCGCTGAGGAATCGTGTGTGTGCACATGGACAAAGAGAAGGCGCAGCAACCAGGTTCCAGCGCCGAAGAAGGCAAAAGGCGAGGTTTCCGGCGCTATCTCCTTCTCTCCCCAGAGCTAGTCGCGCAAAGCAAGCCGCTAAGCCGGCGACCGGCAAGAGAGCTACAACGAAGCATGCCGAACGGAGAAAATAGCAGCAGCTCATCTGTTCACACCTTGTTTCTGCCATGTGCTTGAACGCCAAGACGTTCGCGCTTCTGTGAGATGAAAGACGTCCTTCTGCATATGTGGTTGCTCACACCGGTGCACTTGTTAGTGTATCCATTCAGTCCTGGGCTGCGGGGCATTCAGAAGTGGCTCTGTGGAGACGTCTGCATAGAGGCAGCTGTCAGAACACGCACACTCGATTGTTCACCAAAACATATGCAGACGCGTCCTTAGCCTGTAGATTTGGATGCACAGAGTTCCCTGTGTTCGCAAGAGACAAGGGAATCGCGTCTGTGCGCACAGAAGCAATAGCGGACCGTTTCCCTCGGAGTGAACGCGAAAGAGCCGTCTATATACTCGCAGACACGCGAACGTGCCTCAATGCGGTCACAGAGGCAGCAGCTTTTGCACAGATGCTCCTGGTGATTCTGGCACTTTCCAGGCACACTCCTGAAAGTCGCGCACACTGCTGTTCACTCGCTAAACGACCTCTTGGGAAACACGTCTCCGGTCGACGGACCGCTCAGATTGCTTCTCGTGTAACTGTGAACTGTGTCAGCGCAGGGAATCCGTCTCTGTTGAGCAGATGTCAATCCTGCCTCGCTTTTGCTTTGTTGCCTCTACCAAGATGATTTCCCGTTTCTCTCTTCACTGGAGCAGGCAGACACAGCCAACGCACATCAAGTGTCAAGAGACACGCTCTGCTGAGCTCAACGCTTGTGCAGATGCACATGTGCGACGAAGTCAACACACGTGCTTGTGGAGAGAAAGAAAGGGACTCCCAGGCGTGTGGAGCGACGGGGAGAAAGAGCGGGCGCTGAGGAACACAGTTTCAAACAGACTGTCTCCACACAAACAGGCACCTGTCTGCAGGTATCCTAGATCTTGATTCTTGAACTTGAGGAAACACGCGTCTGAGCAAAACTCCCAAACGCTTCCAGGAAAGACACAGGCTCTCCCACAAGCACACAAGTGTTTGCCCTCAGCTATAGATCAGGGACAAGCCTGTGAAGAGCAACCAAAGAGCTCGTCCGTCTTTCCCTCAATAGATGGGAGTAGGCGCGCTTGCGGATGTGTGCGTGTGTGTGGCCACGCGTTTGCTTAGGCATCAGTGTGTGAAAAGGTAGGTGCTTTTCTCTAGCTGCGTGTGCGTGCACGTGGTGCTGGGTGCACATCCCTGGGTGCTCGTGGAAAGGTTTCTGCATGGTTTTCGCTGAGGAATCGTGTGTGTGCACATGGACAAAGAGAAGGCGCAGCAACCAGGTTCCAGCGCCGAAGAAGGCAAAAGGCGAGGTTTCCGGCGCTATCTCCTTCTCTCCCCAGAGCTAGTCGCGCAAAGCAAGCCGCTAAGCCGGCGACCGGCAAGAGAGCTACAACGAAGCATGCCGAACGGAGAAAATAGCAGCAGCTCATCTGTTCACACCTTGTTTCTGCCATGTGCTTGAACGCCAAGACGTTCGCGCTTCTGTGAGATGAAAGACGTCCTTCTGCATATGTGGTTGCTCACACCGGTGCACTTGTTAGTGTATCCATTCAGTCCTGGGCTGCGGGGCATTCAGAAGTGGCTCTGTGGAGACGTCTGCATAGAGGCAGCTGTCAGAACACGCACACTCGATTGTTCACCAAAACATATGCAGACGCGTCCTTAGCCTGTAGATTTGGATGCACAGAGTTCCCTGTGTTCGCAAGAGACAAGGGAATCGCGTCTGTGCGCACAGAAGCAATAGCGGACCGTTTCCCTCGGAGTGAACGCGAAAGAGCCGTCTATATACTCGCAGACACGCGAACGTGCCTCAATGCGGTCACAGAGGCAGCAGCTTTTGCACAGATGCTCCTGGTGATTCTGGCACTTTCCAGGCACACTCCTGAAAGTCGCGCACACTGCTGTTCACTCGCTAAACGACCTCTTGGGAAACACGTCTCCGGTCGACGGACCGCTCAGATTGCTTCTCGTGTAACTGTGAACTGTGTCAGCGCAGGGAATCCGTCTCTGTTGAGCAGATGTGGATCCTGCCTCGCTTTTGCTTTGTTGCCTCTACCAAGATGATTTCCCGTTTCTCTCTTCACTGGAGCAGGCAGACACAGCCAACGCACATCAAGTGTCAAGAGACACGCTCTGCTGAGCTCAACGCTTGTGCAGATGCACATGTGCGACGAAGTCAACACACGTGCTTGTGGAGAGAAAGAAAGGGACTCCCAGGCGTGTGGAGCGACGGGGAGAAAGAGCGGGCGCTGAGGAACACAGTTTCAAACAGACTGTCTCCACACAAACAGGCACCTGTCTGCAGGTATCCTAGATCTTGATTCTTGAACTTGAGGAAACACGCGTCTGAGCAAAACTCCCAAACGCTTCCAGGAAAGACACAGGCTCTCCCACAAGCACACAAGTGTTTGCCCTCAGCTATAGATCAGGGACAAGCCTGTGAAGAGCAACCAAAGAGCTCGTCCGTCTTTCCCTCAATAGATGGGAGTAGGCGCGCTTGCGGATGTGTGCGTGTGTGTGGCCACGCGTTTGCTTAGGCATCAGTGTGTGAAAAGGTAGGTGCTTTTCTCTAGCTGCGTGTGCGTGCACGTGGTGCTGGGTGCACATCCCTGGGTGCTCGTGGAAAGGTTTCTGCATGGTTTTCGCTGAGGAATCGTGTGTGTGCACATGGACAAAGAGAAGGCGCAGCAACCAGGTTCCAGCGCCGAAGAAGGCAAAAGGCGAGGTTTCCGGCGCTATCTCCTTCTCTCCCCAGAGCTAGTCGCGCAAAGCAAGCCGCTAAGCCGGCGACCGGCAAGAGAGCTACAACGAAGCATGCCGAACGGAGAAAATAGCAGCAGCTCATCTGTTCACACCTTGTTTCTGCCATGTGCTTGAACGCCAAGACGTTCGCGCTTCTGTGAGATGAAAGACGTCCTTCTGCATATGTGGTTGCTCACACCGGTGCACTTGTTAGTGTATCCATTCAGTCCTGGGCTGCGGGGCATTCAGAAGTGGCTCTGTGGAGACGTCTGCATAGAGGCAGCTGTCAGAACACGCACACTCGATTGTTCACCAAAACATATGCAGACGCGTCCTTAGCCTGTAGATTTGGATGCACAGAGTTCCCTGTGTTCGCAAGAGACAAGGGAATCGCGTCTGTGCGCACAGAAGCAATAGCGGACCGTTTCCCTCGGAGTGAACGCGAAAGAGCCGTCTATATACTCGCAGACACGCGAACGTGCCTCAATGCGGTCACAGAGGCAGCAGCTTTTGCACAGATGCTCCTGGTGATTCTGGCACTTTCCAGGCACACTCCTGAAAGTCGCGCACACTGCTGTTCACTCGCTAAACGACCTCTTGGGAAACACGTCTCCGGTCGACGGACCGCTCAGATTGCTTCTCGTGTAACTGTGAACTGTGTCAGCGCAGGGAATCCGTCTCTGTTGAGCAGATGTGGATCCTGCCTCGCTTTTGCTTTGTTGCCTCTACCAAGATGATTTCCCGTTTCTCTCTTCACTGGAGCAGGCAGACACAGCCAACGCACATCAAGTGTCAAGAGACACGCTCTGCTGAGCTCAACGCTTGTGCAGATGCACATGTGCGACGAAGTCAACACACGTGCTTGTGGAGAGAAAGAAAGGGACTCCCAGGCGTGTGGAGCGACGGGGAGAAAGAGCGGGCGCTGAGGAACACAGTTTCAAACAGACTGTCTCCACACAAACAGGCACCTGTCTGCAGGTATCCTAGATCTTGATTCTTGAACTTGAGGAAACACGCGTCTGAGCAAAACTCCCAAACGCTTCCAGGAAAGACACAGGCTCTCCCACAAGCACACAAGTGTTTGCCCTCAGCTATAGATCAGGGACAAGCCTGTGAAGAGCAACCAAAGAGCTCGTCCGTCTTTCCCTCAATAGATGGGAGTAGGCGCGCTTGCGGATGTGTGCGTGTGTGTGGCCACGCGTTTGCTTAGGCATCAGTGTGTGAAAAGGTAGGTGCTTTTCTCTAGCTGCGTGTGCGTGCACGTGGTGCTGGGTGCACATCCCTGGGTGCTCGTGGAAAGGTTTCTGCATGGTTTTCGCTGAGGAATCGTGTGTGTGCACATGGACAAAGAGAAGGCGCAGCAACCAGGTTCCAGCGCCGAAGAAGGCAAAAGGCGAGGTTTCCGGCGCTATCTCCTTCTCTCCCCAGAGCTAGTCGCGCAAAGCAAGCCGCTAAGCCGGCGACCGGCAAGAGAGCTACAACGAAGCATGCCGAACGGAGAAAATAGCAGCAGCTCATCTGTTCACACCTTGTTTCTGCCATGTGCTTGAACGCCAAGACGTTCGCGCTTCTGTGAGATGAAAGACGTCCTTCTGCATATGTGGTTGCTCACACCGGTGCACTTGTTAGTGTATCCATTCAGTCCTGGGCTGCGGGGCATTCAGAAGTGGCTCTGTGGAGACGTCTGCATAGAGGCAGCTGTCAGAACACGCACACTCGATTGTTCACCAAAACATATGCAGACGCGTCCTTAGCCTGTAGATTTGGATGCACAGAGTTCCCTGTGTTCGCAAGAGACAAGGGAATCGCGTCTGTGCGCACAGAAGCAATAGCGGACCGTTTCCCTCGGAGTGAACGCGAAAGAGCCGTCTATATACTCGCAGACACGCGAACGTGCCTCAATGCGGTCACAGAGGCAGCAGCTTTTGCACAGATGCTCCTGGTGATTCTGGCACTTTCCAGGCACACTCCTGAAAGTCGCGCACACTGCTGTTCACTCGCTAAACGACCTCTTGGGAAACACGTCTCCGGTCGACGGACCGCTCAGATTGCTTCTCGTGTAACTGTGAACTGTGTCAGCGCAGGGAATCCGTCTCTGTTGAGCAGATGTCAATCCTGCCTCGCTTTTGCTTTGTTGCCTCTACCAAGATGATTTCCCGTTTCTCTCTTCACTGGAGCAGGCAGACACAGCCAACGCACATCAAGTGTCAAGAGACACGCTCTGCTGAGCTCAACGCTTGTGCAGATGCACATGTGCGACGAAGTCAACACACGTGCTTGTGGAGAGAAAGAAAGGGACTCCCAGGCGTGTGGAGCGACGGGGAGAAAGAGCGGGCGCTGAGGAACACAGTTTCAAACAGACTGTCTCCACACAAACAGGCACCTGTCTGCAGGTATCCTAGATCTTGATTCTTGAACTTGAGGAAACACGCGTCTGAGCAAAACTCCCAAACGCTTCCAGGAAAGACACAGGCTCTCCCACAAGCACACAAGTGTTTGCCCTCAGCTATAGATCAGGGACAAGCCTGTGAAGAGCAACCAAAGAGCTCGTCCGTCTTTCCCTCAATAGATGGGAGTAGGCGCGCTTGCGGATGTGTGCGTGTGTGTGGCCACGCGTTTGCTTAGGCATCAGTGTGTGAAAAGGTAGGTGCTTTTCTCTAGCTGCGTGTGCGTGCACGTGGTGCTGGGTGCACATCCCTGGGTGCTCGTGGAAAGGTTTCTGCATGGTTTTCGCTGAGGAATCGTGTGTGTGCACATGGACAAAGAGAAGGCGCAGCAACCAGGTTCCAGCGCCGAAGAAGGCAAAAGGCGAGGTTTCCGGCGCTATCTCCTTCTCTCCCCAGAGCTAGTCGCGCAAAGCAAGCCGCTAAGCCGGCGACCGGCAAGAGAGCTACAACGAAGCATGCCGAACGGAGAAAATAGCAGCAGCTCATCTGTTCACACCTTGTTTCTGCCATGTGCTTGAACGCCAAGACGTTCGCGCTTCTGTGAGATGAAAGACGTCCTTCTGCATATGTGGTTGCTCACACCGGTGCACTTGTTAGTGTATCCATTCAGTCCTGGGCTGCGGGGCATTCAGAAGTGGCTCTGTGGAGACGTCTGCATAGAGGCAGCTGTCAGAACACGCACACTCGATTGTTCACCAAAACATATGCAGACGCGTCCTTAGCCTGTAGATTTGGATGCACAGAGTTCCCTGTGTTCGCAAGAGACAAGGGAATCGCGTCTGTGCGCACAGAAGCAATAGCGGACCGTTTCCCTCGGAGTGAACGCGAAAGAGCCGTCTATATACTCGCAGACACGCGAACGTGCCTCAATGCGGTCACAGAGGCAGCAGCTTTTGCACAGATGCTCCTGGTGATTCTGGCACTTTCCAGGCACACTCCTGAAAGTCGCGCACACTGCTGTTCACTCGCTAAACGACCTCTTGGGAAACACGTCTCCGGTCGACGGACCGCTCAGATTGCTTCTCGTGTAACTGTGAACTGTGTCAGCGCAGGGAATCCGTCTCTGTTGAGCAGATGTCGATCCTGCCTCGCCTTTGCTTTGTTGCCTCTACCAAGATGATTTCCCGTTTCTCTCTTCACTGGAGCAGGCAGACACAGCCAACGCACATCAAGTGTCAAGAGACACGCTCTGCTGAGCTCAACGCTTGTGCAGATGCACATGTGCGACGAAGTCAACACACGTGCTTGTGGAGAGAAAGAAAGGGACTCCCAGGCGTGTGGAGCGACGGGGAGAAAGAGCGGGCGCTGAGGAACACAGTTTCAAACAGACTGTCTCCACACAAACAGGCACCTGTCTGCAGGTATCCTAGATCTTGATTCTTGAACTTGAGGAAACACGCGTCTGAGCAAAACTCCCAAACGCTTCCAGGAAAGACACAGGCTCTCCCACAAGCACACAAGTGTTTGCCCTCAGCTATAGATCAGGGACAAGCCTGTGAAGAGCAACCAAAGAGCTCGTCCGTCTTTCCCTCAATAGATGGGAGTAGGCGCGCTTGCGGATGTGTGCGTGTGTGTGGCCACGCGTTTGCTTAGGCATCAGTGTGTGAAAAGGTAGGTGCTTTTCTCTAGCTGCGTGTGCGTGCACGTGGTGCTGGGTGCACATCCCTGGGTGCTCGTGGAAAGGTTTCTGCATGGTTTTCGCTGAGGAATCGTGTGTGTGCACATGGACAAAGAGAAGGCGCAGCAACCAGGTTCCAGCGCCGAAGAAGGCAAAAGGCGAGGTTTCCGGCGCTATCTCCTTCTCTCCCCAGAGCTAGTCGCGCAAAGCAAGCCGCTAAGCCGGCGACCGGCAAGAGAGCTACAACGAAGCATGCCGAACGGAGAAAATAGCAGCAGCTCATCTGTTCACACCTTGTTTCTGCCATGTGCTTGAACGCCAAGACGTTCGCGCTTCTGTGAGATGAAAGACGTCCTTCTGCATATGTGGTTGCTCACACCGGTGCACTTGTTAGTGTATCCATTCAGTCCTGGGCTGCGGGGCATTCAGAAGTGGCTCTGTGGAGACGTCTGCATAGAGGCAGCTGTCAGAACACGCACACTCGATTGTTCACCAAAACATATGCAGACGCGTCCTTAGCCTGTAGATTTGGATGCACAGAGTTCCCTGTGTTCGCAAGAGACAAGGGAATCGCGTCTGTGCGCACAGAAGCAATAGCGGACCGTTTCCCTCGGAGTGAACGCGAAAGAGCCGTCTATATACTCGCAGACACGCGAACGTGCCTCAATGCGGTCACAGAGGCAGCAGCTTTTGCACAGATGCTCCTGGTGATTCTGGCACTTTCCAGGCACACTCCTGAAAGTCGCGCACACTGCTGTTCACTCGCTAAACGACCTCTTGGGAAACACGTCTCCGGTCGACGGACCGCTCAGATTGCTTCTCGTGTAACTGTGAACTGTGTCAGCGCAGGGAATCCGTCTCTGTTGAGCAGATGTGGATCCTGCCTCGCTTTTGCTTTGTTGCCTCTACCAAGATGATTTCCCGTTTCTCTCTTCACTGGAGCAGGCAGACACAGCCAACGCACATCAAGTGTCAAGAGACACGCTCTGCTGAGCTCAACGCTTGTGCAGATGCACATGTGCGACGAAGTCAACACACGTGCTTGTGGAGAGAAAGAAAGGGACTCCCAGGCGTGTGGAGCGACGGGGAGAAAGAGCGGGCGCTGAGGAACACAGTTTCAAACAGACTGTCTCCACACAAACAGGCACCTGTCTGCAGGTATCCTAGATCTTGATTCTTGAACTTGAGGAAACACGCGTCTGAGCAAAACTCCCAAACGCTTCCAGGAAAGACACAGGCTCTCCCACAAGCACACAAGTGTTTGCCCTCAGCTATAGATCAGGGACAAGCCTGTGAAGAGCAACCAAAGAGCTCGTCCGTCTTTCCCTCAATAGATGGGAGTAGGCGCGCTTGCGGATGTGTGCGTGTGTGTGGCCACGCGTTTGCTTAGGCATCAGTGTGTGAAAAGGTAGGTGCTTTTCTCTAGCTGCGTGTGCGTGCACGTGGTGCTGGGTGCACATCCCTGGGTGCTCGTGGAAAGGTTTCTGCATGGTTTTCGCTGAGGAATCGTGTGTGTGCACATGGACAAAGAGAAGGCGCAGCAACCAGGTTCCAGCGCCGAAGAAGGCAAAAGGCGAGGTTTCCGGCGCTATCTCCTTCTCTCCCCAGAGCTAGTCGCGCAAAGCAAGCCGCTAAGCCGGCGACCGGCAAGAGAGCTACAACGAAGCATGCCGAACGGAGAAAATAGCAGCAGCTCATCTGTTCACACCTTGTTTCTGCCATGTGCTTGAACGCCAAGACGTTCGCGCTTCTGTGAGATGAAAGACGTCCTTCTGCATATGTGGTTGCTCACACCGGTGCACTTGTTAGTGTATCCATTCAGTCCTGGGCTGCGGGGCATTCAGAAGTGGCTCTGTGGAGACGTCTGCATAGAGGCAGCTGTCAGAACACGCACACTCGATTGTTCACCAAAACATATGCAGACGCGTCCTTAGCCTGTAGATTTGGATGCACAGAGTTCCCTGTGTTCGCAAGAGACAAGGGAATCGCGTCTGTGCGCACAGAAGCAATAGCGGACCGTTTCCCTCGGAGTGAACGCGAAAGAGCCGTCTATATACTCGCAGACACGCGAACGTGCCTCAATGCGGTCACAGAGGCAGCAGCTTTTGCACAGATGCTCCTGGTGATTCTGGCACTTTCCAGGCACACTCCTGAAAGTCGCGCACACTGCTGTTCACTCGCTAAACGACCTCTTGGGAAACACGTCTCCGGTCGACGGACCGCTCAGATTGCTTCTCGTGTAACTGTGAACTGTGTCAGCGCAGGGAATCCGTCTCTGTTGAGCAGATGTCGATCCTGCCTCGCCTTTGCTTTGTTGCCTCTACCAAGATGATTTCCCGTTTCTCTCTTCACTGGAGCAGGCAGACACAGCCAACGCACATCAAGTGTCAAGAGACACGCTCTGCTGAGCTCAACGCTTGTGCAGATGCACATGTGCGACGAAGTCAACACACGTGCTTGTGGAGAGAAAGAAAGGGACTCCCAGGCGTGTGGAGCGACGGGGAGAAAGAGCGGGCGCTGAGGAACACAGTTTCAAACAGACTGTCTCCACACAAACAGGCACCTGTCTGCAGGTATCCTAGATCTTGATTCTTGAACTTGAGGAAACACGCGTCTGAGCAAAACTCCCAAACGCTTCCAGGAAAGACACAGGCTCTCCCACAAGCACACAAGTGTTTGCCCTCAGCTATAGATCAGGGACAAGCCTGTGAAGAGCAACCAAAGAGCTCGTCCGTCTTTCCCTCAATAGATGGGAGTAGGCGCGCTTGCGGATGTGTGCGTGTGTGTGGCCACGCGTTTGCTTAGGCATCAGTGTGTGAAAAGGTAGGTGCTTTTCTCTAGCTGCGTGTGCGTGCACGTGGTGCTGGGTGCACATCCCTGGGTGCTCGTGGAAAGGTTTCTGCATGGTTTTCGCTGAGGAATCGTGTGTGTGCACATGGACAAAGAGAAGGCGCAGCAACCAGGTTCCAGCGCCGAAGAAGGCAAAAGGCGAGGTTTCCGGCGCTATCTCCTTCTCTCCCCAGAGCTAGTCGCGCAAAGCAAGCCGCTAAGCCGGCGACCGGCAAGAGAGCTACAACGAAGCATGCCGAACGGAGAAAATAGCAGCAGCTCATCTGTTCACACCTTGTTTCTGCCATGTGCTTGAACGCCAAGACGTTCGCGCTTCTGTGAGATGAAAGACGTCCTTCTGCATATGTGGTTGCTCACACCGGTGCACTTGTTAGTGTATCCATTCAGTCCTGGGCTGCGGGGCATTCAGAAGTGGCTCTGTGGAGACGTCTGCATAGAGGCAGCTGTCAGAACACGCACACTCGATTGTTCACCAAAACATATGCAGACGCGTCCTTAGCCTGTAGATTTGGATGCACAGAGTTCCCTGTGTTCGCAAGAGACAAGGGAATCGCGTCTGTGCGCACAGAAGCAATAGCGGACCGTTTCCCTCGGAGTGAACGCGAAAGAGCCGTCTATATACTCGCAGACACGCGAACGTGCCTCAATGCGGTCACAGAGGCAGCAGCTTTTGCACAGATGCTCCTGGTGATTCTGGCACTTTCCAGGCACACTCCTGAAAGTCGCGCACACTGCTGTTCACTCGCTAAACGACCTCTTGGGAAACACGTCTCCGGTCGACGGACCGCTCAGATTGCTTCTCGTGTAACTGTGAACTGTGTCAGCGCAGGGAATCCGTCTCTGTTGAGCAGATGTCAATCCTGCCTCGCTTTTGCTTTGTTGCCTCTACCAAGATGATTTCCCGTTTCTCTCTTCACTGGAGCAGGCAGACACAGCCAACGCACATCAAGTGTCAAGAGACACGCTCTGCTGAGCTCAACGCTTGTGCAGATGCACATGTGCGACGAAGTCAACACACGTGCTTGTGGAGAGAAAGAAAGGGACTCCCAGGCGTGTGGAGCGACGGGGAGAAAGAGCGGGCGCTGAGGAACACAGTTTCAAACAGACTGTCTCCACACAAACAGGCACCTGTCTGCAGGTATCCTAGATCTTGATTCTTGAACTTGAGGAAACACGCGTCTGAGCAAAACTCCCAAACGCTTCCAGGAAAGACACAGGCTCTCCCACAAGCACACAAGTGTTTGCCCTCAGCTATAGATCAGGGACAAGCCTGTGAAGAGCAACCAAAGAGCTCGTCCGTCTTTCCCTCAATAGATGGGAGTAGGCGCGCTTGCGGATGTGTGCGTGTGTGTGGCCACGCGTTTGCTTAGGCATCAGTGTGTGAAAAGGTAGGTGCTTTTCTCTAGCTGCGTGTGCGTGCACGTGGTGCTGGGTGCACATCCCTGGGTGCTCGTGGAAAGGTTTCTGCATGGTTTTCGCTGAGGAATCGTGTGTGTGCACATGGACAAAGAGAAGGCGCAGCAACCAGGTTCCAGCGCCGAAGAAGGCAAAAGGCGAGGTTTCCGGCGCTATCTCCTTCTCTCCCCAGAGCTAGTCGCGCAAAGCAAGCCGCTAAGCCGGCGACCGGCAAGAGAGCTACAACGAAGCATGCCGAACGGAGAAAATAGCAGCAGCTCATCTGTTCACACCTTGTTTCTGCCATGTGCTTGAACGCCAAGACGTTCGCGCTTCTGTGAGATGAAAGACGTCCTTCTGCATATGTGGTTGCTCACACCGGTGCACTTGTTAGTGTATCCATTCAGTCCTGGGCTGCGGGGCATTCAGAAGTGGCTCTGTGGAGACGTCTGCATAGAGGCAGCTGTCAGAACACGCACACTCGATTGTTCACCAAAACATATGCAGACGCGTCCTTAGCCTGTAGATTTGGATGCACAGAGTTCCCTGTGTTCGCAAGAGACAAGGGAATCGCGTCTGTGCGCACAGAAGCAATAGCGGACCGTTTCCCTCGGAGTGAACGCGAAAGAGCCGTCTATATACTCGCAGACACGCGAACGTGCCTCAATGCGGTCACAGAGGCAGCAGCTTTTGCACAGATGCTCCTGGTGATTCTGGCACTTTCCAGGCACACTCCTGAAAGTCGCGCACACTGCTGTTCACTCGCTAAACGACCTCTTGGGAAACACGTCTCCGGTCGACGGACCGCTCAGATTGCTTCTCGTGTAACTGTGAACTGTGTCAGCGCAGGGAATCCGTCTCTGTTGAGCAGATGTCAATCCTGCCTCGCTTTTGCTTTGTTGCCTCTACCAAGATGATTTCCCGTTTCTCTCTTCACTGGAGCAGGCAGACACAGCCAACGCACATCAAGTGTCAAGAGACACGCTCTGCTGAGCTCAACGCTTGTGCAGATGCACATGTGCGACGAAGTCAACACACGTGCTTGTGGAGAGAAAGAAAGGGACTCCCAGGCGTGTGGAGCGACGGGGAGAAAGAGCGGGCGCTGAGGAACACAGTTTCAAACAGACTGTCTCCACACAAACAGGCACCTGTCTGCAGGTATCCTAGATCTTGATTCTTGAACTTGAGGAAACACGCGTCTGAGCAAAACTCCCAAACGCTTCCAGGAAAGACACAGGCTCTCCCACAAGCACACAAGTGTTTGCCCTCAGCTATAGATCAGGGACAAGCCTGTGAAGAGCAACCAAAGAGCTCGTCCGTCTTTCCCTCAATAGATGGGAGTAGGCGCGCTTGCGGATGTGTGCGTGTGTGTGGCCACGCGTTTGCTTAGGCATCAGTGTGTGAAAAGGTAGGTGCTTTTCTCTAGCTGCGTGTGCGTGCACGTGGTGCTGGGTGCACATCCCTGGGTGCTCGTGGAAAGGTTTCTGCATGGTTTTCGCTGAGGAATCGTGTGTGTGCACATGGACAAAGAGAAGGCGCAGCAACCAGGTTCCAGCGCCGAAGAAGGCAAAAGGCGAGGTTTCCGGCGCTATCTCCTTCTCTCCCCAGAGCTAGTCGCGCAAAGCAAGCCGCTAAGCCGGCGACCGGCAAGAGAGCTACAACGAAGCATGCCGAACGGAGAAAATAGCAGCAGCTCATCTGTTCACACCTTGTTTCTGCCATGTGCTTGAACGCCAAGACGTTCGCGCTTCT
Source organism: Patagioenas fasciata (assembly GCF_037038585.1). Classification (NCBI taxonomy): domain Eukaryota; kingdom Metazoa; phylum Chordata; class Aves; order Columbiformes; family Columbidae; genus Patagioenas; species Patagioenas fasciata. The sequence goes on from NW_027288516.1 coordinate 268,754, forward strand.
GTGAGATGAAAGACGTCCTTCTGCATATGTGGTTGCTCACACCGGTGCACTTGTTAGTGTATCCATTCAGTCCTGGGCTGCGGGGCATTCAGAAGTGGCTCTGTGGAGACGTCTGCATAGAGGCAGCTGTCAGAACACGCACACTCGATTGTTCACCAAAACATATGCAGACGCGTCCTTAGCCTGTAGATTTGGATGCACAGAGTTCCCTGTGTTCGCAAGAGACAAGGGAATCGCGTCTGTGCGCACAGAAGCAATAGCGGACCGTTTCCCTCGGAGTGAACGCGAAAGAGCCGTCTATATACTCGCAGACACGCGAACGTGCCTCAATGCGGTCACAGAGGCAGCAGCTTTTGCACAGATGCTCCTGGTGATTCTGGCACTTTCCAGGCACACTCCTGAAAGTCGCGCACACTGCTGTTCACTCGCTAAACGACCTCTTGGGAAACACGTCTCCGGTCGACGGACCGCTCAGATTGCTTCTCGTGTAACTGTGAACTGTGTCAGCGCAGGGAATCCGTCTCTGTTGAGCAGATGTCAATCCTGCCTCGCTTTTGCTTTGTTGCCTCTACCAAGATGATTTCCCGTTTCTCTCTTCACTGGAGCAGGCAGACACAGCCAACGCACATCAAGTGTCAAGAGACACGCTCTGCTGAGCTCAACGCTTGTGCAGATGCACATGTGCGACGAAGTCAACACACGTGCTTGTGGAGAGAAAGAAAGGGACTCCCAGGCGTGTGGAGCGACGGGGAGAAAGAGCGGGCGCTGAGGAGCACAGTTTCAAACAGACTGTCTCCACACAAACAGGCACCTGTCTGCAGGTATCCTAGATCTTGATTCTTGAACTTGAGGAAACACGCGTCTGAGCAAAACTCCCAAACGCTTCCAGGAAAGACACAGGCTCTCCCACAAGCACACAAGTGTTTGCCCTCAGCTATAGATCAGGGACAAGCCTGTGAAGAGCAACCAAAGAGCTCGTCCGTCTTTCCCTCAATAGATGGGAGTAGGCGCGCTTGCGGATGTGTGCGTGTGTGTGGCCACGCGTTTGCTTAGGCATCAGTGTGTGAAAAGGTAGGTGCTTTTCTCTAGCTGCGTGTGCGTGCACGTGGTGCTGGGTGCACATCCCTGGGTGCTCGTGGAAAGGTTTCTGCATGGTTTTCGCTGAGGAATCGTGTGTGTGCACATGGACAAAGAGAAGGCGCAGCAACCAGGTTCCAGCGCCGAAGAAGGCAAAAGGCGAGGTTTCCGGCGCTATCTCCTTCTCTCCCCAGAGCTAGTCGCGCAAAGCAAGCCGCTAAGCCGGCGACCGGCAAGAGAGCTACAACGAAGCATGCCGAACGGAGAAAATAGCAGCAGCTCATCTGTTCACACCTTGTTTCTGCCATGTGCTTGAACGCCAAGACGTTCGCGCTTCTGTGAGATGAAAGACGTCCTTCTGCATATGTGGTTGCTCACACCGGTGCACTTGTTAGTGTATCCATTCAGTCCTGGGCTGCGGGGCATTCAGAAGTGGCTCTGTGGAGACGTCTGCATAGAGGCAGCTGTCAGAACACGCACACTCGATTGTTCACCAAAACATATGCAGACGCGTCCTTAGCCTGTAGATTTGGATGCACAGAGTTCCCTGTGTTCGCAAGAGACAAGGGAATCGCGTCTGTGCGCACAGAAGCAATAGCGGACCGTTTCCCTCGGAGTGAACGCGAAAGAGCCGTCTATATACTCGCAGACACGCGAACGTGCCTCAATGCGGTCACAGAGGCAGCAGCTTTTGCACAGATGCTCCTGGTGATTCTGGCACTTTCCAGGCACACTCCTGAAAGTCGCGCACACTGCTGTTCACTCGCTAAACGACCTCTTGGGAAACACGTCTCCGGTCGACGGACCGCTCAGATTGCTTCTCGTGTAACTGTGAACTGTGTCAGCGCAGGGAATCCGTCTCTGTTGAGCAGATGTCAATCCTGCCTCGCTTTTGCTTTGTTGCCTCTACCAAGATGATTTCCCGTTTCTCTCTTCACTGGAGCAGGCAGACACAGCCAACGCACATCAAGTGTCAAGAGACACGCTCTGCTGAGCTCAACGCTTGTGCAGATGCACATGTGCGACGAAGTCAACACACGTGCTTGTGGAGAGAAAGAAAGGGACTCCCAGGCGTGTGGAGCGACGGGGAGAAAGAGCGGGCGCTGAGGAACACAGTTTCAAACAGACTGTCTCCACACAAACAGGCACCTGTCTGCAGGTATCCTAGATCTTGATTCTTGAACTTGAGGAAACACGCGTCTGAGCAAAACTCCCAAACGCTTCCAGGAAAGACACAGGCTCTCCCACAAGCACACAAGTGTTTGCCCTCAGCTATAGATCAGGGACAAGCCTGTGAAGAGCAACCAAAGAGCTCGTCCGTCTTTCCCTCAATAGATGGGAGTAGGCGCGCTTGCGGATGTGTGCGTGTGTGTGGCCACGCGTTTGCTTAGGCATCAGTGTGTGAAAAGGTAGGTGCTTTTCTCTAGCTGCGTGTGCGTGCACGTGGTGCTGGGTGCACATCCCTGGGTGCTCGTGGAAAGGTTTCTGCATGGTTTTCGCTGAGGAATCGTGTGTGTGCACATGGACAAAGAGAAGGCGCAGCAACCAGGTTCCAGCGCCGAAGAAGGCAAAAGGCGAGGTTTCCGGCGCTATCTCCTTCTCTCCCCAGAGCTAGTCGCGCAAAGCAAGCCGCTAAGCCGGCGACCGGCAAGAGAGCTACAACGAAGCATGCCGAACGGAGAAAATAGCAGCAGCTCATCTGTTCACACCTTGTTTCTGCCATGTGCTTGAACGCCAAGACGTTCGCGCTTCTGTGAGATGAAAGACGTCCTTCTGCATATGTGGTTGCTCACACCGGTGCACTTGTTAGTGTATCCATTCAGTCCTGGGCTGCGGGGCATTCAGAAGTGGCTCTGTGGAGACGTCTGCATAGAGGCAGCTGTCAGAACACGCACACTCGATTGTTCACCAAAACATATGCAGACGCGTCCTTAGCCTGTAGATTTGGATGCACAGAGTTCCCTGTGTTCGCAAGAGACAAGGGAATCGCGTCTGTGCGCACAGAAGCAATAGCGGACCGTTTCCCTCGGAGTGAACGCGAAAGAGCCGTCTATATACTCGCAGACACGCGAACGTGCCTCAATGCGGTCACAGAGGCAGCAGCTTTTGCACAGATGCTCCTGGTGATTCTGGCACTTTCCAGGCACACTCCTGAAAGTCGCGCACACTGCTGTTCACTCGCTAAACGACCTCTTGGGAAACACGTCTCCGGTCGACGGACCGCTCAGATTGCTTCTCGTGTAACTGTGAACTGTGTCAGCGCAGGGAATCCGTCTCTGTTGAGCAGATGTCAATCCTGCCTCGCTTTTGCTTTGTTGCCTCTACCAAGATGATTTCCCGTTTCTCTCTTCACTGGAGCAGGCAGACACAGCCAACGCACATCAAGTGTCAAGAGACACGCTCTGCTGAGCTCAACGCTTGTGCAGATGCACATGTGCGACGAAGTCAACACACGTGCTTGTGGAGAGAAAGAAAGGGACTCCCAGGCGTGTGGAGCGACGGGGAGAAAGAGCGGGCGCTGAGGAGCACAGTTTCAAACAGACTGTCTCCACACAAACAGGCACCTGTCTGCAGGTATCCTAGATCTTGATTCTTGAACTTGAGGAAACACGCGTCTGAGCAAAACTCCCAAACGCTTCCAGGAAAGACACAGGCTCTCCCACAAGCACACAAGTGTTTGCCCTCAGCTATAGATCAGGGACAAGCCTGTGAAGAGCAACCAAAGAGCTCGTCCGTCTTTCCCTCAATAGATGGGAGTAGGCGCGCTTGCGGATGTGTGCGTGTGTGTGGCCACGCGTTTGCTTAGGCATCAGTGTGTGAAAAGGTAGGTGCTTTTCTCTAGCTGCGTGTGCGTGCACGTGGTGCTGGGTGCACATCCCTGGGTGCTCGTGGAAAGGTTTCTGCATGGTTTTCGCTGAGGAATCGTGTGTGTGCACATGGACAAAGAGAAGGCGCAGCAACCAGGTTCCAGCGCCGAAGAAGGCAAAAGGCGAGGTTTCCGGCGCTATCTCCTTCTCTCCCCAGAGCTAGTCGCGCAAAGCAAGCCGCTAAGCCGGCGACCGGCAAGAGAGCTACAACGAAGCATGCCGAACGGAGAAAATAGCAGCAGCTCATCTGTTCACACCTTGTTTCTGCCATGTGCTTGAACGCCAAGACGTTCGCGCTTCTGTGAGATGAAAGACGTCCTTCTGCATATGTGGTTGCTCACACCGGTGCACTTGTTAGTGTATCCATTCAGTCCTGGGCTGCGGGGCATTCAGAAGTGGCTCTGTGGAGACGTCTGCATAGAGGCAGCTGTCAGAACACGCACACTCGATTGTTCACCAAAACATATGCAGACGCGTCCTTAGCCTGTAGATTTGGATGCACAGAGTTCCCTGTGTTCGCAAGAGACAAGGGAATCGCGTCTGTGCGCACAGAAGCAATAGCGGACCGTTTCCCTCGGAGTGAACGCGAAAGAGCCGTCTATATACTCGCAGACACGCGAACGTGCCTCAATGCGGTCACAGAGGCAGCAGCTTTTGCACAGATGCTCCTGGTGATTCTGGCACTTTCCAGGCACACTCCTGAAAGTCGCGCACACTGCTGTTCACTCGCTAAACGACCTCTTGGGAAACACGTCTCCGGTCGACGGACCGCTCAGATTGCTTCTCGTGTAACTGTGAACTGTGTCAGCGCAGGGAATCCGTCTCTGTTGAGCAGATGTGGATCCTGCCTCGCTTTTGCTTTGTTGCCTCTACCAAGATGATTTCCCGTTTCTCTCTTCACTGGAGCAGGCAGACACAGCCAACGCACATCAAGTGTCAAGAGACACGCTCTGCTGAGCTCAACGCTTGTGCAGATGCACATGTGCGACGAAGTCAACACACGTGCTTGTGGAGAGAAAGAAAGGGACTCCCAGGCGTGTGGAGCGACGGGGAGAAAGAGCGGGCGCTGAGGAACACAGTTTCAAACAGACTGTCTCCACACAAACAGGCACCTGTCTGCAGGTATCCTAGATCTTGATTCTTGAACTTGAGGAAACACGCGTCTGAGCAAAACTCCCAAACGCTTCCAGGAAAGACACAGGCTCTCCCACAAGCACACAAGTGTTTGCCCTCAGCTATAGATCAGGGACAAGCCTGTGAAGAGCAACCAAAGAGCTCGTCCGTCTTTCCCTCAATAGATGGGAGTAGGCGCGCTTGCGGATGTGTGCGTGTGTGTGGCCACGCGTTTGCTTAGGCATCAGTGTGTGAAAAGGTAGGTGCTTTTCTCTAGCTGCGTGTGCGTGCACGTGGTGCTGGGTGCACATCCCTGGGTGCTCGTGGAAAGGTTTCTGCATGGTTTTCGCTGAGGAATCGTGTGTGTGCACATGGACAAAGAGAAGGCGCAGCAACCAGGTTCCAGCGCCGAAGAAGGCAAAAGGCGAGGTTTCCGGCGCTATCTCCTTCTCTCCCCAGAGCTAGTCGCGCAAAGCAAGCCGCTAAGCCGGCGACCGGCAAGAGAGCTACAACGAAGCATGCCGAACGGAGAAAATAGCAGCAGCTCATCTGTTCACACCTTGTTTCTGCCATGTGCTTGAACGCCAAGACGTTCGCGCTTCTGTGAGATGAAAGACGTCCTTCTGCATATGTGGTTGCTCACACCGGTGCACTTGTTAGTGTATCCATTCAGTCCTGGGCTGCGGGGCATTCAGAAGTGGCTCTGTGGAGACGTCTGCATAGAGGCAGCTGTCAGAACACGCACACTCGATTGTTCACCAAAACATATGCAGACGCGTCCTTAGCCTGTAGATTTGGATGCACAGAGTTCCCTGTGTTCGCAAGAGACAAGGGAATCGCGTCTGTGCGCACAGAAGCAATAGCGGACCGTTTCCCTCGGAGTGAACGCGAAAGAGCCGTCTATATACTCGCAGACACGCGAACGTGCCTCAATGCGGTCACAGAGGCAGCAGCTTTTGCACAGATGCTCCTGGTGATTCTGGCACTTTCCAGGCACACTCCTGAAAGTCGCGCACACTGCTGTTCACTCGCTAAACGACCTCTTGGGAAACACGTCTCCGGTCGACGGACCGCTCAGATTGCTTCTCGTGTAACTGTGAACTGTGTCAGCGCAGGGAATCCGTCTCTGTTGAGCAGATGTCAATCCTGCCTCGCTTTTGCTTTGTTGCCTCTACCAAGATGATTTCCCGTTTCTCTCTTCACTGGAGCAGGCAGACACAGCCAACGCACATCAAGTGTCAAGAGACACGCTCTGCTGAGCTCAACGCTTGTGCAGATGCACATGTGCGACGAAGTCAACACACGTGCTTGTGGAGAGAAAGAAAGGGACTCCCAGGCGTGTGGAGCGACGGGGAGAAAGAGCGGGCGCTGAGGAACACAGTTTCAAACAGACTGTCTCCACACAAACAGGCACCTGTCTGCAGGTATCCTAGATCTTGATTCTTGAACTTGAGGAAACACGCGTCTGAGCAAAACTCCCAAACGCTTCCAGGAAAGACACAGGCTCTCCCACAAGCACACAAGTGTTTGCCCTCAGCTATAGATCAGGGACAAGCCTGTGAAGAGATGCCCTGCTATTCTTTCGCCTTATGGCATCATGTGTTTCGTTCCTCTTGGAGATCGATTGTTAAACGTCTTTCCTCGGGCGACTGTGAAGCATTTGCCAGCGGAGGAGAAGTAGCACGGAGCAGCATTCAGTACTGCCTACGAGTGTCTTTGCTATCCTACTAGCGGAGCTCCAAGAACAGGCACACATCTTCAGGTACCTTCCAAATGTGGATTCCCCTGCAGCCCCGTAGGCGGGCGTGCAGTACGCCAACCGTCAACGGACGTTTTTCCCCTCAAGCCTGTCAGGACGTTGCTCGTCCGTCTTTCCCTCAATAGATGGGAGTAGGCGCGCTTGCGGATGTGTGCGTGTGTGTGGCCACGCGTTTGCTTAGGCATCAGTGTGTGAAAAGGTAGGTGCTTTTCTCTAGCTGCGTGTGCGTGCACGTGGTGCTGGGTGCACATCCCTGGGTGCTCGTGGAAAGGTTTCTGCATGGTTTTCGCTGAGGAATCGTGTGTGTGCACATGGACAAAGAGAAGGCGCAGCAACCAGGTTCCAGCGCCGAAGAAGGCAAAAGGCGAGGTTTCCGGCGCTATCTCCTTCTCTCCCCAGAGCTAGTCGCGCAAAGCAAGCCGCTAAGCCGGCGACCGGCAAGAGAGCTACAACGAAGCATGCCGAACGGAGAAAATAGCAGCAGCTCATCTGTTCACACCTTGTTTCTGTCATGTGCTTGAACGCCAAGACGTTCGCGCTTCTGTGAGATGAAAGACGTCCTTCTGCATATGTGGTTGCTCACACCGGTGCACTTGTTAGTGTATCCATTCAGTCCTGGGCTGCGGGGCATTCAGAAGTGGCTCTGTGGAGACGTCTGCATAGAGGCAGCTGTCAGAACACGCACACTCGATTGTTCACCAAAACATATGCAGACGCGTCCTTAGCCTGTAGATTTGGATGCACAGAGTTCCCTGTGTTCGCAAGAGACAAGGGAATCGCGTCTGTGCGCACAGAAGCAATAGCGGACCGTTTCCCTCGGAGTGAACGCGAAAGAGCCGTCTATATACTCGCAGACACGCGAACGTGCCTCAATGCGGTCACAGAGGCAGCAGCTTTTGCACAGATGCTCCTGGTGATTCTGGCACTTTCCAGGCACACTCCTGAAAGTCGCGCACACTGCTGTTCACTCGCTAAACGACCTCTTGGGAAACACGTCTCCGGTCGACGGACCGCTCAGATTGCTTCTCGTGTAACTGTGAACCGTGTCAGCGCAGGGAATCCGTCTCTGTTGAGCAGATGTCAATCCTGCCTCGCTTTTGCTTTGTTGCCTCTACCAAGATGATTTCCCGTTTCTCTCTTCACTGGAGCAGGCAGACACAGCCAACGCACATCAAGTGTCAAGAGACACGCTCTGCTGAGCTCAACGCTTGTGCAGATGCACATGTGCGACGAAGTCAACACACGTGCTTGTGGAGAGAAAGAAAGGGACTCCCAGGCGTGTGGAGCGACGGGGAGAAAGAGCGGGCGCTGAGGAACACAGTTTCAAACAGACTGTCTCCACACAAACAGGCACCTGTCTGCAGGTATCCTAGATCTTGATTCTTGAACTTGAGGAAACACGCGTCTGAGCAAAACTCCCAAACGCTTCCAGGAAAGACACAGGCTCTCCCACAAGCACACAAGTGTTTGCCCTCAGCTATAGATCAGGGACAAGCCTGTGAAGAGCAACCAAAGAGCTCGTCCGTCTTTCCCTCAATAGATGGGAGTAGGCGCGCTTGCGGATGTGTGCGTGTGTGTGGCCACGCGTTTGCTTAGGCATCAGTGTGTGAAAAGGTAGGTGCTTTTCTCTAGCTGCGTGTGCGTGCACGTGGTGCTGGGTGCACATCCCTGGGTGCTCGTGGAAAGGTTTCTGCATGGTTTTCGCTGAGGAATCGTGTGTGTGCACATGGACAAAGAGAAGGCGCAGCAACCAGGTTCCAGCGCCGAAGAAGGCAAAAGGCGAGGTTTCCGGCGCTATCTCCTTCTCTCCCCAGAGCTAGTCGCGCAAAGCAAGCCGCTAAGCCGGCGACCGGCAAGAGAGCTACAACGAAGCATGCCGAACGGAGAAAATAGCAGCAGCTCATCTGTTCACACCTTGTTTCTGCCATGTGCTTGAACGCCAAGACGTTCGCGCTTCTGTGAGATGAAAGACGTCCTTCTGCATATGTGGTTGCTCACACCGGTGCACTTGTTAGTGTATCCATTCAGTCCTGGGCTGCGGGGCATTCAGAAGTGGCTCTGTGGAGACGTCTGCATAGAGGCAGCTGTCAGAACACGCACACTCGATTGTTCACCAAAACATATGCAGACGCGTCCTTAGCCTGTAGATTTGGATGCACAGAGTTCCCTGTGTTCGCAAGAGACAAGGGAATCGCGTCTGTGCGCACAGAAGCAATAGCGGACCGTTTCCCTCGGAGTGAACGCGAAAGAGCCGTCTATATACTCGCAGACACGCGAACGTGCCTCAATGCGGTCACAGAGGCAGCAGCTTTTGCACAGATGCTCCTGGTGATTCTGGCACTTTCCAGGCACACTCCTGAAAGTCGCGCACACTGCTGTTCACTCGCTAAACGACCTCTTGGGAAACACGTCTCCGGTCGACGGACCGCTCAGATTGCTTCTCGTGTAACTGTGAACTGTGTCAGCGCAGGGAATCCGTCTCTGTTGAGCAGATGTCAATCCTGCCTCGCTTTTGCTTTGTTGCCTCTACCAAGATGATTTCCCGTTTCTCTCTTCACTGGAGCAGGCAGACACAGCCAACGCACATCAAGTGTCAAGAGACACGCTCTGCTGAGCTCAACGCTTGTGCAGATGCACATGTGCGACGAAGTCAACACACGTGCTTGTGGAGAGAAAGAAAGGGACTCCCAGGCGTGTGGAGCGACGGGGAGAAAGAGCGGGCGCTGAGGAACACAGTTTCAAACAGACTGTCTCCACACAAACAGGCACCTGTCTGCAGGTATCCTAGATCTTGATTCTTGAACTTGAGGAAACACGCGTCTGAGCAAAACTCCCAAACGCTTCCAGGAAAGACACAGGCTCTCCCACAAGCACACAAGTGTTTGCCCTCAGCTATAGATCAGGGACAAGCCTGTGAAGAGATGCCCTGCTATTCTTTCGCCTTATGGCATCATGTGTTTCGTTCCTCTTGGAGATCGATTGTTAAACGTCTTTCCTAGGGCGACTGTGAAGCATTTGCCAGCGGAGGAGAAGTAGCACGGAGCAGCATTCAGTACTGCCTACGAGTGTCTTTGCTACCCTACTAGCGGAGCTCCAAGAACAGGCACACATCTTCAGGTACCTTCCAAATGTGGATTCCCCTGCAGCCCCGTAGGCGGGCGTGCAGTACGCCAACCGTCAACGGACGTTTTTCCCCTCAAGCCTGTCAGGACGTTGCTCGTCCGTCTTTCCCTCAATAGATGGGAGTAGGCGCGCTTGCGGATGTGTGCGTGTGTGTGGCCACGCGTTTGCTTAGGCTTCAGTGTGTGAAAAGGTAGGTGCTTTTCTCTAGCTGCGTGTGCGTGCACGTGGTGCTGGGTGCACATCCCTGGGTGCTCGTGGAAAGGTTTCTGCATGGTTTTCGCTGAGGAATCGTGTGTGTGCACATGGACAAAGAGAAGGCGCAGCAACCAGGTTCCAGCGCCGAAGAAGGCAAAAGGCGAGGTTTCCGGCGCTATCTCCTTCTCTCCCCAGAGCTAGTCGCGCAAAGCAAGCCGCTAAGCCGGCGACCGGCAAGAGAGCTACAACGAAGCATGCCGAACGGAGAAAATAGCAGCAGCTCATCTGTTCACACCTTGTTTCTGCCATGTGCTTGAACGCCAAGACGTTCGCGCTTCTGTGAGATGAAAGACGTCCTTCTGCATATGTGGTTGCTCACACCGGTGCACTTGTTAGTGTATCCATTCAGTCCTGGGCTGCGGGGCATTCAGAAGTGGCTCTGTGGAGACGTCTGCATAGAGGCAGCTGTCAGAACACGCACACTCGATTGTTCACCAAAACATATGCAGACGCGTCCTTAGCCTGTAGATTTGGATGCACAGAGTTCCCTGTGTTCGCAAGAGACAAGGGAATCGCGTCTGTGCGCACAGAAGCAATAGCGGACCGTTTCCCTCGGAGTGAACGCGAAAGAGCCGTCTATATACTCGCAGACACGCGAACGTGCCTCAATGCGGTCACAGAGGCAGCAGCTTTTGCACAGATGCTCCTGGTGATTCTGGCACTTTCCAGGCACACTCCTGAAAGTCGCGCACACTGCTGTTCACTCGCTAAACGACCTCTTGGGAAACACGTCTCCGGTCGACGGACCGCTCAGATTGCTTCTCGTGTAACTGTGAACCGTGTCAGCGCAGGGAATCCGTCTCTGTTGAGCAGATGTCAATCCTGCCTCGCTTTTGCTTTGTTGCCTCTACCAAGATGATTTCCCGTTTCTCTCTTCACTGGAGCAGGCAGACACAGCCAACGCACATCAAGTGTCAAGAGACACGCTCTGCTGAGCTCAACGCTTGTGCAGATGCACATGTGCGACGAAGTCAACACACGTGCTTGTGGAGAGAAAGAAAGGGACTCCCAGGCGTGTGGAGCGACGGGGAGAAAGAGCGGGCGCTGAGGAACACAGTTTCAAACAGACTGTCTCCACACAAACAGGCACCTGTCTGCAGGTATCCTAGATCTTGATTCTTGAACTTGAGGAAACACGCGTCTGAGCAAAACTCCCAAACGCTTCCAGGAAAGACACAGGCTCTCCCACAAGCACACAAGTGTTTGCCCTCAGCTATAGATCAGGGACAAGCCTGTGAAGAGCAACCAAAGAGCTCGTCCGTCTTTCCCTCAATAGATGGGAGTAGGCGCGCTTGCGGATGTGTGCGTGTGTGTGGCCACGCGTTTGCTTAGGCATCAGTGTGTGAAAAGGTAGGTGCTTTTCTCTAGCTGCGTGTGCGTGCACGTGGTGCTGGGTGCACATCCCTGGGTGCTCGTGGAAAGGTTTCTGCATGGTTTTCGCTGAGGAATCGTGTGTGTGCACATGGACAAAGAGAAGGCGCAGCAACCAGGTTCCAGCGCCGAAGAAGGCAAAAGGCGAGGTTTCCGGCGCTATCTCCTTCTCTCCCCAGAGCTAGTCGCGCAAAGCAAGCCGCTAAGCCGGCGACCGGCAAGAGAGCTACAACGAAGCATGCCGAACGGAGAAAATAGCAGCAGCTCATCTGTTCACACCTTGTTTCTGCCATGTGCTTGAACGCCAAGACGTTCGCGCTTCTGTGAGATGAAAGACGTCCTTCTGCATATGTGGTTGCTCACACCGGTGCACTTGTTAGTGTATCCATTCAGTCCTGGGCTGCGGGGCATTCAGAAGTGGCTCTGTGGAGACGTCTGCATAGAGGCAGCTGTCAGAACACGCACACTCGATTGTTCACCAAAACATATGCAGACGCGTCCTTAGCCTGTAGATTTGGATGCACAGAGTTCCCTGTGTTCGCAAGAGACAAGGGAATCGCGTCTGTGCGCACAGAAGCAATAGCGGACCGTTTCCCTCGGAGTGAACGCGAAAGAGCCGTCTATATACTCGCAGACACGCGAACGTGCCTCAATGCGGTCACAGAGGCAGCAGCTTTTGCACAGATGCTCCTGGTGATTCTGGCACTTTCCAGGCACACTCCTGAAAGTCGCGCACACTGCTGTTCACTCGCTAAACGACCTCTTGGGAAACACGTCTCCGGTCGACGGACCGCTCAGATTGCTTCTCGTGTAACTGTGAACCGTGTCAGCGCAGGGAATCCGTCTCTGTTGAGCAGATGTCAATCCTGCCTCGCCTTTGCTTTGTTGCCTCTACCAAGATGATTTCCCGTTTCTCTCTTCACTGGAGCAGGCAGACACAGCCAACGCACATCAAGTGTCAAGAGACACGCTCTGCTGAGCTCAACGCTTGTGCAGATGCACATGTGCGACGAAGTCAACACACGTGCTTGTGGAGAGAAAGAAAGGGACTCCCAGGCGTGTGGAGCGACGGGGAGAAAGAGCGGGCGCTGAGGAACACAGTTTCAAACAGACTGTCTCCACACAAACAGGCACCTGTCTGCAGGTATCCTAGATCTTGATTCTTGAACTTGAGGAAACACGCGTCTGAGCAAAACTCCCAAACGCTTCCAGGAAAGACACAGGCTCTCCCACAAGCACACAAGTGTTTGCCCTCAGCTATAGATCAGGGACAAGCCTGTGAAGAGCAACCAAAGAGCTCGTCCGTCTTTCCCTCAATAGATGGGAGTAGGCGCGCTTGCGGATGTGTGCGTGTGTGTGGCCACGCGTTTGCTTAGGCATCAGTGTGTGAAAAGGTAGGTGCTTTTCTCTAGCTGCGTGTGCGTGCACGTGGTGCTGGGTGCACATCCCTGGGTGCTCGTGGAAAGGTTTCTGCATGGTTTTCGCTGAGGAATCGTGTGTGTGCACATGGACAAAGAGAAGGCGCAGCAACCAGGTTCCAGCGCCGAAGAAGGCAAAAGGCGAGGTTTCCGGCGCTATCTCCTTCTCTCCCCAGAGCTAGTCGCGCAAAGCAAGCCGCTAAGCCGGCGACCGGCAAGAGAGCTACAACGAAGCATGCCGAACGGAGAAAATAGCAGCAGCTCATCTGTTCACACCTTGTTTCTGCCATGTGCTTGAACGCCAAGACGTTCGCGCTTCTGTGAGATGAAAGACGTCCTTCTGCATATGTGGTTGCTCACACCGGTGCACTTGTTAGTGTATCCATTCAGTCCTGGGCTGCGGGGCATTCAGAAGTGGCTCTGTGGAGACGTCTGCATAGAGGCAGCTGTCAGAACACGCACACTCGATTGTTCACCAAAACATATGCAGACGCGTCCTTAGCCTGTAGATTTGGATGCACAGAGTTCCCTGTGTTCGCAAGAGACAAGGGAATCGCATCTGTGCGCACAGAAGCAATAGCGGACCGTTTCCCTCGGAGTGAACGCGAAAGAGCCGTCTATATACTCGCAGACACGCGAACGTGCCTCAATGCGGTCACAGAGGCAGCAGCTTTTGCACAGATGCTCCTGGTGATTCTGGCACTTTCCAGGCACACTCCTGAAAGTCGCGCACACTGCTGTTCACTCGCTAAACGACCTCTTGGGAAACACGTCTCCGGTCGACGGACCGCTCAGATTGCTTCTCGTGTAACTGTGAACCGTGTCAGCGCAGGGAATCCGTCTCTGTTGAGCAGATGTCAATCCTGCCTCGCTTTTGCTTTGTTGCCTCTACCAAGATGATTTCCCGTTTCTCTCTTCACTGGAGCAGGCAGACACAGCCAACGCACATCAAGTGTCAAGAGACACGCTCTGCTGAGCTCAACGCTTGTGCAGATGCACATGTGCGACGAAGTCAACACACGTGCTTGTGGAGAGAAAGAAAGGGACTCCCAGGCGTGTGGAGCGACGGGGAGAAAGAGCGGGCGCTGAGGAACACAGTTTCAAACAGACTGTCTCCACACAAACAGGCACCTGTCTGCAGGTATCCTAGATCTTGATTCTTGAACTTGAGGAAACACGCGTCTGAGCAAAACTCCCAAACGCTTCCAGGAAAGACACAGGCTCTCCCACAAGCACACAAGTGTTTGCCCTCAGCTATAGATCAGGGACAAGCCTGTGAAGAGCAACCAAAGAGCTCGTCCGTCTTTCCCTCAATAGATGGGAGTAGGCGCGCTTGCGGATGTGTGCGTGTGTGTGGCCACGCGTTTGCTTAGGCATCAGTGTGTGAAAAGGTAGGTGCTTTTCTCTAGCTGCGTGTGCGTGCACGTGGTGCTGGGTGCACATCCCTGGGTGCTCGTGGAAAGGTTTCTGCATGGTTTTCGCTGAGGAATCGTGTGTGTGCACATGGACAAAGAGAAGGCGCAGCAACCAGGTTCCAGCGCCGAAGAAGGCAAAAGGCGAGGTTTCCGGCGCTATCTCCTTCTCTCCCCAGAGCTAGTCGCGCAAAGCAAGCCGCTAAGCCGGCGACCGGCAAGAGAGCTACAACGAAGCATGCCGAACGGAGAAAATAGCAGCAGCTCATCTGTTCACACCTTGTTTCTGCCATGTGCTTGAACGCCAAGACGTTCGCGCTTCTGTGAGATGAAAGACGTCCTTCTGCATATGTGGTTGCTCACACCGGTGCACTTGTTAGTGTATCCATTCAGTCCTGGGCTGCGGGGCATTCAGAAGTGGCTCTGTGGAGACGTCTGCATAGAGGCAGCTGTCAGAACACGCACACTCGATTGTTCACCAAAACATATGCAGACGCGTCCTTAGCCTGTAGATTTGGATGCACAGAGTTCCCTGTGTTCGCAAGAGACAAGGGAATCGCGTCTGTGCGCACAGAAGCAATAGCGGACCGTTTCCCTCGGAGTGAACGCGAAAGAGCCGTCTATATACTCGCAGACACGCGAACGTGCCTCAATGCGGTCACAGAGGCAGCAGCTTTTGCACAGATGCTCCTGGTGATTCTGGCACTTTCCAGGCACACTCCTGAAAGTCGCGCACACTGCTGTTCACTCGCTAAACGACCTCTTGGGAAACACGTCTCCGGTCGACGGACCGCTCAGATTGCTTCTCGTGTAACTGTGAACCGTGTCAGCGCAGGGAATCCGTCTCTGTTGAGCAGATGTCAATCCTGCCTCGCCTTTGCTTTGTTGCCTCTACCAAGATGATTTCCCGTTTCTCTCTTCACTGGAGCAGGCAGACACAGCCAACGCACATCAAGTGTCAAGAGACACGCTCTGCTGAGCTCAACGCTTGTGCAGATGCACATGTGCGACGAAGTCAACACACGTGCTTGTGGAGAGAAAGAAAGGGACTCCCAGGCGTGTGGAGCGACGGGGAGAAAGAGCGGGCGCTGAGGAACACAGTTTCAAACAGACTGTCTCCACACAAACAGGCACCTGTCTGCAGGTATCCTAGATCTTGATTCTTGAACTTGAGGAAACACGCGTCTGAGCAAAACTCCCAAACGCTTCCAGGAAAGACACAGGCTCTCCCACAAGCACACAAGTGTTTGCCCTCAGCTATAGATCAGGGACAAGCCTGTGAAGAGCAACCAAAGAGCTCGTCCGTCTTTCCCTCAATAGATGGGAGTAGGCGCGCTTGCGGATGTGTGCGTGTGTGTGGCCACGCGTTTGCTTAGGCATCAGTGTGTGAAAAGGTAGGTGCTTTTCTCTAGCTGCGTGTGCGTGCACGTGGTGCTGGGTGCACATCCCTGGGTGCTCGTGGAAAGGTTTCTGCATGGTTTTCGCTGAGGAATCGTGTGTGTGCACATGGACAAAGAGAAGGCGCAGCAACCAGGTTCCAGCGCCGAAGAAGGCAAAAGGCGAGGTTTCCGGCGCTATCTCCTTCTCTCCCCAGAGCTAGTCGCGCAAAGCAAGCCGCTAAGCCGGCGACCGGCAAGAGAGCTACAACGAAGCATGCCGAACGGAGAAAATAGCAGCAGCTCATCTGTTCACACCTTGTTTCTGCCATGTGCTTGAACGCCAAGACGTTCGCGCTTCTGTGAGATGAAAGACGTCCTTCTGCATATGTGGTTGCTCACACCGGTGCACTTGTTAGTGTATCCATTCAGTCCTGGGCTGCGGGGCATTCAGAAGTGGCTCTGTGGAGACGTCTGCATAGAGGCAGCTGTCAGAACACGCACACTCGATTGTTCACCAAAACATATGCAGACGCGTCCTTAGCCTGTAGATTTGGATGCACAGAGTTCCCTGTGTTCGCAAGAGACAAGGGAATCGCGTCTGTGCGCACAGAAGCAATAGCGGACCGTTTCCCTCGGAGTGAACGCGAAAGAGCCGTCTATATACTCGCAGACACGCGAACGTGCCTCAATGCGGTCACAGAGGCAGCAGCTTTTGCACAGATGCTCCTGGTGATTCTGGCACTTTCCAGGCACACTCCTGAAAGTCGCGCACACTGCTGTTCACTCGCTAAACGACCTCTTGGGAAACACGTCTCCGGTCGACGGACCGCTCAGATTGCTTCTCGTGTAACTGTGAACTGTGTCAGCGCAGGGAATCCGTCTCTGTTGAGCAGATGTCAATCCTGCCTCGCCTTTGCTTTGTTGCCTCTACCAAGATGATTTCCCGTTTCTCTCTTCACTGGAGCAGGCAGACACAGCCAACGCACATCAAGTGTCAAGAGACACGCTCTGCTGAGCTCAACGCTTGTGCAGATGCACATGTGCGACGAAGTCAACACACGTGCTTGTGGAGAGAAAGAAAGGGACTCCCAGGCGTGTGGAGCGACGGGGAGAAAGAGCGGGCGCTGAGGAACACAGTTTCAAACAGACTGTCTCCACACAAACAGGCACCTGTCTGCAGGTATCCTAGATCTTGATTCTTGAACTTGAGGAAACACGCGTCTGAGCAAAACTCCCAAACGCTTCCAGGAAAGACACAGGCTCTCCCACAAGCACACAAGTGTTTGCCCTCAGCTATAGATCAGGGACAAGCCTGTGAAGAGCAACCAAAGAGCTCGTCCGTCTTTCCCTCAATAGATGGGAGTAGGCGCGCTTGCGGATGTGTGCGTGTGTGTGGCCACGCGTTTGCTTAGGCATCAGTGTGTGAAAAGGTAGGTGCTTTTCTCTAGCTGCGTGTGCGTGCACGTGGTGCTGGGTGCACATCCCTGGGTGCTCGTGGAAAGGTTTCTGCATGGTTTTCGCTGAGGAATCGTGTGTGTGCACATGGACAAAGAGAAGGCGCAGCAACCAGGTTCCAGCGCCGAAGAAGGCAAAAGGCGAGGTTTCCGGCGCTATCTCCTTCTCTCCCCAGAGCTAGTCGCGCAAAGCAAGCCGCTAAGCCGGCGACCGGCAAGAGAGCTACAACGAAGCATGCCGAACGGAGAAAATAGCAGCAGCTCATCTGTTCACACCTTGTTTCTGCCATGTGCTTGAACGCCAAGACGTTCGCGCTTCTGTGAGATGAAAGACGTCCTTCTGCATATGTGGTTGCTCACACCGGTGCACTTGTTAGTGTATCCATTCAGTCCTGGGCTGCGGGGCATTCAGAAGTGGCTCTGTGGAGACGTCTGCATAGAGGCAGCTGTCAGAACACGCACACTCGATTGTTCACCAAAACATATGCAGACGCGTCCTTAGCCTGTAGATTTGGATGCACAGAGTTCCCTGTGTTCGCAAGAGACAAGGGAATCGCGTCTGTGCGCACAGAAGCAATAGCGGACCGTTTCCCTCGGAGTGAACGCGAAAGAGCCGTCTATATACTCGCAGACACGCGAACGTGCCTCAATGCGGTCACAGAGGCAGCAGCTTTTGCACAGATGCTCCTGGTGATTCTGGCACTTTCCAGGCACACTCCTGAAAGTCGCGCACACTGCTGTTCACTCGCTAAACGACCTCTTGGGAAACACGTCTCCGGTCGACGGACCGCTCAGATTGCTTCTCGTGTAACTGTGAACTGTGTCAGCGCAGGGAATCCGTCTCTGTTGAGCAGATGTCAATCCTGCCTCGCTTTTGCTTTGTTGCCTCTACCAAGACGATTTCCCGTTTCTCTCTTCACTGGAGCAGGCAGACACAGCCAACGCACATCAAGTGTCAAGAGACACGCTCTGCTGAGCTCAACGCTTGTGCAGATGCACATGTGCGACGAAGTCAACACACGTGCTTGTGGAGAGAAAGAAAGGGACTCCCAGGCGTGTGGAGCGACGGGGAGAAAGAGCGGGCGCTGAGGAACACAGTTTCAAACAGACTGTCTCCACACAAACAGGCACCTGTCTGCAGGTATCCTAGATCTTGATTCTTGAACTTGAGGAAACACGCGTCTGAGCAAAACTCCCAAACGCTTCCAGGAAAGACACAGGCTCTCCCACAAGCACACAAGTGTTTGCCCTCAGCTATAGATCAGGGACAAGCCTGTGAAGAGCAACCAAAGAGCTCGTCCGTCTTTCCCTCAATAGATGGGAGTAGGCGCGCTTGCGGATGTGTGCGTGTGTGTGGCCACGCGTTTGCTTAGGCATCAGTGTGTGAAAAGGTAGGTGCTTTTCTCTAGCTGCGTGTGCGTGCACGTCGTGCTGGGTGCACATCCCTGGGTGCTCGTGGAAAGGTTTCTGCATGGTTTTCGCTGAGGAATCGTGTGTGTGCACATGGACAAAGAGAAGGCGCAGCAACCAGGTTCCAGCGCCGAAGAAGGCAAAAGGCGAGGTTTCCGGCGCTATCTCCTTCTCTCCCCAGAGCTAGTCGCGCAAAGCAAGCCGCTAAGCCGGCGACCGGCAAGAGAGCTACAACGAAGCATGCCGAACGGAGAAAATAGCAGCAGCTCATCTGTTCACACCTTGTTTCTGCCATGTGCTTGAACGCCAAGACGTTCGCGCTTCTGTGAGATGAAAGACGTCCTTCTGCATATGTGGTTGCTCACACCGGTGCACTTGTTAGTGTATCCATTCAGTCCTGGGCTGCGGGGCATTCAGAAGTGGCTCTGTGGAGACGTCTGCATAGAGGCAGCTGTCAGAACACGCACACTCGATTGTTCACCAAAACATATGCAGACGCGTCCTTAGCCTGTAGATTTGGATGCACAGAGTTCCCTGTGTTCGCAAGAGACAAGGGAATCGCGTCTGTGCGCACAGAAGCAATAGCGGACCGTTTCCCTCGGAGTGAACGCGAAAGAGCCGTCTATATACTCGCAGACACGCGAACGTGCCTCAATGCGGTCACAGAGGCAGCAGCTTTTGCACAGATGCTCCTGGTGATTCTGGCACTTTCCAGGCACACTCCTGAAAGTCGCGCACACTGCTGTTCACTCGCTAAACGACCTCTTGGGAAACACGTCTCCGGTCGACGGACCGCTCAGATTGCTTCTCGTGTAACTGTGAACTGTGTCAGCGCAGGGAATCCGTCTCTGTTGAGCAGATGTCAATCCTGCCTCGCTTTTGCTTTGTTGCCTCTACCAAGACGATTTCCCGTTTCTCTCTTCACTGGAGCAGGCAGACACAGCCAACGCACATCAAGTGTCAAGAGACACGCTCTGCTGAGCTCAACGCTTGTGCAGATGCACATGTGCGACGAAGTCAACACACGTGCTTGTGGAGAGAAAGAAAGGGACTCCCAGGCGTGTGGAGCGACGGGGAGAAAGAGCGGGCGCTGAGGAGCACAGTTTCAAACAGACTGTCTCCACACAAACAGGCACCTGTCTGCAGGTATCCTAGATCTTGATTCTTGAACTTGAGGAAACACGCGTCTGAGCAAAACTCCCAAACGCTTCCAGGAAAGACACAGGCTCTCCCACAAGCACACAAGTGTTTGCCCTCAGCTATAGATCAGGGACAAGCCTGTGAAGAGCAACCAAAGAGCTCGTCCGTCTTTCTCTCAGTAGATGGGAGTAGGCGCGCTTGCGGATGTGTGCGTGTGTGTGGCCACGCGTTTGCTTAGGCATCAGTGTGTGAAAAGGTAGGTGCTTTTCTCTAGCTGCGTGTGCGTGCACGTGGTGCTGGGTGCACATCCCTGGGTGCTCGTGGAAAGGTTTCTGCATGGTTTTCGCTGAGGAATCGTGTGTGTGCACATGGACAAAGAGAAGGCGCAGCAACCAGGTTCCAGCGCCGAAGAAGGCAAAAGGCGAGGTTTCCGGCGCTATCTCCTTCTCTCCCCAGAGCTAGTCGCGCAAAGCAAGCCGCTAAGCCGGCGACCGGCAAGAGAGCTACAACGAAGCATGCCGAACGGAGAAAATAGCAGCAGCTCATCTGTTCACACCTTGTTTCTGCCATGTGCTTGAACGCCAAGACGTTCGCGCTTCTGTGAGATGAAAGACGTCCTTCTGCATATGTGGTTGCTCACACCGGTGCACTTGTTAGTGTATCCATTCAGTCCTGGGCTGCGGGGCATTCAGAAGTGGCTCTGTGGAGACGTCTGCATAGAGGCAGCTGTCAGAACACGCACACTCGATTGTTCACCAAAACATATGCAGACGCGTCCTTAGCCTGTAGATTTGGATGCACAGAGTTCCCTGTGTTCGCAAGAGACAAGGGAATCGCGT
Source organism: Patagioenas fasciata (assembly GCF_037038585.1). NCBI lineage: Eukaryota > Metazoa > Chordata > Aves > Columbiformes > Columbidae > Patagioenas > Patagioenas fasciata. Next base: position 289,371 of record NW_027288516.1, read on the forward strand.
CTGTGCGCACAGAAGCAATAGCGGACCGTTTCCCTCGGAGTGAACGCGAAAGAGCCGTCTATATACTCGCAGACACGCGAACGTGCCTCAATGCGGTCACAGAGGCAGCAGCTTTTGCACAGATGCTCCTGGTGATTCTGGCACTTTCCAGGCACACTCCTGAAAGTCGCGCACACTGCTGTTCACTCGCTAAACGACCTCTTGGGAAACACGTCTCCGGTCGACGGACCGCTCAGATTGCTTCTCGTGTAACTGTGAACTGTGTCAGCGCAGGGAATCCGTCTCTGTTGAGCAGATGTCAATCCTGCCTCGCCTTTGCTTTGTTGCCTCTACCAAGATGATTTCCCGTTTCTCTCTTCACTGGAGCAGGCAGACACAGCCAACGCACATCAAGTGTCAAGAGACACGCTCTGCTGAGCTCAACGCTTGTGCAGATGCACATGTGCGACGAAGTCAACACACGTGCTTGTGGAGAGAAAGAAAGGGACTCCCAGGCGTGTGGAGCGACGGGGAGAAAGAGCGGGCGCTGAGGAGCACAGTTTCAAACAGACTGTCTCCACACAAACAGGCACCTGTCTGCAGGTATCCTAGATCTTGATTCTTGAACTTGAGGAAACACGCGTCTGAGCAAAACTCCCAAACGCTTCCAGGAAAGACACAGGCTCTCCCACAAGCACACAAGTGTTTGCCCTCAGCTATAGATCAGGGACAAGCCTGTGAAGAGCAACCAAAGAGCTCGTCCGTCTTTCCCTCAATAGATGGGAGTAGGCGCGCTTGCGGATGTGTGCGTGTGTGTGGCCACGCGTTTGCTTAGGCATCAGTGTGTGAAAAGGTAGGTGCTTTTCTCTAGCTGCGTGTGCGTGCACGTGGTGCTGGGTGCACATCCCTGGGTGCTCGTGGAAAGGTTTCTGCATGGTTTTCGCTGAGGAATCGTGTGTGTGCACATGGACAAAGAGAAGGCGCAGCAACCAGGTTCCAGCGCCGAAGAAGGCAAAAGGCGAGGTTTCCGGCGCTATCTCCTTCTCTCCCCAGAGCTAGTCGCGCAAAGCAAGCCGCTAAGCCGGCGACCGGCAAGAGAGCTACAACGAAGCATGCCGAACGGAGAAAATAGCAGCAGCTCATCTGTTCACACCTTGTTTCTGCCATGTGCTTGAACGCCAAGACGTTCGCGCTTCTGTGAGATGAAAGACGTCCTTCTGCATATGTGGTTGCTCACACCGGTGCACTTGTTAGTGTATCCATTCAGTCCTGGGCTGCGGGGCATTCAGAAGTGGCTCTGTGGAGACGTCTGCATAGAGGCAGCTGTCAGAACACGCACACTCGATTGTTCACCAAAACATATGCAGACGCGTCCTTAGCCTGTAGATTTGGATGCACAGAGTTCCCTGTGTTCGCAAGAGACAAGGGAATCGCGTCTGTGCGCACAGAAGCAATAGCGGACCGTTTCCCTCGGAGTGAACGCGAAAGAGCCGTCTATATACTCGCAGACACGCGAACGTGCCTCAATGCGGTCACAGAGGCAGCAGCTTTTGCACAGATGCTCCTGGTGATTCTGGCACTTTCCAGGCACACTCCTGAAAGTCGCGCACACTGCTGTTCACTCGCTAAACGACCTCTTGGGAAACACGTCTCCGGTCGACGGACCGCTCAGATTGCTTCTCGTGTAACTGTGAACTGTGTCAGCGCAGGGAATCCGTCTCTGTTGAGCAGATGTCAATCCTGCCTCGCCTTTGCTTTGTTGCCTCTACCAAGATGATTTCCCGTTTCTCTCTTCACTGGAGCAGGCAGACACAGCCAACGCACATCAAGTGTCAAGAGACACGCTCTGCTGAGCTCAACGCTTGTGCAGATGCACATGTGCGACGAAGTCAACACACGTGCTTGTGGAGAGAAAGAAAGGGACTCCCAGGCGTGTGGAGCGACGGGGAGAAAGAGCGGGCGCTGAGGAACACAGTTTCAAACAGACTGTCTCCACACAAACAGGCACCTGTCTGCAGGTATCCTAGATCTTGATTCTTGAACTTGAGGAAACACGCGTCTGAGCAAAACTCCCAAACGCTTCCAGGAAAGACACAGGCTCTCCCACAAGCACACAAGTGTTTGCCCTCAGCTATAGATCAGGGACAAGCCTGTGAAGAGCAACCAAAGAGCTCGTCCGTCTTTCCCTCAATAGATGGGAGTAGGCGCGCTTGCGGATGTGTGCGTGTGTGTGGCCACGCGTTTGCTTAGGCATCAGTGTGTGAAAAGGTAGGTGCTTTTCTCTAGCTGCGTGTGCGTGCACGTGGTGCTGGGTGCACATCCCTGGGTGCTCGTGGAAAGGTTTCTGCATGGTTTTCGCTGAGGAATCGTGTGTGTGCACATGGACAAAGAGAAGGCGCAGCAACCAGGTTCCAGCGCCGAAGAAGGCAAAAGGCGAGGTTTCCGGCGCTATCTCCTTCTCTCCCCAGAGCTAGTCGCGCAAAGCAAGCCGCTAAGCCGGCGACCGGCAAGAGAGCTACAACGAAGCATGCCGAACGGAGAAAATAGCAGCAGCTCATCTGTTCACACCTTGTTTCTGCCATGTGCTTGAACGCCAAGACGTTCGCGCTTCTGTGAGATGAAAGACGTCCTTCTGCATATGTGGTTGCTCACACCGGTGCACTTGTTAGTGTATCCATTCAGTCCTGGGCTGCGGGGCATTCAGAAGTGGCTCTGTGGAGACGTCTGCATAGAGGCAGCTGTCAGAACACGCACACTCGATTGTTCACCAAAACATATGCAGACGCGTCCTTAGCCTGTAGATTTGGATGCACAGAGTTCCCTGTGTTCGCAAGAGACAAGGGAATCGCGTCTGTGCGCACAGAAGCAATAGCGGACCGTTTCCCTCGGAGTGAACGCGAAAGAGCCGTCTATATACTCGCAGACACGCGAACGTGCCTCAATGCGGTCACAGAGGCAGCAGCTTTTGCACAGATGCTCCTGGTGATTCTGGCACTTTCCAGGCACACTCCTGAAAGTCGCGCACACTGCTGTTCACTCGCTAAACGACCTCTTGGGAAACACGTCTCCGGTCGACGGACCGCTCAGATTGCTTCTCGTGTAACTGTGAACTGTGTCAGCGCAGGGAATCCGTCTCTGTTGAGCAGATGTCAATCCTGCCTCGCCTTTGCTTTGTTGCCTCTACCAAGATGATTTCCCGTTTCTCTCTTCACTGGAGCAGGCAGACACAGCCAACGCACATCAAGTGTCAAGAGACACGCTCTGCTGAGCTCAACGCTTGTGCAGATGCACATGTGCGACGAAGTCAACACACGTGCTTGTGGAGAGAAAGAAAGGGACTCCCAGGCGTGTGGAGCGACGGGGAGAAAGAGCGGGCGCTGAGGAACACAGTTTCAAACAGACTGTCTCCACACAAACAGGCACCTGTCTGCAGGTATCCTAGATCTTGATTCTTGAACTTGAGGAAACACGCGTCTGAGCAAAACTCCCAAACGCTTCCAGGAAAGACACAGGCTCTCCCACAAGCACACAAGTGTTTGCCCTCAGCTATAGATCAGGGACAAGCCTGTGAAGAGCAACCAAAGAGCTCGTCCGTCTTTCCCTCAATAGATGGGAGTAGGCGCGCTTGCGGATGTGTGCGTGTGTGTGGCCACGCGTTTGCTTAGGCATCAGTGTGTGAAAAGGTAGGTGCTTTTCTCTAGCTGCGTGTGCGTGCACGTGGTGCTGGGTGCACATCCCTGGGTGCTCGTGGAAAGGTTTCTGCATGGTTTTCGCTGAGGAATCGTGTGTGTGCACATGGACAAAGAGAAGGCGCAGCAACCAGGTTCCAGCGCCGAAGAAGGCAAAAGGCGAGGTTTCCGGCGCTATCTCCTTCTCTCCCCAGAGCTAGTCGCGCAAAGCAAGCCGCTAAGCCGGCGACCGGCAAGAGAGCTACAACGAAGCATGCCGAACGGAGAAAATAGCAGCAGCTCATCTGTTCACACCTTGTTTCTGCCATGTGCTTGAACGCCAAGACGTTCGCGCTTCTGTGAGATGAAAGACGTCCTTCTGCATATGTGGTTGCTCACACCGGTGCACTTGTTAGTGTATCCATTCAGTCCTGGGCTGCGGGGCATTCAGAAGTGGCTCTGTGGAGACGTCTGCATAGAGGCAGCTGTCAGAACACGCACACTCGATTGTTCACCAAAACATATGCAGACGCGTCCTTAGCCTGTAGATTTGGATGCACAGAGTTCCCTGTGTTCGCAAGAGACAAGGGAATCGCGTCTGTGCGCACAGAAGCAATAGCGGACCGTTTCCCTCGGAGTGAACGCGAAAGAGCCGTCTATATACTCGCAGACACGCGAACGTGCCTCAATGCGGTCACAGAGGCAGCAGCTTTTGCACAGATGCTCCTGGTGATTCTGGCACTTTCCAGGCACACTCCTGAAAGTCGCGCACACTGCTGTTCACTCGCTAAACGACCTCTTGGGAAACACGTCTCCGGTCGACGGACCGCTCAGATTGCTTCTCGTGTAACTGTGAACTGTGTCAGCGCAGGGAATCCGTCTCTGTTGAGCAGATGTCAATCCTGCCTCGCTTTTGCTTTGTTGCCTCTACCAAGACGATTTCCCGTTTCTCTCTTCACTGGAGCAGGCAGACACAGCCAACGCACATCAAGTGTCAAGAGACACGCTCTGCTGAGCTCAACGCTTGTGCAGATGCACATGTGCGACGAAGTCAACACACGTGCTTGTGGAGAGAAAGAAAGGGACTCCCAGGCGTGTGGAGCGACGGGGAGAAAGAGCGGGCGCTGAGGAACACAGTTTCAAACAGACTGTCTCCACACAAACAGGCACCTGTCTGCAGGTATCCTAGATCTTGATTCTTGAACTTGAGGAAACACGCGTCTGAGCAAAACTCCCAAACGCTTCCAGGAAAGACACAGGCTCTCCCACAAGCACACAAGTGTTTGCCCTCAGCTATAGATCAGGGACAAGCCTGTGAAGAGCAACCAAAGAGCTCGTCCGTCTTTCCCTCAATAGATGGGAGTAGGCGCGCTTGCGGATGTGTGCGTGTGTGTGGCCACGCGTTTGCTTAGGCATCAGTGTGTGAAAAGGTAGGTGCTTTTCTCTAGCTGCGTGTGCGTGCACGTGGTGCTGGGTGCACATCCCTGGGTGCTCGTGGAAAGGTTTCTGCATGGTTTTCGCTGAGGAATCGTGTGTGTGCACATGGACAAAGAGAAGGCGCAGCAACCAGGTTCCAGCGCCGAAGAAGGCAAAAGGCGAGGTTTCCGGCGCTATCTCCTTCTCTCCCCAGAGCTAGTCGCGCAAAGCAAGCCGCTAAGCCGGCGACCGGCAAGAGAGCTACAACGAAGCATGCCGAACGGAGAAAATAGCAGCAGCTCATCTGTTCACACCTTGTTTCTGCCATGTGCTTGAACGCCAAGACGTTCGCGCTTCTGTGAGATGAAAGACGTCCTTCTGCATATGTGGTTGCTCACACCGGTGCACTTGTTAGTGTATCCATTCAGTCCTGGGCTGCGGGGCATTCAGAAGTGGCTCTGTGGAGACGTCTGCATAGAGGCAGCTGTCAGAACACGCACACTCGATTGTTCACCAAAACATATGCAGACGCGTCCTTAGCCTGTAGATTTGGATGCACAGAGTTCCCTGTGTTCGCAAGAGACAAGGGAATCGCGTCTGTGCGCACAGAAGCAATAGCGGACCGTTTCCCTCGGAGTGAACGCGAAAGAGCCGTCTATATACTCGCAGACACGCGAACGTGCCTCAATGCGGTCACAGAGGCAGCAGCTTTTGCACAGATGCTCCTGGTGATTCTGGCACTTTCCAGGCACACTCCTGAAAGTCGCGCACACTGCTGTTCACTCGCTAAACGACCTCTTGGGAAACACGTCTCCGGTCGACGGACCGCTCAGATTGCTTCTCGTGTAACTGTGAACTGTGTCAGCGCAGGGAATCCGTCTCTGTTGAGCAGATGTCAATCCTGCCTCGCTTTTGCTTTGTTGCCTCTACCAAGATGATTTCCCGTTTCTCTCTTCACTGGAGCAGGCAGACACAGCCAACGCACATCAAGTGTCAAGAGACACGCTCTGCTGAGCTCAACGCTTGTGCAGATGCACATGTGCGACGAAGTCAACACACGTGCTTGTGGAGAGAAAGAAAGGGACTCCCAGGCGTGTGGAGCGACGGGGAGAAAGAGCGGGCGCTGAGGAACACAGTTTCAAACAGACTGTCTCCACACAAACAGGCACCTGTCTGCAGGTATCCTAGATCTTGATTCTTGAACTTGAGGAAACACGCGTCTGAGCAAAACTCCCAAACGCTTCCAGGAAAGACACAGGCTCTCCCACAAGCACACAAGTGTTTGCCCTCAGCTATAGATCAGGGACAAGCCTGTGAAGAGCAACCAAAGAGCTCGTCCGTCTTTCCCTCAATAGATGGGAGTAGGCGCGCTTGCGGATGTGTGCGTGTGTGTGGCCACGCGTTTGCTTAGGCATCAGTGTGTGAAAAGGTAGGTGCTTTTCTCTAGCTGCGTGTGCGTGCACGTGGTGCTGGGTGCACATCCCTGGGTGCTCGTGGAAAGGTTTCTGCATGGTTTTCGCTGAGGAATCGTGTGTGTGCACATGGACAAAGAGAAGGCGCAGCAACCAGGTTCCAGCGCCGAAGAAGGCAAAAGGCGAGGTTTCCGGCGCTATCTCCTTCTCTCCCCAGAGCTAGTCGCGCAAAGCAAGCCGCTAAGCCGGCGACCGGCAAGAGAGCTACAACGAAGCATGCCGAACGGAGAAAATAGCAGCAGCTCATCTGTTCACACCTTGTTTCTGCCATGTGCTTGAACGCCAAGACGTTCGCGCTTCTGTGAGATGAAAGACGTCCTTCTGCATATGTGGTTGCTCACACCGGTGCACTTGTTAGTGTATCCATTCAGTCCTGGGCTGCGGGGCATTCAGAAGTGGCTCTGTGGAGACGTCTGCATAGAGGCAGCTGTCAGAACACGCACACTCGATTGTTCACCAAAACATATGCAGACGCGTCCTTAGCCTGTAGATTTGGATGCACAGAGTTCCCTGTGTTCGCAAGAGACAAGGGAATCGCGTCTGTGCGCACAGAAGCAATAGCGGACCGTTTCCCTCGGAGTGAACGCGAAAGAGCCGTCTATATACTCGCAGACACGCGAACGTGCCTCAATGCGGTCACAGAGGCAGCAGCTTTTGCACAGATGCTCCTGGTGATTCTGGCACTTTCCAGGCACACTCCTGAAAGTCGCGCACACTGCTGTTCACTCGCTAAACGACCTCTTGGGAAACACGTCTCCGGTCGACGGACCGCTCAGATTGCTTCTCGTGTAACTGTGAACTGTGTCAGCGCAGGGAATCCGTCTCTGTTGAGCAGATGTCAATCCTGCCTCGCCTTTGCTTTGTTGCCTCTACCAAGATGATTTCCCGTTTCTCTCTTCACTGGAGCAGGCAGACACAGCCAACGCACATCAAGTGTCAAGAGACACGCTCTGCTGAGCTCAACGCTTGTGCAGATGCACATGTGCGACGAAGTCAACACACGTGCTTGTGGAGAGAAAGAAAGGGACTCCCAGGCGTGTGGAGCGACGGGGAGAAAGAGCGGGCGCTGAGGAACACAGTTTCAAACAGACTGTCTCCACACAAACAGGCACCTGTCTGCAGGTATCCTAGATCTTGATTCTTGAACTTGAGGAAACACGCGTCTGAGCAAAACTCCCAAACGCTTCCAGGAAAGACACAGGCTCTCCCACAAGCACACAAGTGTTTGCCCTCAGCTATAGATCAGGGACAAGCCTGTGAAGAGCAACCAAAGAGCTCGTCCGTCTTTCCCTCAATAGATGGGAGTAGGCGCGCTTGCGGATGTGTGCGTGTGTGTGGCCACGCGTTTGCTTAGGCATCAGTGTGTGAAAAGGTAGGTGCTTTTCTCTAGCTGCGTGTGCGTGCACGTGGTGCTGGGTGCACATCCCTGGGTGCTCGTGGAAAGGTTTCTGCATGGTTTTCGCTGAGGAATCGTGTGTGTGCACATGGACAAAGAGAAGGCGCAGCAACCAGGTTCCAGCGCCGAAGAAGGCAAAAGGCGAGGTTTCCGGCGCTATCTCCTTCTCTCCCCAGAGCTAGTCGCGCAAAGCAAGCCGCTAAGCCGGCGACCGGCAAGAGAGCTACAACGAAGCATGCCGAACGGAGAAAATAGCAGCAGCTCATCTGTTCACACCTTGTTTCTGCCATGTGCTTGAACGCCAAGACGTTCGCGCTTCTGTGAGATGAAAGACGTCCTTCTGCATATGTGGTTGCTCACACCGGTGCACTTGTTAGTGTATCCATTCAGTCCTGGGCTGCGGGGCATTCAGAAGTGGCTCTGTGGAGACGTCTGCATAGAGGCAGCTGTCAGAACACGCACACTCGATTGTTCACCAAAACATATGCAGACGCGTCCTTAGCCTGTAGATTTGGATGCACAGAGTTCCCTGTGTTCGCAAGAGACAAGGGAATCGCGTCTGTGCGCACAGAAGCAATAGCGGACCGTTTCCCTCGGAGTGAACGCGAAAGAGCCGTCTATATACTCGCAGACACGCGAACGTGCCTCAATGCGGTCACAGAGGCAGCAGCTTTTGCACAGATGCTCCTGGTGATTCTGGCACTTTCCAGGCACACTCCTGAAAGTCGCGCACACTGCTGTTCACTCGCTAAACGACCTCTTGGGAAACACGTCTCCGGTCGACGGACCGCTCAGATTGCTTCTCGTGTAACTGTGAACTGTGTCAGCGCAGGGAATCCGTCTCTGTTGAGCAGATGTCAATCCTGCCTCGCCTTTGCTTTGTTGCCTCTACCAAGATGATTTCCCGTTTCTCTCTTCACTGGAGCAGGCAGACACAGCCAACGCACATCAAGTGTCAAGAGACACGCTCTGCTGAGCTCAACGCTTGTGCAGATGCACATGTGCGACGAAGTCAACACACGTGCTTGTGGAGAGAAAGAAAGGGACTCCCAGGCGTGTGGAGCGACGGGGAGAAAGAGCGGGCGCTGAGGAACACAGTTTCAAACAGACTGTCTCCACACAAACAGGCACCTGTCTGCAGGTATCCTAGATCTTGATTCTTGAACTTGAGGAAACACGCGTCTGAGCAAAACTCCCAAACGCTTCCAGGAAAGACACAGGCTCTCCCACAAGCACACAAGTGTTTGCCCTCAGCTATAGATCAGGGACAAGCCTGTGAAGAGCAACCAAAGAGCTCGTCCGTCTTTCCCTCAATAGATGGGAGTAGGCGCGCTTGCGGATGTGTGCGTGTGTGTGGCCACGCGTTTGCTTAGGCATCAGTGTGTGAAAAGGTAGGTGCTTTTCTCTAGCTGCGTGTGCGTGCACGTGGTGCTGGGTGCACATCCCTGGGTGCTCGTGGAAAGGTTTCTGCATGGTTTTCGCTGAGGAATCGTGTGTGTGCACATGGACAAAGAGAAGGCGCAGCAACCAGGTTCCAGCGCCGAAGAAGGCAAAAGGCGAGGTTTCCGGCGCTATCTCCTTCTCTCCCCAGAGCTAGTCGCGCAAAGCAAGCCGCTAAGCCGGCGACCGGCAAGAGAGCTACAACGAAGCATGCCGAACGGAGAAAATAGCAGCAGCTCATCTGTTCACACCTTGTTTCTGCCATGTGCTTGAACGCCAAGACGTTCGCGCTTCTGTGAGATGAAAGACGTCCTTCTGCATATGTGGTTGCTCACACCGGTGCACTTGTTAGTGTATCCATTCAGTCCTGGGCTGCGGGGCATTCAGAAGTGGCTCTGTGGAGACGTCTGCATAGAGGCAGCTGTCAGAACACGCACACTCGATTGTTCACCAAAACATATGCAGACGCGTCCTTAGCCTGTAGATTTGGATGCACAGAGTTCCCTGTGTTCGCAAGAGACAAGGGAATCGCGTCTGTGCGCACAGAAGCAATAGCGGACCGTTTCCCTCGGAGTGAACGCGAAAGAGCCGTCTATATACTCGCAGACACGCGAACGTGCCTCAATGCGGTCACAGAGGCAGCAGCTTTTGCACAGATGCTCCTGGTGATTCTGGCACTTTCCAGGCACACTCCTGAAAGTCGCGCACACTGCTGTTCACTCGCTAAACGACCTCTTGGGAAACACGTCTCCGGTCGACGGACCGCTCAGATTGCTTCTCGTGTAACTGTGAACTGTGTCAGCGCAGGGAATCCGTCTCTGTTGAGCAGATGTCAATCCTGCCTCGCCTTTGCTTTGTTGCCTCTACCAAGATGATTTCCCGTTTCTCTCTTCACTGGAGCAGGCAGACACAGCCAACGCACATCAAGTGTCAAGAGACACGCTCTGCTGAGCTCAACGCTTGTGCAGATGCACATGTGCGACGAAGTCAACACACGTGCTTGTGGAGAGAAAGAAAGGGACTCCCAGGCGTGTGGAGCGACGGGGAGAAAGAGCGGGCGCTGAGGAACACAGTTTCAAACAGACTGTCTCCACACAAACAGGCACCTGTCTGCAGGTATCCTAGATCTTGATTCTTGAACTTGAGGAAACACGCGTCTGAGCAAAACTCCCAAACGCTTCCAGGAAAGACACAGGCTCTCCCACAAGCACACAAGTGTTTGCCCTCAGCTATAGATCAGGGACAAGCCTGTGAAGAGCAACCAAAGAGCTCGTCCGTCTTTCCCTCAATAGATGGGAGTAGGCGCGCTTGCGGATGTGTGCGTGTGTGTGGCCACGCGTTTGCTTAGGCATCAGTGTGTGAAAAGGTAGGTGCTTTTCTCTAGCTGCGTGTGCGTGCACGTGGTGCTGGGTGCACATCCCTGGGTGCTCGTGGAAAGGTTTCTGCATGGTTTTCGCTGAGGAATCGTGTGTGTGCACATGGACAAAGAGAAGGCGCAGCAACCAGGTTCCAGCGCCGAAGAAGGCAAAAGGCGAGGTTTCCGGCGCTATCTCCTTCTCTCCCCAGAGCTAGTCGCGCAAAGCAAGCCGCTAAGCCGGCGACCGGCAAGAGAGCTACAACGAAGCATGCCGAACGGAGAAAATAGCAGCAGCTCATCTGTTCACACCTTGTTTCTGCCATGTGCTTGAACGCCAAGACGTTCGCGCTTCTGTGAGATGAAAGACGTCCTTCTGCATATGTGGTTGCTCACACCGGTGCACTTGTTAGTGTATCCATTCAGTCCTGGGCTGCGGGGCATTCAGAAGTGGCTCTGTGGAGACGTCTGCATAGAGGCAGCTGTCAGAACACGCACACTCGATTGTTCACCAAAACATATGCAGACGCGTCCTTAGCCTGTAGATTTGGATGCACAGAGTTCCCTGTGTTCGCAAGAGACAAGGGAATCGCGTCTGTGCGCACAGAAGCAATAGCGGACCGTTTCCCTCGGAGTGAACGCGAAAGAGCCGTCTATATACTCGCAGACACGCGAACGTGCCTCAATGCGGTCACAGAGGCAGCAGCTTTTGCACAGATGCTCCTGGTGATTCTGGCACTTTCCAGGCACACTCCTGAAAGTCGCGCACACTGCTGTTCACTCGCTAAACGACCTCTTGGGAAACACGTCTCCGGTCGACGGACCGCTCAGATTGCTTCTCGTGTAACTGTGAACTGTGTCAGCGCAGGGAATCCGTCTCTGTTGAGCAGATGTCAATCCTGCCTCGCCTTTGCTTTGTTGCCTCTACCAAGATGATTTCCCGTTTCTCTCTTCACTGGAGCAGGCAGACACAGCCAACGCACATCAAGTGTCAAGAGACACGCTCTGCTGAGCTCAACGCTTGTGCAGATGCACATGTGCGACGAAGTCAACACACGTGCTTGTGGAGAGAAAGAAAGGGACTCCCAGGCGTGTGGAGCGACGGGGAGAAAGAGCGGGCGCTGAGGAACACAGTTTCAAACAGACTGTCTCCACACAAACAGGCACCTGTCTGCAGGTATCCTAGATCTTGATTCTTGAACTTGAGGAAACACGCGTCTGAGCAAAACTCCCAAACGCTTCCAGGAAAGACACAGGCTCTCCCACAAGCACACAAGTGTTTGCCCTCAGCTATAGATCAGGGACAAGCCTGTGAAGAGCAACCAAAGAGCTCGTCCGTCTTTCCCTCAATAGATGGGAGTAGGCGCGCTTGCGGATGTGTGCGTGTGTGTGGCCACGCGTTTGCTTAGGCATCAGTGTGTGAAAAGGTAGGTGCTTTTCTCTAGCTGCGTGTGCGTGCACGTGGTGCTGGGTGCACATCCCTGGGTGCTCGTGGAAAGGTTTCTGCATGGTTTTCGCTGAGGAATCGTGTGTGTGCACATGGACAAAGAGAAGGCGCAGCAACCAGGTTCCAGCGCCGAAGAAGGCAAAAGGCGAGGTTTCCGGCGCTATCTCCTTCTCTCCCCAGAGCTAGTCGCGCAAAGCAAGCCGCTAAGCCGGCGACCGGCAAGAGAGCTACAACGAAGCATGCCGAACGGAGAAAATAGCAGCAGCTCATCTGTTCACACCTTGTTTCTGCCATGTGCTTGAACGCCAAGACGTTCGCGCTTCTGTGAGATGAAAGACGTCCTTCTGCATATGTGGTTGCTCACACCGGTGCACTTGTTAGTGTATCCATTCAGTCCTGGGCTGCGGGGCATTCAGAAGTGGCTCTGTGGAGACGTCTGCATAGAGGCAGCTGTCAGAACACGCACACTCGATTGTTCACCAAAACATATGCAGACGCGTCCTTAGCCTGTAGATTTGGATGCACAGAGTTCCCTGTGTTCGCAAGAGACAAGGGAATCGCGTCTGTGCGCACAGAAGCAATAGCGGACCGTTTCCCTCGGAGTGAACGCGAAAGAGCCGTCTATATACTCGCAGACACGCGAACGTGCCTCAATGCGGTCACAGAGGCAGCAGCTTTTGCACAGATGCTCCTGGTGATTCTGGCACTTTCCAGGCACACTCCTGAAAGTCGCGCACACTGCTGTTCACTCGCTAAACGACCTCTTGGGAAACACGTCTCCGGTCGACGGACCGCTCAGATTGCTTCTCGTGTAACTGTGAACTGTGTCAGCGCAGGGAATCCGTCTCTGTTGAGCAGATGTCAATCCTGCCTCGCTTTTGCTTTGTTGCCTCTACCAAGACGATTTCCCGTTTCTCTCTTCACTGGAGCAGGCAGACACAGCCAACGCACATCAAGTGTCAAGAGACACGCTCTGCTGAGCTCAACGCTTGTGCAGATGCACATGTGCGACGAAGTCAACACACGTGCTTGTGGAGAGAAAGAAAGGGACTCCCAGGCGTGTGGAGCGACGGGGAGAAAGAGCGGGCGCTGAGGAACACAGTTTCAAACAGACTGTCTCCACACAAACAGGCACCTGTCTGCAGGTATCCTAGATCTTGATTCTTGAACTTGAGGAAACACGCGTCTGAGCAAAACTCCCAAACGCTTCCAGGAAAGACACAGGCTCTCCCACAAGCACACAAGTGTTTGCCCTCAGCTATAGATCAGGGACAAGCCTGTGAAGAGCAACCAAAGAGCTCGTCCGTCTTTCCCTCAGTAGATGGGAGTAGGCGCGCTTGCGGATGTGTGCGTGTGTGTGGCCACGCGTTTGCTTAGGCATCAGTGTGTGAAAAGGTAGGTGCTTTTCTCTAGCTGCGTGTGCGTGCACGTGGTGCTGGGTGCACATCCCTGGGTGCTCGTGGAAAGGTTTCTGCATGGTTTTCGCTGAGGAATCGTGTGTGTGCACATGGACAAAGAGAAGGCGCAGCAACCAGGTTCCAGCGCCGAAGAAGGCAAAAGGCGAGGTTTCCGGCGCTATCTCCTTCTCTCCCCAGAGCTAGTCGCGCAAAGCAAGCCGCTAAGCCGGCGACCGGCAAGAGAGCTACAACGAAGCATGCCGAACGGAGAAAATAGCAGCAG